>NW_004524703.1:6173476-6176748 GCF_000260255.1 Octodon degus
ATAGCTTCCTGACACTGCAATTTACTACTTACCTTCACATATTGGGGGTTTATTGGGTTAGGTGTTTATCTTGTCATTGTGTTATAGGCAACTGAATTAGATAAAATAGTATAGCCAGTGCAGAAGACGATATACCTTGCAGCTGTGGGAAGAATAGACACCTCCACTGTGCAAAAGATGAAACAAATGCACTCATACTTCCCTAAGGATCAACGTCAGGTATTTACTACCTTGAGAAAGCCAGGAAGAGCCACTAACCCAACCGCCTATGGGAAAAGCCCCTGTTCTGTATTCATGCCGGCTTGCTTCTTGATTTACTTCCTTGTTTGACTCTCATTTAATCAATTTTACCTGAACAGTTATACTTGTAATCTTATTGGTTGACCATAGTTTTGTCCCACCTCATGCCCACCTTGTGATTTCCTATTGTTCCCCACCTTGGACCTTTCTCACCTTGTGTTTATGCTGTATAAAATCCCTAAGAGAGGCAGGGTACATGGCAAACCACTTGGGACCCCTTCTCTCTCTCTCAGAAGCATTCTTTTCCTCAACAAATATATTCTGCTCTTAACCTCCACTGCTCCTAAAATTCATTGTTGAATTTTAGAGAACACAAACTTGTATCAGATATCTATCAGGTTGGGAGTTTCTTTCCCATATATCAATTCTTTAGGATGGTTCTTAAAGGTGGTGGTGCTATCTGACTCAAGTACTCCAACATCTGATCGTGCTGTTACCTATTAATCCCTTGTTTATCTTTGAAATACAGTTTTATTAACTAAAAGATAAATATTAATGCAGAAAAACTACATTGGCTAGAGCCACTCAAACTGAGAGAACTAATGTGTGAGCTGTTGGATTTACTAGTCAGTATTTCTTGGATCTCTCTTCTACTTCAGTTGCCTATACACACATTTGTAAAACTTTCTGAGTCAGAGAACTAGTCAGTGGGGAACTGCATTACTACTATTCTTATATTTATTATGAAATATGTGTGAAAGAATCCTTTATTTAGGTCATGACTAGTGAGGGTAGTGTATGGAACTAATGCACTTAACACAGATATGTCATTTTTAGTAGAGAGATTGGACTTCACAGAAGAGCAACATTTCAGTAAATGCCCACTTTACAAAAGGGAAGTGTAATTGTACTGGAGACCTACTCTTTTGAGACGGATCTGATAGTACAGTAATTAGAATAGCAATTAGAAGCCAGTGAAAGTGAAAAATAATCTCCCACTCTAAAAGCTGGGGGTGGGGGGGATAAAGAAGAATAAGAAAAATGGACACTTATACCAGATCTTCTGGAGGAAGACTTCTCAGTTTTTATAAGTGGGAAACCTTAAACTGTCCCCTAAAGGACAAATAAGCAGGTACATGATGTAGAAGCAATTTTTTTTTTTTAAGGATTTTAGTTGCAGAGAAGTTTTGTATTCTGTTCCTACAATCTATACTTATGTTTTGTGTATTCTTTCTTTTTTAATTGTATTTATTTAGAAGCATTCAGCATGTCAACAAAACAATTGCAACTTTTTTTTTTGCAATTACAGAGTAGTATTCAGTTAACAGAACAGCAGTTATTTCATATAAGCTGCATTAGAGACAACTGAAGATGAAAAACTACTGTCCCCATATATAACTAATTTGTGTTGTGCACCAATGAGAACCTGCTTTAAATTTCCATGCCAGTTTACAACCCCCATGCTGCACCAGGCAAGGTTAGGGTTATTGAAAATGCCACCAGGACGGGGCTGTCTAAAGACACATTCGGTAGTGTGTTAACTACACACACACACACACACACACACACACACACACACACAGAAGACACTGTACAGTTGAAAACAAATCTTACACAGCCTTACATTTCAATTTTTTTTTCTTCAAAAGAAGTGAGTTCTGTAAAGGGAGGTTAAATGCTTTATAGACAAGAAAAAAAACCTGCTAGAACCAACTTATTCATCATCTCTTCATCCTCCTCATCCTCTTCATCTTCTTCTTCATCATCTTCCTCCTCCTCCTCTTCCTTCTTTTTCTTGTGTTTTTCAGCCTTGATGACTCCCTTTTTTTCTGCATCAGGTTTTCCTTTAGCCCGGTGGCAGCGATGTCCTTTTCATACTTCTTCGCAGCCTTCTTCTTGCATGGCTGCTTTTTATCTGCTGCAGTATCATTCCGCATTCCTCTAAGTTACTTTGCAACATCACCAGTGGAGAGGCCAGGATGTTCTCCTTTGATTTTTGGGCAATACCCAGAACAGTATAAGAAGAAGCCGAAGGAGGCCTCTTTGGCGTTTCGGGATCCTTGAACTGCTTTTTTGTTTCTCCTTTAGGAGAAATACATGTTTTCATTTGTCTTTTATAATGAGCCTTGTCTGCTTTTGCTGTATCTTTAGATTTTCCTTTTTCTTTAGGAGACATGGTCTTCCACCTCTCTGAGCACTTCGTAGACGACTCTGAGAATAGAAGCATCTAGGTGCTTCTTGTGCTCGTCTTTGCAAGTTTGCTTAAAGAATGCATATGATGATATCTTGCTTCTCGACTTCTTAGGATCTTCTTTGCCCATGTTAGTTTGTTTTCCTCAGCCAGGTGCAGAGTCACCTAGTGCCCATCTGGCTGCCAGTTGCCCTGGCGCTGTTTCAGTGGAGCTCAATGTACTGCCTGTGTGTTCTTTTTTTTTGTGGTACAGGGGATTGAACTCAGGACTCTGCGCTTGCCAGGCAAGCACTTATTCTACTGAGCTATCTCCCTGATCCTGTGCGTTCTTTTTTAGTAGGTATTTCCTATTCACAATTGTTTTGCTTTCATAGGCAGCTTATTTTGCATAAATAAATATATTTGTATGTTTCCTTGTAGACTGTAGACTGTAGCCTGTAGCCTGTGTATATATTTTTAATTGCATAAATGGTATCTTGGTAACTAATCTTTTTTTTCCCACTCAAAATTCCATCCATTTACTTAGTCTTAGGTTTCTTGTTACTTGTCAGTCCTACAGATAGCTTATAAAAGACTTAGTTCTCTTATAAAAGACCTTCTTTGGAAAATATACCCAGAAGTGAAATTGCTGGGTTTCTTTTTTATCTTGTGTTGTTCTGTCTTTTCTTCCCCTTTCCTCCCTATTTTCCCTGCCCCCGCTTCCTTGTCTCCTTCCCAGTCCCCTTGTGATTTATTTATTTATTTGTTTATTTGGGTGATGTTGACACTTCATGCTGAGCTACATCTCCAACCCTTTTTATTTTCTATTTTGAGACAGAGTCTGGTCAAGTTGCCCAAGTTG
>NW_004524703.1:6177508-6178564 GCF_000260255.1 Octodon degus
TCCCTCCCTCCCTCTCTGACTGTTAAGATTTAAGTTCCTCTCCATTCAGTATCATAAAGGTTTTCCACAGAAATTATAGAATAATTTGGCAACTTTTTAAGAAAAAAATCAGATATTGTGCATAGAATTTTCTAAATCTTTGATCTTTTGCTTTTACAATGACTCAAAAGATAAGACTGCAGCATTAGATGTATGCAGAAGCTGGCTTGTTTAAGGTAATAAACTGCCTTGAAGACTGAAAGCAGAGTTTTTATTTTTAGATTAAGAAATAAGTACAGGAGTCCTATGGAAAAGTTAAGACTTTATGAAAATGGGAAGAAGTGTCAAGGTACTCTTCCATGGTCAGATTTACTAAATGTGTTTAATTGCTCAGTGGAAGAGATAGAAGAAAAGGCATAAATAATATATTGATTGATGATTGACCATTTGGTTGATGCCAGAGAATGTATTTCATTTTCTGTGATCAATTGCATTTTTTTCTAGAAAATTTTTGATATCTTTTAAAAATGTAATTTCTCATGTTTGACTTACTGCCCCACTACCATACTCTTGTGTTCTTGTTATTCTTATGATTCAGTCACCCATTTAAGCTCATGTGATCTCATTTCAGGGTGGATTACAGCCAAATGGTTTTAAGGAGAAAGGAATTGAGTTTGACATACTGTAGGTTAAAGCTTTTAATCTTCACTTCCCCCCCTCCTCATTCCTCAGTTGAACAGTCTCCATTTGTTTTCAGTAAGTGTTGTCAGTTTACTGATAGATTGATGTTTATCTCCAAACCTGTGGATTTCCCATTCCTGTCCTAACAGGAGTGAAGCTGAGCGCTTTCGACTTTATGTGATGGCTGTGTTTTCACCGCTCACTGGACTTTGTGGTACATAGAATACAGTCTGTAGAGTTTCAACCCTAAGAATCTGATGATAACAGCATACAAGTAGCTAACATTTACCAGATGTTTACTATGTATCATACACTTGTGTCTCATTTCATGACTTTGGTCACTTGAGAGGTGCAGCTCTTAACACATGGTCTCACTTTATTGTCAAAATTCTGCTT
>NW_004524703.1:6179454-6196017 GCF_000260255.1 Octodon degus
TGAGCTGGCTTTGAAAAGGAATAGAACACCCTGAAAGAAACATAATGACTGTGGGAAAGAAACTGGGTTTTCCTTATAGGTTACGAGAGCAACCTTCCTTGAAGTGTGCTTTCAGCAAGTCCCTGAGTGGCATAATTCTATGGCCACTACTTAAGGCCCTGTTGCTATATTGTGTGCTTGAGAGACTCTAGACAATAAGACGAGTTAGGGTTGAAAGCGTAGACCCACTGTGAGCGCAATTCTTACATTAGTGGTTTGGGTTTTAATTTGCCTCTTGTTTCAACTCATATTTTGTCATTTCAATTGAGGAAATATCGAACATTTATATTAAGTACTGTTCTTGGTGCTGGTAGTGACAGAGGTAAGTTGTTCTACACAGTCTTCTTCCAAGAAATAGCTTAGAACCAGCTCCACTTGATTTGAGCTTTGTTTCCTTCTCAGGGAATGTAGAAAATTTAAGAAGACAGGTTAGTGTCATTGTGATTTGTTTGAATACTTGTTTTAACTTTGGTAGGCAGCAGGGAGCCACTGGAGGTCTCTGTAGAGCAGGGGAACCAAGTTGTTTAACAACATTCTCTTGCTGTTGCTTGTGGTACATGGCTGTAATCGCAGTACTTTGAGAAGATGGGATTTCAAATTTGATTGATACACACACGCACACACACACACACACAGACACACACACACACACACACACACTTGGCTGACAGTGCAGCTCATTGTGGGGTCCCTGTGGTCTATCCCCAGTACAGCCAAAACAAACAAAAATTTTGGAAGATTAATCTAGTAATAATGAATTAGAGTAGTATGACCAGGTATGGTAAAGATCTCTTTGTATAATGCTTGATAATTTATAAAGCAATTGCACATGCACTGTATGATCCCATTTACGTGCATGCAAACTGATCCTCAGAGAGGATTTGTGCTGACTGGCAGGTGCTGTGAGGGCTTGGAAAAAAGGAGTTGGCAGTGGAGATGGAAAATGTTGAATGACATTTTGGAGGCCAAATCTGTAGGCCTTGAGATTTTAAGATGTTGGTTATCAGAGAGAAGAAAGAGGTAGATAATACTGAGATTTTAAGGTTATACTTTTTGGAAGGAAGAAGGAAGAAGTCTCCATTCACAAAATGGAGAGATTAGACAGGAGGCATAGCAGATTTGGCTTTGAATATTAGACTGAGAGGCAAGTGAATATGCTAAGTGGCATTATCAAATGGATTTTGAAGTCTGGGTCCAAGATTGGGACCAGGTGTTTTTGATAATTAGTAGATCATTGGTGACTTTAGAAAGTAATTTCAGGGGAGTGGTGGAAAAGGAAGCCACATCCAGAAAGTAGTTACAGTTAATACTTTGGAAAGTTGGAAGCTAGATGGGAGGGCAATGGGAGATGTCAGAGTGGTGGCAAGTAAGTGTGGAGAGAAGGAAATGGAGTGAACCAAGCTGCAAGATGATTTTGAGGTGGGGAAGCGTTAAATTTGAGGAACCTCCAAGAGAAGATCTTTGTACAAGATTAGGCTACACATGTGTAAAGTGAGGAAGATTGGAAGGACTTGGTGCTAAAAGAAATTAGAGGTTGGGACAGCAGATGTTGGGAGGGTATCAGGAAGTCAGGGAAAGCTGAATCAGAAAGACTCAACATTGTGAAGTGACTCAGATAAGCACAGTTTGTAATTTACCAGTCATTCTTAGGAATAGAAAGTAAGATTAGAAGGGATGGGTGGGAATTGGAGCCTTTTCAGGACCAAGGATTGGAACTTGAGGAGCAAGAGGAGAGTTGTGAAATTTGAGGGTGTTTGCCAGTTGCTATTTCATAGATGAAGCATAAATAAATGAGTAAAACAGTAAAATGAATGAGTTTTCAGACCATTATTAATTTTGGCAGTAGGTGGGGGAGATGAGAATAAAAGCTGACACCTTAAATGTCAGTTTTTTCCCCCATAATTTTATTGAGAAACAAATAGCAATGTTAAATGTCAGTTTTGAATCATTGGTCGTTTTTAATTGTCTTTGTGAAGTCTCCCAGTTAAGAAAGCATCTCATAGAATTAAAAAGGAAAGATCCTGAGGACTTTCTCTGGCAGCCTGGCCTAGGCTTGTGTTACTTTGGCTCCCTGCTCTGTTTTCCTCTTGTCTGAAATAGAACTGGCTAAGCCTGTTTTTATGTTGCTTGGTGGTTCACTACTGATTTTCTACTTTGTACAAAATATCATTTTTTTATTGTTATGACAGTGATGTTTTGGGGTAGCTTTTTTTCTCATGCTGTAGAATAATAGGTACATCTTTTTGAGTTCTACTTCTCAGTATGAATTATTATAAATTATTCTAAATTCTCCTTCTATACATTTTTCACCTTTAATTCCATTTATTTATTTATTTTAGTACAGGGTCTATGGGGTCTCACTGCACAGATCAGACTTATAGTGATCCTCCTGTTTTCAGCCTCCCAAGAGCTGGGATTATAGGTTCATGCCATCATGCCCAGTCTCATTCGGCGTCTCAGTGTGCCCAAGGGGCAGGGCCAACACGGCTGGGGATCAAACTATCAGTCACTGTGCCTGCCTAAGCAGGTGCTTTAGTCTGCTTAGCTATCTGGTCGGCCCCTCCATTTTTTTTTAATCAGCCTCATTGTGTAGTTCAGGCTGACCTTGAACTTACTGTGTAGCTCTAGCTGGCTTTGAACTCAATAATTCTCTCTCTTTAGTATCCTGAGTACTGGGATTACCAGTGTATGCCATCGTGTTTGATTCTAAAAGTACAATTTTTATTTAAAGGAGATATGAAGAAGACTCTTCAGGATGAGATTGAAGCCATTCTGCAGAAGAGGATTATGGTGCTAGATGGAGGGATGGGAACCATGATCCAGCGGTATAAGCTGAGTGAAGAAAGCTTTCAAGGTGAAGAATTTAAAGATCATGCCAGGCCACTGAAAGGAAATAATGACATTTTAAGTATAACTCAACCTGATATCATTTACCAAATTCATAAGGTAAGTTTTCCTAGGTTCCTATACACTCATTCAAGCTGTTTCTTACACTGTCAGACCACTCTGCTATGTGTTGGCACACAGAGGAATGAAAAAAGAATTTATTACAGAAGAAAGAAATGATTTATGGAGAAAGCAGGTGTTGTATCCTAAAAGCCATGCATTGTGTTGGGCATTTTGGATAAGCAGATGAATAGGGAATTTTTCCTGCCTTTGAGGTATTAAGTGGTAGCAAATCCCCACAAAATCCAGGGCTAAGTTAGGGATTTCACATTTACCATCTTACTAAGTTATGGTAATAGCCTGTATGAAGTGATACTTAAAGGCGATGCCTTCACTGTTTTGGGCTGCTGTAACATTATCGTAGACTAGGTGGCTTAAACAACATCTTCCTTGCAGTTCTTGAAAGAGGGCAGTCTGGGAGTGGGCTAGCAGCAGACATTTTCTGCTGCACATGGTAGAGAGCAGAAAGAGGAAGCAAGGTCTTGTGTGTCTTTTTGAGAACACTGCTAAATGTTTATGTGTCTCTTAGGTTCATATGGTAAATCCTAATACTTGGTTTGGTGGTATTAGGAGGTATCCTTGTGAAAGACCTGTAGGAGCTTGTTTATCTCTTCTTCTGGCATTTGAGGACACAAAGAAGATGGCCGTCTTTGAGCTGGAAAGTAGGCTCTTGCCCAATATAAAATCCCAGGACATAGCTACTATTCACCTATTTTAGGTTATGCTTTAAAAAGCTAAAGATTCTTTGAGTTGTTTCTATATTTTCATGATACTGCTATGAATATTCATGTATAAGTGTTTATATGAGCATGGGTTTTCAAGTCTTTATAATAGGAATTGCTCGGTGATAAGTTAAATCTGAGTTTAACATTTTGAGGAATTACCTATTTCCAAAGGGACGGCACCATTTTGGGTTACCATAGCAATATGCAAAGGTTTCAATTTTTCCACATTCATACTGGTATTTGTTATTGTTTTTCTTTTATTATAGCCATCCTTATATATATTAGGTTGTATTTCATTGTGAGTTTTAGTTGCTTTTTCCTAGTGATTAATCATATTGAGCATCCGTTTCATGTGTGTGTGTTTGTCATGTGAATATCTTCTCTGGAGAAATGTCTATTTAAATCCTTTCCATATTTTTGCTTGGGCTACTTCATTTTTCTAAAAGAAAATAGTCCAGGCATAGCATCACTGGCCATAGCCTCTCATCCTCTCCAAACTACGTTGGCTGTAATTGTTTCAATTGTTTCTTAAATAATAAATTTCCCATATTTGGATCCCCCCCCCAAAAAAAAAGCTAAAGATTCAAAAGTAAAAATTAAGCTGGATTTATATTGTTTCATAGTTTACATTTTTTCTTTTTTCAAGAGCATTGTTTATTAACTTAGTTTTTTTTCATTATCTGTTTTTTGTGTGCATTATTTACCTAACTGATCTTTATATTCCTAGGCATTAAAGTGCCAGGTTTTCTCTATCTTTTCTTGAAAAAAATTAAATTTTAACTCATTCTTATAAAAACTCAGATAAGAATAAATTTCCATTTGACTGCTACTACAAATTGTTTTTCTTAGTTCCATGTATGTATAACTAACCTAGAAAATTCACTGTACTATTTGTGAATGTATATGTTTTAATTCTAATGGTGTCATGCTTTACATATTTTGCTTTTTTACTCATTACTCTGAAAGATTTTAACATGCCCACATATGTAGATATACATAAGATTTTAGCTGTCATATAGCATATAAAAACATAAATATGTAACTTATTTAGCTGTCTTATATTTAGGATCTTTGTGACTTACTGTTGTAAGTGTGTTCATGGTAGTTTTAATTTTCTAGCTATTTTGAAAAACAAATTAGTTGAGAAGTGGTTGTTCACTCACTGTTAGAAAATCCAAGTGGCTTGAAAGATAGGGTACTAGTCAGACTGAAGTTGAGATGATGTCCAAGGAGTGAAATAAGAAGATAAGTTTTTAACAGGAGAACAGTAGGGTACTAAAATCCTTAGGGTTCTAGTAAGGATACAAATCTGGGTGAGAGGGATTAAGAGAGATGGACTGAAAAACTGGTCAGAATTTCAGATCTCAGAGATGGTACAGTTAAGGGACTTGATTGAATTTAAGTCACTCACCTTTTTGTGCACTCCTTACTCTCTCCTGCATCTTGGCTGTAATGCACTGCTTTTCTCTTTGTGAGCAGCCCAAAGATGGTTGGTGATGGTTATACGCAAGAATATGTTTAGTGTTGGTAGACAGGGACTCTATAAACTTGTAAGAATTGATATTCTTCTTTCTTGCTGCAGGACTACTTGCTGGCTGGGGCAGATATCATTGAAACAAATACTTTCAGTAGCACCAGTATTGCCCAAGCTGACTATGGCCTTGAACACTTGGTAAGAATTACATGTTTCATTGTGTCTGAGGTGCTTATGAACATTTGCTACATTGGTAATTGCCAATAGGAAAGTCACCTGAAGCTTTAATCAAGCTAGTGCCTAATTAGCTGTTGTTAATGCTAAGACAGAGATAATGGTTTGAATCTTCTCTGGTTTTGAGCATGGTAGCCTACTCATGTTACAGCTAGTTAGGCAAGTTATACTTAGAGTAAAGCAGTAAAAATGGTGTTTATTATGCAATGGCTTTTGATAAAGGCATAATCATTGGTTGTATGCACATATACACAGTATGTAAGTAAATGATCATGACTATGTTGTGGTAAAACTTTATTTACAAAAATATGCAGGAACTAGGTTTGATTAATAAGCAATAGTTTGCCAATTCTTATTTAGGATTTTGCAGTTAGTTAATTATGTAGTGTGAGGCCCTATCACATATAAGACCACAGAGGAGGGGATTGTGAAAATTATAAACCTAGGACCACTGATTTGGTATGTGGAAGGGTTTCTGAAAAACCACTATCATTCTTAACTTGCAGGTCATACTTTGTGTGTGTACATATATGTATATATTTATATATATACATTTTTTTATTTCCTGTAAGAAGATTTATGGGTCTTGTTATGAAGTTAATAATCTTCAAAGTGTTTAGAATGACTGATAAACAACCACTGTACAGTTAAGGAAATCCAAGGCCAGGGGAGGTTGTGGGAACTTCCTGTCAGGCAGTGACAGAGCTAGTCCTAGAGTGCAGTGTTATGCTTTGATAGCCTGTGTTTCCCCCAGTACCATACTGTTTCTTAATTTATATATTACTTAATTATTCCATCTTAGTCTGTGACATGCCAGATTGTCCAGAGGTTGCCTTTTTTACCAACTGGCTCAAGGACTTGTGCCATTTTCTGCTGACTTTCAAGGCTGGGGCAACTGATAGAACTTGGTTATAATTTCACTCAATCTCAGATTAATTCATTGTATATTTCCTTACTGAGTATAACTGGGTATTAAATGGTTATAGATTCCTTATTGTATATAGAGAGAGCAGCACAAACTAATGCTAGTGGTTGATGTGTTAGGCCTACCAGATGAACAAGTGCTCTGCAGATGTAGCCAGAAAAGCTGCTGAGGAGATAACGCTTCAGACAGGTAACAGATATTTTCTTTCCTTTCTTGCATACATAGTTTCTCTGGTATTCTTAGCTATATGTTCTTTCTTCCTGTCTCTCTTGCAGTTTTTACTTATGTGACTGACCTTTGGTTTATAAGCAACTGCACACACTGCATTTTAACTTATTTGTAGGTAATTTTTCTGTTGTTTTTAAATAATGAAACATTCATCATCACTGAAGTGATGCTGTCCCTGTGGAGCTTGGGCTCCAGGTTTACTCTCTTGTCTGCTGGTGTCAGTTGCCTGACTTTTAACTAGTCCTGTGTATTTAGACCTCAAATGATTTTTTTTCTCCCTTTGGAACGACATCATCCAATTATTAACAGCTGGCTGATTTATTATTTTGGCTGTTGTTAGGATATTTGATCCTTGTTTCCATAGCTGCTCTTCTCTCCATGCTTGTGTTACTTAGGCAGAAAGATTGCTTATGGAGCATTTTGTTCTTCTGGTACTGATGACCTTGACAGCTGTGAAGCACATGGAGAGGTGGCATTAGATTCAGTCTTGGTGGCACTTGAAAAGTGACTCTTGAAATAGTTAACCTCCTGACTGGTTGCCATCAGGACACTTGGGCACCAGCTGGTGGGAGGCTTTGAGAGAGGGAAAGGAGCAGAAGAAATATATGGAACTCCTTAAAATTTTTTCCTATATTTTAGGGAAGGTTCTACAGGGTGTTCAGGGTCTCACTACTAGATCCAACTCGTAGTGATCCGCTTGTTTACAGCCTCCCAAGAGCTGGGATTGCAGGCGCACACCACCACACTCAGTCTCAGTTGCTGTCTCAGCATGTCCCGGGGGCGGGGCTGGCACAGCAGGCCCGGGTATTGAACCCCTGGCCCCTGGGCCTCCTTGATTTTCTAAGCTATTTGGCCTTGGAACTCCTTAAATTTTGGAACTGTGAAGATTTGCCAGTGGGAAAGATGGAAAACAAAATTGTTAAATTAGCTGAAGCATGCTAATGAAGACCAAAGCTACATACAGGACACTTTTATTCCTGAGTGATAATGTGTAAATCCATGCAAATGCGTACACTATTTCTCCAATAGAAAGGCAGGGCAGAAGACATTGAATTGGCTTAAGCAGTGAGAGATAAGGATGTTTTCCTTGTAGCTGTATTATTGCTCAGTTTCAGGGAAGATAAAGAATATTTAGGCAGGGCCGGGGAAATGGGTCAGTGGTATAAGTGCTTCCCTGGCAAGTGCAAGGTCCTGAGTTCAATCCCCGGTTCCACCAAAAAAAGAAAAAAAAAAGAAAGAAAGAAAAAAAAGAATAGGCACCTAACTTGTTTACAGGATCGTCAACTAGTTAGTGACCTTCTTCGGTTGCATTATAAGGTATAACCCAAGTTATTGAGTAACTAAAATCATCAAAAGTAATGTGTAGTTAGATCTTGGCTTCTGTGATGATACATGAACACAAACTGAAGCCATTTTAGAATCACCTTGATTCTGGTCCAGAGGAAAGATTGCTAAAGTAAAATAATACTCTATTTACTTCATACTTGCATGTCAGACTTTATACTTGTTAATTCTGCAAAAGGGCTGCAGTAGTAGAGAGTGCATCAGGTTGAGTGCTTTTGTGATGCACATTGTTTACTTTCATGGCCTTCAAGATTTCCAGAGTATTGGAAGAGAAAGAGTTTCTGCAGATAAAACTGTAGTGATAGGAAAGGATTATTTATAAAAGCTCGTTGAAGTCAGATGTCTGGAGGCTTAGCATAATTTGTGAATTATCCCACTAAGTGGCAGAAAGACCATAGTCTTTTATTAGTTCAGTAGAAGTCAAGTTTTATCATCCAGTGAATTCAGAAAAAAATTTGGTCTTTTAGAGCTTTTTGAATTTCAGAGCTGTGGACAAAAGATGTCTTTGTACTTTCTTGTTGCTGAGACACAATACCTGACACCCACAATTGTAAGGCAGAAAGGGTTTTTTTTTGGCTCCTAGTTTAATCAGGTTTCAGTCTACAGTCCACTGGCTCCAGGGCAGGGAAACATGGCAGAGGAGATACAGCTTAGGGCATGGTGGCAGCAGATGCTGAGAGGAATCAAGGGAGGAGGTAGAGAAGTATACCTTTCCAGCCACACCCCCAGTGATTGACCTCCTCCAACCAAGCTTCACCTCCTCACATCGCATTTAGCCATAAACTCGTCACTGTACTAACCCACTGATGAGTATCACACCCCTGTAATCTTATGAATGCATGAAGCTTTGTGGGGACACCTATAAACCACGGCAAAGGATTATAACCCTGCTTTCTAGGAAAGGTCTGGTAACTTGTTGATTCACAACAAAGAGATTGAGCTATTTAGAGATTTTTACACTTGTTTTTCTTTTCCCAAAGGAATCAAGAGGTTTGTGGCAGGAGCTTTGGGTCCAACTAATAAGACACTCTCTGTGTCCCCATCTGTGGAAAGACCAGATTATAGGAACATCAGTGAGTATTTATCATATATAATTTGGGTCTTATCTTGGTGCTTCAGTAATCTATTCATCTCTGAAATAGAACCAGTAACAGGATTTACCTCAGAGAGATTGTAACTTTATCTGAGAGTTTATAGCAATGTCTGGAATCTAGTAGACATCTAAATAAAAAGTTGCTAATCTTACTATTTGAGCTTGCTTATAGATGTATGTAATGATGTGTTAGTGGTTCTTTATTAGAGCTATATGAAAACAAAGTTTTAAAGTGGAAGAGTTTTAAAGTGAGGTGAACAAATATGGTTACCAGCTCTTGGCCTTTTATAAAGTAACCTGTATCCCCATGTAATAATATATCAGAAGCAGCTCAAATTATCTAAAATAGTATTATAAACTAGCATATGTAAAAGTGCTTTATTGAGGTTTGACAAAAGTCTAGGCATCTTAGAAGGTTAATGTCTAAGCATCAGGACTACATAAAAAAGAATTAAAATTTCAGAGCTGAGTAGTTATGATACCATGTATAGTCATGGTTTTTGTATAAGTGACACTTTTAGGTAAGAACAGTTTGTAGGTTTTTGGTACAGGACTTTACATGCTGTGATATCATACTTTTTCATTACGAGTTGCTCTTAACCAGGCTGCTATGTGGTTATTGCTCTCTTTGGTCTAGATAGGACAATAGGGGAACTAATCTTTCCTTGTTCTGATATCATATGAAGTCATATGTACTTACACACTAAGAAATTTCCTGTTTAGGTTTTTCCACTGAATTCCTGGACACTTATTTTTTTTTTCCTGGGAGATAACATGAGGAAAGGGATGAATTTTCAGGTGGCAATAATACAAAATTGTTTTGTTTTGGGGGCAGGGTCTCACTGTATAGTTCAGGCTGGCCTTGCGTTCATGGCAGTCCTCCTGGGTCAGCCTCTTGATTGCTGAGACTACAGGTCCACGCCCGGCAACGAGATATTTTTAACAAAAACAGGAATGAAGGAACACTTTTTGGTTGAAGCTTCTGGGTGAGAGGTCTCCTCTCTGACAGAATTCACATAAGAGCAGGAATGAAATCCATATGATCGTAGCTTTCAACTGGAAAGAGTGAGTTTTTGAGGCCAGCTGTGATGTATTCAAATCATGTATTCTACACTTGCCTCTTAATTGGCCTACTGAAGTGATCTATGGGTAGAATGATGTGTTTAAAGATGTTGAGTGTAAAGCATGTGGTTCAAGTGTACGTACCTTTTTACTCCTTGTTTATACATGGGAAGGGGAGATCATATGTCAAGTGTTTAGGAGCAACTGTGTTCCCTGGGTTTGGCTCCCATTACTGCCATATTTATTCATTTAATTAACAATGGCTCCCAGGTGCCTGTCCCGAACCCAGCATATTCCGAGGGCATGAATGACTGATGTGCTGGGTGTGACTTATTTCTTATAGCATTTGATGAACTTGTTGAAGCATACCAAGAGCAGGCCAAAGGCCTATTGGATGGAGGGGTTGATATCTTACTCATTGAAACTATTTTTGATACTGCCAATGCTAAGGTGAGTTAAGGGGAGAAAAGGGACAGGGCTGGGATGGGCACTGTGAAGAATTGTGTGATATAGGGAGAAGATGATAGTAGCCATTATCAAAGTTGAATATGTTTCTTGCATTTGCTCCATTTTAGTCTTGAATATTTTTAACTGAGGCCAGTTGAATAAGTAAAATTTGAAAAGAGTGGTTTTAGCTTTTAAAAATATTTTTCTCATGCAACTACATATATTGATATATCACTACCGTGTGTACATATTTGTATATGTAGCAAATATATACTGTGGTTGTAAACTTGAAAGATACATAAATGTGTGGAATGAAAAGTAAATATTCTTGTCTACCTAGCTTTCTTTACAGAAACAGCTGCTATTACTAGTTTGGGAGTGTTGGGAGATTCTGTTGATTTACTTTTCTGAGAAAGACTCTACAGATACAAGCATATGAGTGTGTGCACAGTGGAAATTATATATCCATATATATGTTTGTACAGTACATCTATAGGATAAATTTCAACAAGCGAAATTGCTAAGTCAGAATGCATAGGTTTAAGATTTTTATCCTTAGTGTCAATTATCCTGTGTTGAGATTGTACTCAGTTTGTGTATCTATCAGTAAGCAGCTTTACAGTAAGTGCTAATGTTATCTTCTCTGATACCATGTATTAAGTTGTTTGGCCTTTTGTGATCTAGAGAAGTAGAAAACTTGTTTTTGTTTTTCTACCATAAATAAAAATGAGCATCTTTATAGTTGTAGAGCCATTTTATATTTACTTTCATGTGATTCATGTCCTCTTTGTACTATTGGATTATTACTATTATTATTATTGTGGTACTGAGGATTGATTCCAGGGTCTTTTCACTGAGCTATATCCCTTTTTCACTGAGCTATATAATAAAAATTTTTTTATTCTAAATTCTGAGCTAGGATCTTATTAAATTGCCCAGGGTAGGCTTGAATTTGCAGTCTTCTTACCTCAGCCTCCTAACACCTCTGCACTACCATCATGTCCAACTATTTTTTTAAATTCTTGTGGAAATAAAACCACAGATTCAAAGATTTTGAACTTTTTTAAAGTATTATTTTCTAAAATACTTGCACACAGGAAGCCACTCCCATCTAGAAGCTGGATGACTACCATGTTAATCAGTTTTCCATCACTGTAACAAAATAACTGAGATAATTATAAAGAAAAAAGTTCTTTTTTTTTTTTTTTTTTCTGGAATCAGGGGTTGAACTCAGGCCCTTGTGCTTGTTAGGCAGGTGCTTATGCTCTGAGCTGTCTTATCTCCCTGGCTGGAGAAAAGGTTAATTTTGGCTCACAGTTCCTGAGTTTTCAGTTCAGGACTCCTTCAGGTGGTCCTCTGGTGGCATCCACCAGATGGCAGTAATGGAGGGTACAAGACAGAGCAGACTGCTTATCTTATGGCCAAGATTCATTTGCGCTCTCAAGATCCTGTTGGATGTGACCTAAAGACACTATGCCTAACTCCTACGTAAAAGTTCCACCACCTCCCAGTGCTGCCAACTTGGGGACTACATCTTCAGCACATGGATCTTTGGAGAGCATTTAAGATTCAAATGACAGCTACTCCCCTACCTTACTTTTTTTTGTTATTGTTGCAATGTGAGGGGTGGAATGTGGGGTCTTGCACTGTACCACTAATCTGCCTTTGCAGCATACCTGCCTTACTCTTTATTTTTTGTGTCTGGCTCAGCCTGCCCTAGGGGCAGAGATCGAACCGTGGTCTCTCCTCTTGCCTAAGCTTTTCTAGGCAGGTGCTTTAGTCTACTGCGCTATCTAGCCAGCCCAATATCTGCCTTACTCTTATATCATTTTTATCAGGTTCTCTCTTTATACATTTTTTCAGAAATTATTTTGTGGTTTGGGCTTCGTGGCACATGCCTCTAATCTCAGGATACTTGGGAGGTTGAAGCAGGATGATTTTAAGTGGGAATCCTGCCTTGCTGGAGCTGTCTTAAAATAAATACAATGTAAACTTAAAACAGATTGACCAATGCAGAGTAAAGTGAGATTCATAGTTTTACAACCCGGCTCAAGTTCATAGTTTTGTTTTCCCGAGTGATACACATGAGGTTCATTTACTATACGTGTTACGCATGTATATATGAAAGGATGAGGAAGGCAGAGACATCTTTAGTTTAGATTGAAAGAGGAAAAAAATAACTCTTCCTTAGAGGGAGTATTAGTTTTAGTCAGTTTAAAAAAGTATTTACAGTATCTCACTTGAGAATGGGGCACTATTGTTGTGCTTTGTAGGGAAGACACTTATCTGCAGAGAGGTGTGTGTACATGTATCTGGTATGAAGGAAGAGGCTTTGGGAAAGGGTGGGTTAGGGTCAGACAGACTGACTTTAGCCACGTTGGAAATAAAAATACTCTTGTTTTCCCTGATAGGCAGCCTTGTTTGCTCTCAAGAAACTTTTTGAAGAGAATTACACTCCCCGACCTATCTTTGTAAGTTTTAAATGTTTTCATGATGACTTCTATCTTATATTAATCATTTTCAGTTTGAGGACCATTGATGTAGATGTTTAGAAACCACCCACTTCAACTTGCTCTGTTTTCACTTTCCTACTACCACTTTCCTACTGCTACTTCTACCACTTTTAGGTCAGTAGCAGCCTCACCTCTGAACAGGCAATGAAAAATGAACCTAGAAGTGATTAGTGAGAGGCAGACTATCTCCCTGGCTGGAGAAAAGGTTAATTTTGGCAAAGAAGAAGAGGCCTCCTAAAACCAGAAGCTTAACAACCCAGCCTTTAAAAGTTCAGGGAGGGATAGACTCACATCTAACTGCCAAATATTTAAAGGTTCCAGACACCAGTTCATTAACTCAATAAGCAGATGGTGTATGAGAATCCTAAGATTGGTTGGTAAGAATAGAACAGAATGAAAACAAAGGGATCCAAAATATAAGATGTTTAACAGCAGAAGGCCAAATGTATTAGTTGTTTTTGGAACCAAATATCTGCAACCCACAATTTAAAGGAAGAAAGGTTTATTTGGTGTATGATTTCTGAGGTTTTAGTCCGTGGTCGGCTGACTTCAAGGCAGAAACATGGCAGAAGAGCATGGCAGAGCAAGGCTACTTAGTTCCTAGTTTCCTGGAAACAAAGCAGAAGAAGATGGGGCTACAGAGTGAGGGGCCAGAGAGGACAGGGCCAGGGACCAGATGAGGTCATGCTTCCATGATCCACCCAGATACATCCAGAAGTATGTTTTGCTAATCCCCTTATGGCAACTATCAAGCCAGTCAAGTGGATAATTAAGAACAGTCTTCACACCAGCATAACTTGAACCATTTCTGGAAAAACTCCTCCAGTGGGACTTACTTGCTATTTGAGACACTGCCTTTGCCTCAGTGACTTTCTTCTTCCTCTTTTTCTTGTAGTTCCTCCCCTTGTCCCTTGGCATATGTCTATCCTGGCTCTTACGTAGATTGTTAACTTTGAGATCCATACTTCTCTATATAAAAGGCTATACATGAGTCAGTTCACTAAGTGGAAAGACAGGATAGATGTGTTAGGGTCAACATGAGAACAACATAGTTGGTAAAACATTTCCACATATTGTATTTAATTTGAACTTTAGCATAACCTTGAGAACTGAAAAACAAAGAACATCAGCTATTTTATTTTATCATTGTGATTATTTTCTTTATCTGAGTCTATGTTATTGTCTTTGTTTACTTTGTTAATTCAGATTTCAGGGACCATTGTTGATAAAAGTGGGCGGACTCTTTCTGGACAGACAGGAGAGGCTTTTGTCATCAGTGTTTCTCATGGAGACCCACTGTGGTGAGTGATTCTTTCCTTGAGTCTTTTGAGATATCTTTGCTGATGCTAGGAACTGTGACCTAGAAGGTGATTGCTTCCACATGTTTCAGGTGTACCACTTTCATGGTGTATTGTCTTTACTTCCAAGGAATAATACTTAAAATGGGTCGCTCTGAGAGAATTGGAGAACTCATACCTCCTGGGCAACTAATGCTTGCTTGCTTGTCTTGCTTGTAGGTGTCTTTTGTGACTTATGACTGTCCTTGACTGTGTAACATTGCAAAGCTGTTATTGTTCATTGATAATTTAGGGGCAGTGTTTTGTAAATTTTAGAGCAGCGCCCCTTCCTGCTTTCCCAGGAAGATTAGAATGGACATCCCCTGGGGAGCAGGAGTGGGGAGTGCCCCAAGGGGACATTTCCCATTCCATGCCCAAATTCCAGCTAGTAAAAACATCCACAAAAAAAAGTAGGAGAAAGTTGTAACATGTAAGAAAATATTGTGTACTGATTTGTGATTGTCACAGATTATACATGTTAACATAGAACAATGGGACAGAACCCTGTATTATTCATTTATTGAAACCCTACTGTGTGCCTTGGAATATTGACCAGTGTGAAATAGTCATGCTAAGAAATGCATAAATAAATTAAGATATAAAACCTCAAATGTTACACAGAAAATTGGGCCATACATCCTTAGAAGAAAGTGATATTTCAGCTTTTCTGGAATACATGAGTCAGTTCACTAAGCAGAAAGGTAGGATAGTTATATTAGTTAATGTCAACATGAGAACGACATAGTTGGTAAAACATTTCCACATATCATATTTCCTTTGAACTTTAACATAACCCTGAGAGCTGAAAGTGGCTCTTTTCACTTAACAGATGAGGAATTGAAGTTATCTAACTATTGAAAAGACAAATTAGGATTGGATTGGAACTAAATTTAGAAAACAATTAAGCATCTGTTCTAGTAATTACACATTGACTTAAAATTTTTTGTTTTTGTCTTTTTTTTAAACAGGGCTAGAGCTAAATCTAGGTGACGGTAGCATAAGATGAAACAAAAAGTTAAATTCTCAAATGTGACTAGTAAAATAGCTAAGCAGAGTAGGTCTATTTAGGGTTGTAAATTAGCCATGAACTGGATCTCACAATGTTTTTTCTGTTTTCTTTTTTGGGACAGGGTTGCACTGTGTAGCCCAGGCTGGCCTTTAACTGACTAGGCAGCTCAGGCTGCCCTCGAACTCATGGCACTCCTTCTGCCTTAGCCTTCCTCGTGCTAGGATTACAGGTGTATGCCACTATGTCCAGCTGATCTCGAAGTCTTAACTGAGATGTACTTCTGTTAGGCACTAGTGATCACAGAATCATATTTATTCTAGATGTTACAGGTTTACAGAACAATTGAGCAGACAGTACAGAGTCTCCATATATTCTCTCCTTGGTCAGCCACCTTTTCTGCCTTCCTTATTTTCCCTCTTATTGGGAAAATCTTGGCTTAGTGTAGTACATTTGTTATAGTATAAACCAGTATCACATTAACTAAAGGCTGTAGTTTGTTTATGTTAGCCTTTATTTACTCTTGGTGTTGTATGTTCTTGGATCTGAAAGATGTATAATGATGTGTATCTACTGTTTAATGTCACATATGGTGGTTTTTCTGTCCTGGGCTCCACTTATTCAACTTTTTTCCTTGCCTTTTGGAAACTAATTCTTTTGCTTTAGTTTTGCCTTTTCTGAAAGGAAATATAGTTGTAATTGAAGCCTTTTTGGTTTTTTCACTTTACAATATGTTTCAGTTTCCTGTATGTATTTTTAATGGCATGGTACAGTGGTGGCAAATCTGTGACACATGTGCTGCAGTCTGCTATTTGTATCATTCAGAGCTCTATAAAGTTTATCATTAGTGGGTGTCTCAGTTTCTTTTCTGATTGTTGAGATAAAATGCCCAATACCCAAAGTTTAGAAAGAAAAGATTTATTTAGCTTGTAGTTTGTAGAGGTTTCAATCCGTAATCAAGGTGGCTCCAAGGCAGGTTGGTGTGGCCGAGCGGAAACTTTCAGACAGCAGAAGACAACAAAAACAGCAGGAGCAAAAAGAGGGAAACAAGCCTCTTTCTGCCCCTTTTACGTATCTAGACTGTTGGGATTAGGGCAGTGCCAATCCAGTTAGTGGTCTGATCATCTATCACCCAGCTTTAATCCCAGCATCATTAATCCCAGCATTGTGATATGAATTAGTCACAAACT
>NW_004524703.1:6196172-6197196 GCF_000260255.1 Octodon degus
ACCCGGGTTTAGTTACAGATAAAACAGCTATGAACATGTATGTACAAGATTTTGTGTGGTTGTAAGTTTTCAGCTCTTTTGGATAAGAAATGAGTACCATGATTACTTGGCTGTATGGTAAAATTATGTTTACTTTTGTAAGAAACCACCTGTCTTCCAAGTGGCAGTACCTTTTTGAATTCCCAACGGGCATCAATGAAAGTTGTGTTCCTTTACAACTCTGCTGCATTTGTTGTTATTTTTTTATTTTAGTTCTTTCAAAAATTATAATGGTAACTCATTTTAATCTTCAGTCCCTAATGGCATAGGCTGTGGAACATCACCGTAGGCTTATTTGCCATCCTTAATCTTTGTTGATGTGACTGTTAAGATTTTTTCCTTCATTGTCTTAGTTGGTTTGCTTTCTTATTGGTGAGTTTTTAAAGCTTTTTAAAAATAGGTGTTTATTCTCCAGTCTACAATTTGTCTTTTTATGCCTTTAACAGTGTCTTAACTGCTGAGCAATTTTTTCATTTTGGTGAAGTCTAGCTTATTTTTGTTAGGGATCCTGATTTTGATATTTTATCCAAAAAATTCATTGCTAAACTCATAATCACCTAGATTTTCTCTGTTATTATTTTTCAAAATTGTAAAAGTTTTATGATTGATGCTTAGGTCTTAGATTCATTTTGAATTAATTTTTGTGAGTGGTGTAAGCTATGTGTTTAGTTTCATTTTTCAAATGTGTATGTCCAGATGCAGATATTCATTTGCCCTATCACCATTTGTTGAAAGAACTCATTTTTTTATTGTGTTCCTTCGTTCCTGTAAAAGATCTGGGGCCTGGCCTTAGCTCAGTTGTTTAAGTGGCTGCTTCCACAAAGCTGTCAGCCTCAGGTTGCTGTAGTTCGATCCCCACAACTCTCCAGCCAGCCAAACCAGCCAAACGTGCCAAACCAGCCATGAGGGCATTTCGAGCAAAAAAAAAAACAAAACAAAACTGTAAAAGATCAGTTGACCGTATTTATGTAGATTTAATTCTGCA
>NW_004524703.1:6198026-6205990 GCF_000260255.1 Octodon degus
ATTGGGTGTGGTGGCGTGCCCTGAGGTCCCAGCATTTGGGAAGCTGAAATCACTACAAGTCCGAACTACATAGTGAGACCCTGTAGACCCTGTACCAAATACATTTTTAAAAAAAATAATAAACCAAAAAAACCCTTTTTTGGTTGCTAAGCACAATCCTGTCTTCTAGATCTGATGCTGCTTTCCTTTGGTTGCTTGTACTTTCAATGTCCTGGATACCTGTTTGAATGGATTTCACCAATTCCATTTCTTTTCTGTGTTGGGCTTTTATGGTTCCATCACTTTCCTGAGCTCTCTCTCTCTTTTTTTTAATCCTAGGTTCATTAATAAATCTTTCATTTTGATCGCTTCTTTTTTTATTAAGAGATTATTTTCCCTATAGCCTATTTCATCTTTTTGTGTTTGTTTTCTTTTTTACTTATGCTGGTATCATTTCACAAAATTAAGTTGGATAAGCTATGAATTCCCTGATTGTCCTCTGGACTTGTCCTGGGTGGGCTGGAGGTCTTGAATTGTGTTTTGTTTCTGTGTCTTTTCGTTTTCTATTCTTTAATTTTTTTTTTTTTCTGTATTGATTCTTGTAAATTTCTTATGGTAGGTATCTTTATCACTAGAATCAAAGCTTCCCTATGAGATGTCTGTTTCTCAGAGATGTCTTCTAGATGTAGGTGGTTCTTGGTCTTCATGTCTGTCCCAAGATTCTAACTTCCCAATTTATTAAGGATGAGATGTTGCTATTATTTGGCTCAGCACCCAGTCCTTTGATACTGGAGTACGATGGTGATTATGACTCTAGACCATCATAGTGTTGCCATACAAGAGAAAAGAACTGATTATTACAGGTAGGACATCCTGGCTAAAGTAATACAGTTAGCAAGAACAGTAGCAAAAAAAGTCATAGCTTAAACACTGACAAACTGTGGTAACTATTAATTTGGTTTCTTTAACCACAGGAACAAGATTGAAGATTGCATAACCAGATGCAGCATAAATCAGAAACTTGTATACAAAGAGTTTCCCTTTAGTAGAGTGATTTTTATTTTTTGGTGGGGGCAATTTAAGAAGGAGGGGGGACAAAAGAGGGAGATAAATGAAGATAAATGTAGTAGAAGCAAGGCTGGATGACAAAAGATGATCACCCAGCCTTTGGGAAACTGAAGAAGAGTGCAAGAGAGAAAAAAAGAAGAAAGCGAAAGGTTTTTTTTTGAAGTGAAGCAGAAAGACTAGAGACAGTTGTTCATTCATATGAAAATATAATAAAATCAAGAGAGATAGTCAAGGAAACAGAGAAAGAAGAGAAATACAACAGGACAAAAATAAGTGTGAAAACCTAAACAACTTAAACCAAACAAACCCCAAAATAACCAGACAGAAAAAGCAAAGGAAAACAAAGAAAAAATGATGAAATTCTTCGGTGTCCATAGTTCTCTGGGTAGTGTTGAAATTGGCCCAAAACTGTTCTGTCACCCTGCTAAGTCTGCAGTAAGATTAGTGCTGTACACAAGGCTGTCATGGCCTCTGTATGGGGGCTGGGGTTGGTCTTCGGCTAGCAGCTCTCTGTATGTCCCTGCCCACATCTCCTTACCCTGATTGTCTCTACATCGCTCTCCCAGCTGGTGTGATGCCCTCAGGCAGGGACAGTCTACACCAGTGCTGTACTAGACCTGTGTAGTTGGTTCCTCGAAGTCCTTGTGTGGGCTCCTCTTTTTTCATCCTCACTGCCACATCTCTATCCTGTCATGCCACTTCTTGCCATGCCAAGTGGGGAGGGGTATGCTGTTGTGCTGCAGAGAGAGCCCAAGGCTGCTCAGTCTGCCTTCAGTCTCCTTTTTGGCAGTTTGAGAACTGACCTCTCAAGGCTGTTTTTCTCTCAAACCGCTGGTCACAGGGTAGGACGGGTTGTGCACTGCCTCTGCTGTGGTCCCTAATCTGTTGTCATTATGGGTTCCAGTTAGCCACAAGGGTACACAACCAAAAAGAAAAACAAGAGAAACTGGTGACTTGTTGGAGCACAAGCAGTTTCCTGGTTATTCACCCCTATGTATGCCAGTGAAATTTGCTGTCAACCTGTAGCATCGTCTCTATAGTAAAAGGCAAAAGAGGCGAGGGGTCATCTATCTCAAATATATCTTGTGTGGCTTGAGTTAGCTACACTTACACAGTTCATCAGTTTCTTGGAGACTTCCCCATATGGCAGTGCTTTTTCGGCCTGCAGGCAGCAGTGCCACTGGCAGCCCTGTAGACTGGCTCACTGATTTATAAAGTCTTATCTCTGTTTGCTTTGATCTGCCGAGTCTCTTATTTCAGACTGATTTTCACATCAGGATATATGTCCTCCCTTTCTTCCAACTACCTGTGTTTTTAGTTAAGTTTCTCTGCGTAGCTCCAGTGGCTACTTCTCTGTTCAGCTATGTTGAATTCCTTGGAAGTTTGTTCAGTATTTTTTGAAATAATTTCAGATTTATAGAAAAGATAATACAGAAAATTCCAGTGTATTCTTCATTTAGTTTTCCCTAACATCCTATTTAACCAAGATACTTTTGTCAAAATTAAGTGTTAGTATTAACTAAACTCTAACTTCAGTGGTTATCTTTGTTACTTTTCTCATAGCTGATGAGATAAAATACCCAATACCCACAGTTAAAGGAGGAATGATTTCTTGTAGCTCAAGTTCTTAGAGGTTTCATTTCATAGTTGGCTGGCGCCACGGCAGGGTGGCATCAGGGGGATGTTGTAGAGGAGAAACATTTCATGGTGGGCAGAAGGCACCAAGGCTGTGAAGCAGTAAGCAAATGGCAGTAGCAGCAGCCTGCTTCTCCTTTTTATTCTTCTAGGCTACTCACCCTTTGGGTGATACCACCCATACTCAGGGTAGGCCTTCCCATTTTCCACATGTAGAATTATGCCAAATTAATCAGTGGACTAATTTTTTTTTTCCAGTGGACTAATTTAGTAATCACATACCCTTAATCCCAGCAGTGAATACTGCAATCACGCACTAAATCCTATCATCACACACCCTAGATCTAGTCACCTCTATAAACCCCTGCCTTTGAGGCTTTAAAGAAACATCTAGACACAAGCCATGCCATTGAGATTATAAGAATTTTTCCACTAATAAGATAGGATGCCACATTGTGTATAATGAGAAAGAGGGGAAAAAACACAATATGAAAGCAAATGATTGTGTGGTCTGGGGGCTTCATGGTTGATTGCTGAGTTGCAGAAGACCTCAGGGGCCCAGGTTCTATGTTAGTGGGGACTGTACTTACGGACCTGGGACTATATTCTGCTTTTCTGGATACCCAGGATGGGTTCCTTTTACTATTTCATGTTTTTCCTACCTTAAGATTTTCCTTTTCTCTTCCTTTACATGTTTTCAGATTGGACTTTTTTTGTTAATAGTAGCAGTTTACTATTATTTGTATCTCACAATATAATCTGTGAACATACTTAGTTACATCCATAGGCAAGTTTATTACTGGTGATATTTTATCTGAAGTTGGAAGCATGGGCAAACATAGTTGGTGCTGTAGGGGACCTCAGTGAGATGGCTTTGATAAAGTGCTTTGAAATGGGCAATTTATTATTGGCTTGGTTTTAGGTGTATACTCTTTATCATAACTTAAATATGTATAAATATTTTGGATAGAAGATGATCCTTCTCATACTTTTTTTTTTTTTTTTCCAGCATTGGATTAAATTGTGCTTTGGGAGCAACTGAAATGAGACCTTTCATTGAAACAATTGGAAAATGCACCACTGCCTATGTCCTTTGTTATCCCAATGCAGGTGTGTTGCAGGGGTTTGCCCGTGGAAAGAGGCATGTAAATGGGGTTACAGATGTTGATTAGAAGAGTTCGTTTTGTAGAGTTTGGTATGTACTTAATATTCAAAAGGAGTTTTCCAAAGAAGCAGTTTGAAGAGTATTTTGGTCTAGAACAGTATTTTTCTTTGTGCTGGAAGGAATAGTTTGACCTCAAGCTTCAGAATAGGACATACCTACAGAAATTGAGTTTAACTGTACAACTGACTAGAGCCTTATTTTTGGTAACGGTGGATATGGTCAGAGAGATGACCAAAGAGGAGAGTGATATATGTTACAGCCCATTAGCAGACAAGTGACAGAAGAATTTTCTGTGCAAATGTTTTCCTCTCTACAAGCTATGACTTCTAATTTACTGTGTATAAAAATTTTCAGGTAATTCTCAAATATCTAGTTAAATATTGGTAATCTGTTTTAGATTAAGCAGATTTTTTTTTTTCCTTTTGAGAAAGGATCTTACTAAGTAGTTTGGGTTATCCTTGAACTCACTGTGTAGCCAGGCAAATCTTGAACTTGTGGTGATACTCCTACCTCAGTCACCTGAGTGCTGGGATTATAGCTGTGCACCACCACCAGCTATTTTCTAGCCCTCTTTCTCTAAATGTATGCATTTAAAAATGCACAATAAATTGTATTTCTCATCAGGAGTAATATAACTGGTAGCTGTTTTTTTTTTTTTTTTTCAGAACCAGGGATTGAACTCAGACCCTTGCGCTTACTAGGGAAGCACTTATTCCACTGAGCTATCTCCCTGGCCCCTAGGAGTAATATAACTGGAAGGAGATAGTAAATAAAAGAGGAAACTAGATAGAGGATAAAAAGTTGTGGGAAACTTTATTTGGAAGGAGATTGCTTGTTTTTGTTTTTAATTGCATGTCGAGTGCTCTTTATTGTGAAGACTAGGAAGTGGTCTCCTGCCTCATCCACAAGCAGCTTGGTAACAAGAAGGTCTCCATGGAGGTGGAGTGGAACTACGTCATGTTAGTTGTGCATCAGATAGAAAAGACATAATGAATGTGTATTGTCTTCTGTGATATTTTTTGAGGGACATGTGTCTATCATCTCAATATTAGTAATACTTGATTTTACAAATAATCACCAATACTGATTTTTAAAACCTTTAACCCAAGGCCTTTGAAATTGTGAAATGCATGTGTACATTTACATGTTTAAGGTGGTAGAGAGTGATGATGAAACATCTTTCCCCAGGTCTTCCCAACACTTTTGGTGACTACGATGAAACACCTTCCCTGATGGCTATGCACCTGAAGGTCAGGGGGCCTCTTACTTGGTTTTCGTTTTCTTTTTTTTTCCATAATTTTATTGAGAAACAAATAGCAATGAGACAGTTTCAAACAAAATTGGTAGGACAGTTTCAATAATTAACACATTGCATACATTCTTCCTAGTGTTAAATTGCTGTACAAGATGCAGACATTGCAGACATGATATCCTATTTACAAACACTATTAGAACAAATCCCTCTATTCATTAAGAGAATATAACTATATATCTATCCTAACCATTTTGAATACACAGATACAAAATGGACATTCATCTGTATCCCCTTCTTTTGTTTAGTTCCGTTATTTGAATATTATAGGTGTGTTAACTCAGCAAAATATTCTAAAAGGTTTTCTAAGAGAGAATTTTCCAAGCAGAATTTTCCCCCATTGAAATCCTAACCTATAAATAACAAAAGTTTGGCTTCTCTGAATTTAAGTTGTGGAGGGATAGAGAAGGGCTAGCTGTTAGCTGTCAGCATCATTATTGCTCATTGCACTGGTAGTGTTGAAATATTTCCACTGAAGTCAAAATGGCTCTCTGAGATACTGCTTATTGTGCAGCCCTCCCCAGTAATAACCCTCATCTCTTTCTTCTCTGCACCTCATGATCTGCTGGGTAGAACAGATCTCCTCCAGGCCCGCATTGTCACTCCAGCATCCTCCTCTCTCCATATGCACTTGCCCTTTTTGAATCATGAGACTCTGCTTCCCACTATTTTTTAGTGTTCCCATCTCAGCCGCTGGGGCTCTTTCTCCTCATCCTTCAAAATTTTTGCTCCTGGCTCACTGATTTTCTCCCCTAAACTATTTCTAACTTAATCCTTATGAGTCCCATATCTTATAGAGACGATTTTTCCAGAGTTCTTGACTCAGGTCCTTGACTTCCTGTCTCAGTTGCTGGGTTCCTCACTTACTGGCCTCTACTTAAACTCCAGACCCTTGCTGTCCTGTGTGGAGCCACCACTACATGTGCTCATTGGAACTCCTTACGTGTGCCTAGTGTGACAGAGGGACTGATTTCATTTCATTTAAAGAAGGTTAAAATTGAATTTAAAAACTGATAATTATTTCATGTGTCATTTGAAAATACATCATCTAGCTCATACTCATCTCAGTATGGGTAAAAAAACTTTAATATCTTCACACAGGCAGATGAATCTCTTGCTCCATTTTAAGTGGCATAAAATATTTCATAATATCTATTTTCTCCTTATATCTAGAGCTTGTGAAATTTTTATAACTAGAGTTGAATATGTTTTATGTTTCTTTTTTCCTACCTATCTGTCTATCTGACAACATCTCATTACATAGTCCAGACTGGCCTCAGACTTGTGATAATCTTGTCTCAGTCTCCTTGATGCTGGAACTACAGGCATATACTTCCACATCTGGCTTGTTTGACTTTTTTGTTAGTATAATCTTAGTTATTTCAGAAATATGGAAAGTAAAATATTTTATGCTCAATTAGTTTTTATGAGTTTAAAATTCAGATGAACTTGTTGATGCTTTTCCTAATGCAGGGCTTTGCTATGGATGGCTTGGTCAATATAGTTGGCGGATGCTGTGGTACAACACCAGATCATATCAGGTAATACTCTCCTCTCAATGTTTTACCATTTGTTGTTTTGAATTATATTTGCCCAAAATTTGTTTTTTGAAGTTCGAACCCCAAGTAGCTCAGATTATGAATGCATTTGGAGATAACTTTAAAGAGGCAGTTAAAGTAAAAATCAGTAAATCCATCATAATCCAGTATGACTGCTATCCTTATAAGAGGAGGCCACAGATGCACATACTGAAGGAAGAGCATGAAAAGACCTGAGAAGACAGCTGCCTTCAAGCCTTGGGGAGAAGCATTGGAAGAAACTAACCTTAGCAAAGCATGCATCCCAGATTTCTGTCCTCCAAATTGTGAGAAAATAAATTTCTGTTGTTTAAGCTACTGGTTCTGTGGTACATTGCTATTGCAGTACAGCAAAGTAGTGTACCTTTATATTATGAAAAACTCTAAAAATTGAAGTTGAGAAATAGTAAAACAAGTATCCATGTGCTTATCACATAGTTGCCATAATTTTCTACCTTTTGCTGTTATTTTATCTGCCTTCCCAATTTTCCCTTGAAATATTACGAAGCAAATCCCAAACATCATAATATTCTACCCTTAAATAACATTTGAATGTTCAAAGAGAGCCGGCTCACATTTCTTGTGGGCTGTTCCTACCACTATTAGAATTATTTCATGGAAGGAAAAAGTGGTAAGATGAGTCAGGAAGCATCTTTCTTTGGCCTGGTATACAGCGATTGCTCAGATTGTACTTTCAAGTGAATGTGTGAAGGCAGAAAGTGAAATGAAAGCAAGGCCATGGGTATTTAATTCCTTACAGTTTTTTGGCTTATGAAAGATTGGAATTCTATGAAACACAACATAGCTTAGGACTTTTTATGTTTGTCTTTTTCATAAGGTGATGATCACATTTTGAACTAGTCATCTCAGTGTTCCACTTTTATGCATATGATATATTTGCTTTACTGAGTTGCTTTTAATAGTTCTCTGCCTTTGTTAACCTCTGTAACAGACTATGTGCATGTTCATAACTAGGGACTGCACTCAGGACTTCATGCATGCCAGGCACGTGTCCTAACACTGAGTTACCATCTCCAGCCCACATTTTTTTTTTGAATTTAGTTTTTATTTTTATTTTATTTTGAAGAGTAAGAGCAAGAACAAAAATCAGAAACAGTGTAAGATACAACAATACATAAGTTACAGATTTTCAAAACAAGAATAGCTGATTAACAGTGATTGATATATTATCTATTTTTATCATCAAATCTGTTGCTCAGATTAACAG
>NW_004524703.1:6207338-6220604 GCF_000260255.1 Octodon degus
GTTTGGCTGACTGGAGTGTTGTGGGGATTGAACTACAGCAACCTGAGGCTGACAGCTTTGTGGAAGCAGCCACTTAAACAACTGAGCTAAGGCCAGGCCCCCCACAGCTGCAGTTTCAAGGGCAGAAACAGCCAGCAGAAAGCCAACTGGGCAGGCACATAAAATTCAGGGCTTATAGGTTAATTTCCTGCACGCTAGGAAAAATAAAAGGCATAATTGCTGTTGTAGATTTGGGACTAGGCATATAATTATATGCAGAGTTATATTAATATGGATTTATTTTCATAGCTGTAAAATTAGTTTAATTACATTTATTTTATTCTGTGTTAATACTATTTTCTCTTAACTCAGGGAAATTGCTGAAGCTGTGAAAAATTGTAAGCCTAGGGTTCCACCTGCCAGTGTTTTTGAAGGACATATGTTACTGTCTGGTAAGTCATGAAGACTTGGTGATTGTGCTTTCAGAAATCATCTGTAGAAGGTATTTGGTATGTTTATTCTAGATGGTAGTGATAATTTGTGCCAAACAACTGATTAGGTCAAAGAGGAGAATATGTTTTCTTGGCACTTAAATGAGTTCTAGTGAAGAACCCTTTCTTTTTCTAGGTGTGGGGCTAGGAAGACATCAGTTTCTGGGTTAAATAAATGAAGGCCCCAGGTGATTTGTCCAGATTACCAAGTGAGCTTGGTGGTCCTGTGTCTATTGTGCACTGTTTTGAAAAACATACCTTTGACCACAGCCTGATAAGTTTATTGTTTTGATAATGGTTATCAAAAATTCCAAACTGCCAAAGCTTGTTGAGTAAGAGCAATAGAGTCTTCCTGGAAAATTTTGTGTGCATCCAAAACATTATTATTGTAATCTTTTATTGTAGATTTGATACTTCACAAAGAAGTGTGTATTTATTTTTGTTTGGTTCTCAGCATTCCTGTTAAGATAGACAGCCTCTTGTTTTCAGCATATGTTTTGATATTCAAATTCAAAGAAGGCACTAGTAAAATCAGTCCTCTTGCCTTCTGTTAGAAAAATGAATTTTCATGTTTTGTCTGATGTTTATGAAATAGTAGATGGCAAGACTAAGTCAAGGGGCTGGAGAGATGGCTCAGTGGTCTAAAGCACCTACTTGGAACAAGCTTGGCTAAAGCACAGGGACCGCAGTCGATCCCCCAGCACCACATGCCAGCCAGCCCCGCCCCCTGGTGGGCTGAGCTGGACACACACACACACACACACACACACACACACACTAAATAAATGTTAAAAAAAAAAAAGACTAAGTCAAAAATATTTTTATAGAGGAGCTGCACATAACATGTAGGAAATCATATTTTCTTGTAGTTTATAGTTAACATCTCTGTAAAGTGAAATATTTTTGTTTTATATGTTATCCTAAGGAAAATAAAGTAAAATAAAAGTGATAGCAAAAGTAATACCAACTTTTCTCAGCCAGAATATATTCATAGAACTAGCCCCCATTGAGTCAATAAACATACCTCTTTGTGTTAATACTGTTTTCTTTTTGTGCTATGGCAGGCAAAACATGAGATTGGAACAGTGGAGTTTATGATTTGTGATACGGTAGCTTTGTCAGAGAAACGTGTGACAGAAAAGTTGACCTTATCCTTGGAACTTGCAATTTTGTATTGCTTCAGCCACGCACTTGTAACAAAAATACATGACCTTTGTTGGAATCTGAACAAGATAACCATTTGCATATGATTTATTCTTTCTAGAATTCATATGTGGGAATCTTTTTTCTTGAATTTCAGTTTTATACTCTCTAAATTTCTTTAAGTCACCTTCAAGTAGATATTAACAGTGATATCAAATGCTTCCTTTTAACTTGTTTTAATTTTTTCATAAATTGCAGACTTGAGAGAAATGCTGTGCGATCAAATATTTGATGTTCATAGTAGAATTGAACTGTGAGATGCTGTTAGGGAGGTCGTATAAGAACTCTTCAGAATTTAAGTGTTGGTATCTCTGTTTGCCTGTCGTTTGAACCCCCACTCAGTCTAAGGGTCAGGGATATGCTGAAGCTAGCTTGGGATCATCACCAGCTGAAATTGTGGAAAATGATTGTCTTTTGAACGGGTGAACCGATGTTTTGGAATGGTTTTATGCACTGTTAATATAGCTTATTTTCATTTAGTTCCTCATCTGCTGCTTTTTCAACCAGTGCTTTGGCAAAGGACTCAGAAGCCATATTCTTTCATTTTGACAGTTATGATTGCTCAGTGTTAACTTTGTGCCTATGAGCATTTTCCATTATTGTATTTTACTTGTACAATAATAATGTAAGGTAGACACTTTCCTATGTTTGTTTTATAAGCTTAGAGACCATGCATGTGGGAAGTTGCCTTGGGTTGTCTGATCAGGCAAGCAATTTGAACTCAGCTGTCTGTCTTCAGACCCTACCTATGAAACAATCCAGTGAGATTATCTTCTCTTTCTCTCTCTCTCTCTTTTTTTTTTCCTAATGTATTTAGTACAGGGTCTATAGGGTCTCACTACACAAATTGGACTCATAGTGATCCTTCTGTTTTCAGCCTTCCAAGTGCTGGGATTATAGGCATGCACCACCATGCCCAATCTGCCTTCTCTTAATAGTTTAAAAATAACAAGCAGAACTAAAGTAGTTCAAACCCTTTTCTGTATCTACACTCTATGTTGTTTTGTACTTGCAGTTAATTTATCCACATGTATTACATGGTATTTGCCCCTGTTTTGGGAGATGAACAAAGTTGTACATATACTATTGCTAGAATTAAGATAGCTTGCTCCATCAACTTCAAGCTGGTATCTGAGATATAGAACAATCTTGATTTTTCAACTCTCTTGATGGCTTTTGGCCCTTACACTTGGTTACATAGGGATATGATGATAACTTTTCCTTCTTTCTCAGAGATGGTATAGTTCAGCCAATTAGGGATAGCTGTAGTATACAACCCTGAATTATTTCTTCTTTTGAGAGTTCTGGCTGGAAATGTAGCCACAGCATATAACCTTTGTTGCATTTACATCTCCCTAAAACAGACTGTAGTCCTCTTTCCACATTAGATCCCCTGTCCATCTCCTTGGATAGGCTTTGGTACAGCAACTTCTTTCTTACTGAAAGCATTTTTGTCTGTGAGTCTTGTGTCATAGATATGCATTTTCAGGAATTTTTAAAAATGCTTTTCCTTTTAAGGTCTAGAGCCCTTCAGGATTGGGCCATATACCAACTTTGTTAACATTGGAGAGCGCTGTAATGTGGCAGGATCCAGGAAGTTTGCTAAACTCATCATGGCAGGAAACTATGAAGTAAGCATCCTTGTGAGACCCCAGAGGCATCTGCCATGTCTCTGGCTAGACAGCATGTCATTGAACAACAGTTTGCCCTTTGTAGTGCTGTCTGAGGGGCTGGGAAGTGTTTGAAGATGGTAATGGGTGTTTGGAGCAGGAGGTTTGTGGGAAGATTAGGCTAATGTAGATGAAGCTACTGTTGTCAGCATATATTAAAAAGTACCACAGTGGGGCATGAAGTGCGGTGAGATGGGTAGGCTTTAGCTTCTACCCATTTTTATTGATTGGCAAGTCAATGTTCTTCATTTTGACCTCTTAGGAATCCTTGTAGGAAAGGGAAATACTAAGAAAATTTTTACCTAATTCCTCCTGACAGCGCAGAATGTTGATTGATGAAAGACTGAGCATATTAGCTGTAGACTGAAAGAAAGAAAATAGACCACTACTTTGGAAACTTTATGAATAACTTAAGTCATGATCACTCAGTGGATGACCAAATTTAACTTACACCAAGCTGCTCCCTAGTCAGAAGTTCTGCAAAGTAGAGTAAGAGCCACATTCTGAAGGCATCATCTGCCTTCCCCATCAAGGTCTGGTGCTTTCCCATCCTGATTCAACGTCTGCACACCCTGCAGGCTTGCTTCCTCTACTGTGCCTGGCTCACGTTAGCTCCTTTCAGAAGTGGTGATGACCCTGAATAGTCATGCAGTGTTCTGCAATTGCCAGTTCTTTTCCTTATATTTGATTCTGCTGCCCATTCTATGGTATCCTTTTCATCACTCTGATTTAATGAATTTGACACTGACAGCATAAGCTACTTTAGGAAGAAGCAAACTGGTAGAATGTGACACTGACAGCTTAAGCTACTTTAGGAAGAAGCAAACTGGTAGAAGTAATAATATATGTTATTTAATAAAATCTTTTTTGTGCTACTAATGTAGTGCAAGGTAGTTTTTAATAGAGCTGTGTCATGTACTCCAGCTAGATATAAACCCTTCAAGAATGGGGACTGAGAGTGGCTCCTCTTTTTATTTTTATATTATTTAATCATTGCTGATATGGAAAAAAACATTTTGCTGAATTTAATTGTGATTCTTTTTCTGTGTGTCTTTGCCTCATTGTGAATGGTTTTTCCTTATGACCTGTTTCAGAGGATTGCATGTTTATTCTGTTACAGTAACTGATAAATATTCTTATTTGATTTTCTTAGGCTAAGAAAAAATCTGGACATATCAGTACCTACTGCTGATTTTATACTTGATTATTTTATGACAGTGAAGTCTGCAGTGACATCTTAAAAACACCACTTTACCAATTATAAAGCATTATTGAACATATACATTGTGCAAAGTAGGAGATACATAAGACCTTTCCTTGTTTCCAAATACTTCAAATGTATTTATAAGAATAACTAGCAAACATGAGAGAGTGAGGAAAATATAATGAAATAGACTGTATGATAAGGCTCAAGAGGATGTAAGTCATCCAAAGTGTTCTTTGAACACTGATCCTACAAGTTTCCTTAAATGGACATTAGTGGGAGATTGTGTTTATAGTTCTTTGTTCTTGGAGAGTTGCAACATATACTAGCATATTAAAGGATTTGAAAACCCTTCCAGAGATATAAAAACACTGGAATTTATCTCAAAATTTTATCTTTTCATGTTTACATGCTTTGGCAAACACTGAAGAATTACATGACTGGATGGATTCTCTAAAGACTCTTGTCTCTGTAAGATGTGTGTGTGTGTGTGTGTGTGTGTGTGTGTGTGTGTGTATCTGTATCTGTCTGTCTTCTGTAGTATTGTGGACTGAACCAAGAGTCTTTGCACTGAACTAAGTCTAAGGACTTTTCTTAAAGGAGGTGGGTCTTTAGCACAGTCTAAACGAATGTAGAGGAAAAGGGAATGTGATCTGTAGAGGGACTGAGTGGGGAGTTCAGTTGGGTGATAAGGCAGCCTTGCTCCTTGACTACTAGCTGAGTTTAGATTCTTTATGGTAGGAAAACAGCCTTGATGAGATTGCAAGAAGCAAAATGATATAAGGAAGGTTAATCTCATCAATGCTGTCAGGAGAAAGCCAGGCCCAAAGTCAAGCAATAGGGCTGGTGAGTCTAGAGTATTAGGACAGCTGAAGGTGTGAGGGATTATTTTTGTTAGCCTCCTTTGAGTCACTATCTCCTAATGATGATGCTTCTCGAATTCTTCCCACAGGAAGCTCTGAGTGTTGCCAAAGCACAGGTGGAAATGGGAGCCCAGGTGCTGGATGTCAACATGGATGATGGCATGCTAGATGGTCCAAGTGCAATGACTAAATTTTGCAACTTCATTGCTTCCGAGCCTGACATTGCCAAGGTTGTACAAAGTTTAAGTTCAGCAAGGGAGTTTACTCTGTCACTCAGATTTGCTATTTGCTTCATTTATCAGTCCACGGATAAACTGTTTTTACCCCCCTCACGTTGAGAGCATAGTCGTTTCTGATTTTCAGCTTCTTTGACTAATGATACTCTTTTGGACATAAGCCAGATTTTGGAGAGAGATATTCCTTCAGCTTTGCAGTTTCCAAGGCTTCTGGGATTGGAATTTCCCTAGATATCTAGACAGAGTGAGAACCTACTTCTCACAGTTCAGAATGTGTGCTTACCTGTTCTTGCAATATCATTGGTTGCATTTCTGTCTGGGGCAGGGGAACTTGGTACTTCTTTATTGCAGGAAAAAGAGACCTTATTAAGCTTACCAGGTTAAGAAGAAGTGTGGGGCAAAGGAGATATATTGGTGGTCTAAGTGCCTGCCTGACAAGCACAAAGACCCAGATTCAGTGCCTCATACTGCATGCTGTACCAGTCCTGTGCTGAGCAGAACACCGAAACCAGGCGTGGTGGTGCACGCCTGTAACCCCAGCTCTGGGGAGGCTGAGACAGTATGAGCTGCATATTGAGACCTGTACCAAATAAATAAGATTTTAAAAAAGTGTAAAACAAGGTTAAATCAAAGTATTATGTCAGCTTTTATATTTGTTTTTTAAAAGGTGAAAGTTTAATTTTTGTGTTAGTCTTTTTAAAATTTTTAAAAGGGCTCAGAAAACTCACCTTATCTTTCAGCCATTAAATCTATGATGAGGAACTCCCACCCCTTCAGTACTGGGGATTGAATCCAGGGGCATGCGTATGCCATAAGTGCTCTACCACAACTTAAAAGAATTTTTAAAATTTTTTTATTTTGAGACAGAGTCTTGAAAAGTTGCCCAGGCTGGCTTCAACTTGAGATCGTCCTGTCTTAGTCTCTGAGTAGCTTGAATTTTAGATCTGTGCCACCACACTGGCCTTGAGATTACATTCATTCATTCATTCACTCACTTATTCATTCATTCATTTATTTGTTTATTGGTACCAGGAATCAAACTCAACCTTCCACTTGCCAGGCACACGCTTATGCTGCTGAGCTATATCACCGGCCAGAGATTATTGTGTTGTTTTTTTTCTTCCCCAGTACCAGGAATTGAACTTGGGACCTTGTGCTTGCCAGGCAGACACTTATGCTACTGAGCTATATATCCCCAGTCCCTGAGATTAATTTCATAAGGCAACTTCTGGTACTTTAGAGTTGTATGTCTCATTTTGGGCTTTGATTTTTATTAGGCTTCAGCAAATTCTTAAGTTAGAAGTTGTGGGAAACACTATCCATATTTTATTTGTGTATCTAAAAAGCATCACCACTTTTTTGGGAGTGAACCTTTTGAGAATTTGAAGTGCTAGTTCAGTGACCAGTTCGGTCAATCAGAATCATGGGAATGAGGTGTTCATCAATTTCTTAGTGGGAAGAAGGCTGGCTCCCGCTGAGCTGTGCTGATAAGCTGTTAACGCTGGTTTCTTTCCTCATATCTGAAATCAGCTAGTCATGCGTGCTTTACCTGATTCTTGAAGTATCATGATTAAGCCTTGTCAGCCATGTAGGATGCCATGTAATGTAAGAGATTATTATTACTTTGTCCTTTAATTGTTACTTTTTTTCTCTTTTTTGGTTTTGACCTATAGTCTTACTAAAATTTAGTGGAGACCAAGTGTCTTCATTACTTTTCTCTCAATTTTGAGACAAAATACTTGATAGCCAGAGTTAAAGAAAGCAGCCGGCCAAATAGCTCAGTGAACTGAAGCACCTACTTAGACAGGTGCAGGGATCATTGTGCCGTGCTGGCCCTGCCCCCAGGGCGAGCTGAGGCAGTGTGCCCCAGTGACCATGGTGGCGCACCCCTGTAATCCCAGTGCTTGGGAAGCTGAAAACAGGATTACTACAAGTCCAGTCTGTGCAGTGAGACCCTGTAGTCCCTGTACTAAATATATATTAAAAAAAAAAAAAAAGAAAAAACAAAAAGTTAAAAGTAGGAAAGACTTATTTAGCTTACAGTTTGTAGAGGTTTCAGTCTATAATCAGCTGGCTCCAGGGCACGATGGATGGTAGATAAACATTGTAGAGGAACAACAGTTCAGAGTAGCAAAGCAACAAGGGATAACCACATCTCCTTTATCCTTTACATCTTATCAAGGCTGCTTAGGCCACACTCTTAATCATTGGGCACTTAATCCTAGAATTTCACGTGAATCAGTTCCAGCACTGCATATTCTAGGTCTAGCCACCTTTGAAAAAAATCCCTTCTAGGACCACATGAGGCTGTGGGGGAAAATCTAGACCCAGGCCGTAACACCCAAGTTTTAGCTAGTAGTGGTAAATCACAAAAATGTTTTACCTCACACATTCTTACCAGTAGGATCCAAACACCAAATTGTTACCAAAACTCTAACATGTTCACAACAGGGCCTCATTCCAAGGTATGTCTTGTTGCTGGGTGCTTGTGAACCATAAGTGAGTGGAACATCCTCTGTTTGGGAGCCCTTGGAAGGGGATTTGTGGTGACTTGTGACACTGTGATGTTCTTCCTCCTGTATCTTAGGTGCCCTTGTGCATTGACTCTTCCAATTTTGCTGTGATTGAAGCTGGGTTGAAGTGCTGCCAAGGGAAGTGCATAGTCAATAGTATTAGTCTGAAGGAGGGTGAAGAGGACTTCTTGGAGAAGGCCAGGAAGATTAAGAAGTTTGGAGCTGCTGTGGTAGTCATGGCTTTTGATGAAGAAGGACAGGTGAGTGTTGGCCTCGCACCATAATGGCCCCCAGGTGAAATATCAGGGGGAGAAAATAGTCTGAAACAGTTATACGTATATACACATACACATGCCTGTGTAGAAGCAAACACATAAGTGTACATATTATCTATGTATATGAAGATTTGTTGCCTGATAATGTCTTTACATCAGTGGAGAAAGATTGAATTATTCAATAAATACTGTTAGGACAACTGGTTATTTTGCATTTGGAAGCAAATAAAGTTAGATTCCTGTTTTAAACCATTTTGTACTATCACAATACTATATTTGAAATGATATTTATTTGGCTCACTGTTCTGTAGGCTGAAAAGACTTAAGAGGTTATATCTGGTTATATCTTATATTCTTTGCTACGTCATCACATGGCTGGAGGGCACAAAGTGTGAGAGAAGAGAGAGGGGGACTTGGTATCATAGCAGACCCACTCTTGGGGTAACCAACATACAGTACTCTACTCTCTTAATGACAACATGGGTCCTTTGGTAAATGAAGAATCCTATGACTTAATCATCTCTTAAAGTTCTCACTAGGGCCTCACTCCAGTACTAGTCCCACTTCCCACCATAAATTAAGTTCATATTGATTAAAGACTTAAATATAAAACATTCTAAATAATATGTAGAAAATCCTAGCTTAAACTTGTGATGTAGATGTTACTAACTTAAGAGGCCAAAAAGAAAATTGATAGCTATTCACATAAAACATAGAACTTTGTATGATGGAAGACATGGTACTGTTTACAACATAAATACTAGCAGTAGATTAATACCTAATATGCACAGAGCATCTATAATTCAGAAAGCATATTTTTAATATATATTTGATTTTCACTATTTAAAACAATTGAAAAAATCCATTCCTTGTGATTAATTTCTTCCTGGCAATCTTATAATAGGTTGAATATGTAAGGGTATGTGTTCACATTCACTTTACTTTTAGCATGGTGGTAGTAAAAAATTGATTTGCTTTGATTTTGGTTTTGTGATCTTGGGGGTTGAACTAAAGTTCTAGGCAGAACTCTCCCATTGAGGTAAACCTCCAGTAAAAACATCTGAGGACATTCTAAGGGTCCATCACTAGGGAAAACTGTAAATCTTTCTTTTTCCTTTTTTTTGGTATTGGAAATCGAACTCAGGACCAGGCAGATGCTTATGCTGTCGAGCTATCTTCCTGGCCCTAAAACTGTAAATCTTAATATGTGCCCCAAAGACTATACTGCAGTAACTAAAAATAATGTGATAGGACAGTGAAAAACAGACAAGTGATACAATCCCAGATTTTATTTAATAAGGAAGTATGTATGCAGAAATTTGTCTGGGGACCGCTCGCTTGGGGCCCCCCTTCTGTCCCTCTCTAGGATAGAAGCTTTCTTTCTCTCAGTAAATATATTCTGCTCATAAAAAAAAAGAAAAAAGAAAAATTTGTCTATATAAATAAAAAGTTATTGTCAGCTAAGGGATTTGGGCTGGTCTCATGGAGACATATTGACAGGTAGCAAGTAGTAGAATGATAGGTACTTTTTCTTCCCTTTCTGTTTTATAATTTTTGAAATAAGATGTTTAAAAAATATTACTGGTTCTGTACAAAAGCTACATTTTATTATGAGAAAAATTCAGATAATACAGAAGGTAGCAGATGAAAGATAATTTTCATCATGCTGAATCTTACTTAACTCACACCGAACAAATGTACACAGCATACAATATCAGTTTTTCTTCTCAGCATACTAACTTTGAGTATTTGTTATTATTTTTGTTTTTGATGTGAGGCACTGAAGCACTGAAATATTACATGTCACACATTGCTGCTAGCAAGCAGTAAAGTTGGGATTCAGGCCTTCAAGTACTGGTTTCATGCATCAGGGAAAGGCTATAAAAGATTGTTCTATAAAAGATTCAGGAAAAGTGTGCCAGGGAAGTGTTGGCTCTTTTTAAAAAGTGGTCTTATAAGGTCTCTTGAAGGAGGAATTAGTTAAAAACCCAGTAAAATGAAGGAGAAAACCATGAAGCCATGGAGAAAAATAGAAGTTCCAGTTAATGGAAAATTTTAACAGCACTACTGGTGTAGTTCTGTAAGGCTATTAATGAGAAGTGAACGCTCCCAGCCCTTCACATCCCCAGAGGCAGCTGCTTTCAACTTTGTAAAGTGAGTTTTGTGGCATGTACCTCTTTGTCTTCAAATTCTAGTTTAAATTTTTTATTAACTGCCAACAGTGGGTTAAAGGTAAAGCTTTTCACTGTTGAATTCTCCCAGTATGCACATCTTTATTTTATCTCTCCATCTCCCAGTATAGTACATTGTAGCTATGACTGTTTTCAGTGCTTGCATATTAATGTAGAAACTTAGTCATATAGTACATTGTTTTTCCTTTCCTATACCTTGTTTTCCACATTAATGTCTCTATTTGTTTGCATTGTTTCCTATATATTTAACTTTTAAATTATTTGCTGGTGTGTAAATCTCTACTAACCACTGTCCATACATACTAAGTAGACTGTTGTTGGAAGTAGTGGAAATTAGGAAACTGATCGAATGTGTATAGATGGGACTAGGCCTCAGTGTCTAAAACAAACAAGCTAACTCAGTCCCGGGATAATCATCCTGTCTGATTAAGGTCAGCTATTGGTCGCTAGGCAACCTTGTGTCATGTGTTACTAACTTTGCAAAAGTATAAATAAAGGATCATTTTGTTGTGTGTTGCATTAGTCTTACCTGTCAGGCAGACAACGACCACCTAGCCCAGCTTTTGTCTTCTTGTCTGTCTTTTCTCATTCCTGCCACTGTTTCTCCCTGGGTAGAACCGATTGCAGTGAGACCAATGGATCCCTACAGACTGTCATCTGTATTTCTTGAAGAATTCTCCAGGGGCCGGGGAGATGGCTCAGTAGAATGAGCGCTTGACTGGCAAATGCAAGGATCTGAGTTCAATCCCCGGTTCTGCCAAAAAAAAAAAAAGAATTCTCCAGAACTTCTAACTTGATTTGGAAAGGCCTCTCAGGAGACCAACTGCACAATTTATCACTGTGAAATGTTCCTCTCACCTGTCCTTAGATTTTTAGATCTCATAATTGCCCCATTTTTGGTTAAACCCTCATTTAATGGAATGGCTCCCCAGGTAGCTTCTTGTGAAAGAATGCATGACGTTAAATATTCTTGAGCCCCTCAATGTCTGGAAGTGGCTCTATCTTCCTCCTTTGACAATTAAGTGGTTATGGGAGTACAAACTTCATGTAGTCCTGTGTTGGGAAGGTCTGTTGACTCCTGTGTAAGAAGCCCAGTGCTGTCCTAATTCTTTGCACAGTTTCTATGAAGGTTATTCATTTTTCGTGCTCTGAATACTTGGGCTCTTCTGTGTCCATGGTGTTCTGAGCCTTCATGAGAATGACCTGCTGGATTATGTAGGCACTCAGCCCCTTCAGTCCAGAATCAGCTGCAGCTGTAGGAAGTGACTTTGAATTGTTTTAGCTCTCTTCATGTGGATTGTTCAGATTTAGGATTTTTTTATAGGTCACATAATTTTGTGTTCTTTTTTCCTAATTCTGGTGTTCTGCTCTCTGTATGATTTTCATATTTACATTATCCTGCAAACCCTTTAATTTGTTATTGTTTCTTCTTTTTCTGGAAGTTCTTTTTTGTTATTTCAATGCTTTTTAAAATGTAAATCAACCTGTTGCTTTATAATGAATCAGATATGTGTCAGGTCACATTCTAGGCTCTGAGGAGACAGCAGAGGGGAAAACCTAGTTCCTGCCCTATGTGATTTATATTTATCTTCGACTCTTTCTGCTTCTTTAACACATTGCCACAGACTGGATAATTTATAGACAAAAACTATTTGACTTATGTTCAGGAGGTCTAGCAAGTACTGTTGGTGCTAGCATCTGGCAAGGTCTTGCGTACTGTGTCATAACATGTTGAAAAGCAAGTAAATATATGGAGAGGAAAGAGAAATTAGAGTGAATTTATCTTTTTTTAAAATTGGAAACCCATTTTTAAAGGAATAAACTTTTAGTAATGGCATTATTCTGCTCATGAGGGCAGAGCCATTGTGACACAATCTTTTCTTAAAGATCTTACCTCTTAGTCCTGTTCAACTAACAAATCTGGAGGTTTGAGGTTTTGTTTTTATTTTTTGGTGGTGGTTGTTTTTGTTCTGTTTTTTTAAATTTTGGAACAGGGTCTCGTGTAATAGTCCAGGCTGGTCAGAAATCTTGACCTTCTTGTCTCAGATTCCTGAATGCTGGGATTTCAGGTGTGTGACACTGCATCTTGCTTACTACATTAGTTTTTGAACATACATTCAAACTATAGCATAGCAGTATTCTCAGGAAGATGGGGAATACATTAAAGTATACATATATATATGCAAATAATATACAAAGTATGATCAAAATATATGTTGAATGTTTAAATTTTAAAAGTTCATTGCAGTAAAAGATACATTGCTATAATATCCCTCAAAATATACCATTGTTTCTGCCACTTTCTCAAGCAGTTGTGGAAATCTTCTGTTGTGAATGTCTTAACAGCATATGATAAAAAATGAACTGAGTGCTGTTGCTAGCTATTTAATGACAGGCAAAAAGGTATAAAAACATAATGTGTCATCTACCTAATTCACTCTGTCTAGAGTTATGGGACTTCTGGCCCTTCTCCAAAGTCAAAATGACCATGAAAAGTAAACGATTTGAATTAATTCAGGTCATCAAGGCAGCTATGAAAGCTAAAGATACTCATGAAAGAGGACTTCCTGAACTGTTTGATGAAGTGGCAAAAATGATTGGATAAGTGCATTCAGAGAAAGGGAGAGTAATTTGAGAGGG
>NW_004524703.1:6220704-6250201 GCF_000260255.1 Octodon degus
ACATGAGAGAGTGAGGAAAATATAATGAAATAGACTGTATGATAAGGCTCAAGAGGATGTAAGTCATCCAAAGTGTTCTTTGAACACTGATCCTACAAGTTTCCTTAAATGGACATTAGTGGGAGATTGTGTTTATAGTTCTTTGTTCTTGGAGAGTTGCAACATATACTAGCATATTAAAGGATTTGAAAACCCTTCCAGAGATATAAAAACACTGGAATTTATCTCAAAATTTTATCTTTTCATGTTTACATGCTTTGGCAAACACTGAAGAATTACATGACTGGATGGATTCTCTAAAGACTCTTGTCTCTGTAAGATGTGTGTGTGTGTGTGTGTGTGTGTGTGTGTGTGTGTGTATCTGTATCTGTCTGTCTTCTGTAGTATTGTGGACTGAACCAAGAGTCTTTGCACTGAACTAAGTCTAAGGACTTTTCTTAAAGGAGGTGGGTCTTTAGCACAGTCTAAACGAATGTAGAGGAAAAGGGAATGTGATCTGTAGAGGGACTGAGTGGGGAGTTCAGTTGGGTGATAAGGCAGCCTTGCTCCTTGACTACTAGCTGAGTTTAGATTCTTTATGGTAGGAAAACAGCCTTGATGAGATTGCAAGAAGCAAAATGATATAAGGAAGGTTAATCTCATCAATGCTGTCAGGAGAAAGCCAGGCCCAAAGTCAAGCAATAGGGCTGGTGAGTCTAGAGTATTAGGACAGCTGAAGGTGTGAGGGATTATTTTTGTTAGCCTCCTTTGAGTCACTATCTCCTAATGATGATGCTTCTCGAATTCTTCCCACAGGAAGCTCTGAGTGTTGCCAAAGCACAGGTGGAAATGGGAGCCCAGGTGCTGGATGTCAACATGGATGATGGCATGCTAGATGGTCCAAGTGCAATGACTAAATTTTGCAACTTCATTGCTTCCGAGCCTGACATTGCCAAGGTTGTACAAAGTTTAAGTTCAGCAAGGGAGTTTACTCTGTCACTCAGATTTGCTATTTGCTTCATTTATCAGTCCACGGATAAACTGTTTTTACCCCCCTCACGTTGAGAGCATAGTCGTTTCTGATTTTCAGCTTCTTTGACTAATGATACTCTTTTGGACATAAGCCAGATTTTGGAGAGAGATATTCCTTCAGCTTTGCAGTTTCCAAGGCTTCTGGGATTGGAATTTCCCTAGATATCTAGACAGAGTGAGAACCTACTTCTCACAGTTCAGAATGTGTGCTTACCTGTTCTTGCAATATCATTGGTTGCATTTCTGTCTGGGGCAGGGGAACTTGGTACTTCTTTATTGCAGGAAAAAGAGACCTTATTAAGCTTACCAGGTTAAGAAGAAGTGTGGGGCAAAGGAGATATATTGGTGGTCTAAGTGCCTGCCTGACAAGCACAAAGACCCAGATTCAGTGCCTCATACTGCATGCTGTACCAGTCCTGTGCTGAGCAGAACACCGAAACCAGGCGTGGTGGTGCACGCCTGTAACCCCAGCTCTGGGGAGGCTGAGACAGTATGAGCTGCATATTGAGACCTGTACCAAATAAATAAGATTTTAAAAAAGTGTAAAACAAGGTTAAATCAAAGTATTATGTCAGCTTTTATATTTGTTTTTTAAAAGGTGAAAGTTTAATTTTTGTGTTAGTCTTTTTAAAATTTTTAAAAGGGCTCAGAAAACTCACCTTATCTTTCAGCCATTAAATCTATGATGAGGAACTCCCACCCCTTCAGTACTGGGGATTGAATCCAGGGGCATGCGTATGCCATAAGTGCTCTACCACAACTTAAAAGAATTTTTAAAATTTTTTTATTTTGAGACAGAGTCTTGAAAAGTTGCCCAGGCTGGCTTCAACTTGAGATCGTCCTGTCTTAGTCTCTGAGTAGCTTGAATTTTAGATCTGTGCCACCACACTGGCCTTGAGATTACATTCATTCATTCATTCACTCACTTATTCATTCATTCATTTATTTGTTTATTGGTACCAGGAATCAAACTCAACCTTCCACTTGCCAGGCACACGCTTATGCTGCTGAGCTATATCACCGGCCAGAGATTATTGTGTTGTTTTTTTTCTTCCCCAGTACCAGGAATTGAACTTGGGACCTTGTGCTTGCCAGGCAGACACTTATGCTACTGAGCTATATATCCCCAGCCCCTGAGATTAATTTCATAAGGCAACTTCTGGTACTTTAGAGTTGTATGTCTCATTTTGGGCTTTGATTTTTATTAGGCTTCAGTAAATTCTTAAGTTAAAGTTGTGGGAAACACTATCCATATTTTATTTGTGTATCTAAAAAGCATCACCACTTTTTTGGGAGTGAACCTTTTGAGAATTTGAAGTGCTAGTTCAGTGACCAGTTCGGTCAATCAGAATCATGGGAATGAGGTGTTCATCAATTTCTTAGTGGGAAGAAGGCTGGCTCCCGCTGAGCTGTGCTGATAAGCTGTTAACGCTGGTTTCTTTCCTCATATCTGAAATCAGCTAGTCATGCGTGCTTTACCTGATTCTTGAAGTATCATGATTAAGCCTTGTCAGCCATGTAGGATGCCATGTAATGTAAGAGATTATTATTACTTTGTCCTTTAATTGTTACTTTTTTTCTCTTTTTTGGTTTTGACCTATAGTCTTACTAAAATTTAGTGGAGACCAAGTGTCTTCATTACTTTTCTCTCAATTTTGAGACAAAATACTTGATAGCCAGAGTTAAAGAAAGCAGCCGGCCAAATAGCTCAGTGAACTGAAGCACCTACTTAGACAGGTGCAGGGATCATTGTGCCGTGCTGGCCCTGCCCCCAGGGCGAGCTGAGGCAGTGTGCCCCAGTGACCATGGTGGCGCACCCCTGTAATCCCAGTGCTTGGGAAGCTGAAAACAGGATTACTACAAGTCCAGTCTGTGCAGTGAGACCCTGTAGTCCCTGTACTAAATATATATTAAAAAAAAAAAAAAAGAAAAAACAAAAAGTTAAAAGTAGGAAAGACTTATTTAGCTTACAGTTTGTAGAGGTTTCAGTCTATAATCAGCTGGCTCCAGGGCACGATGGATGGTAGATAAACATTGTAGAGGAACAACAGTTCAGAGTAGCAAAGCAACAAGGGATAACCACATCTCCTTTATCCTTTACATCTTATCAAGGCTGCTTAGGCCACACTCTTAATCATTGGGCACTTAATCCTAGAATTTCACGTGAATCAGTTCCAGCACTGCATATTCTAGGTCTAGCCACCTTTGAAAAAAATCCCTTCTAGGACCACATGAGGCTGTGGGGGAAAATCTAGACCCAGGCCGTAACACCCAAGTTTTAGCTAGTAGTGGTAAATCACAAAAATGTTTTACCTCACACATTCTTACCAGTAGGATCCAAACACCAAATTGTTACCAAAACTCTAACATGTTCACAACAGGGCCTCATTCCAAGGTATGTCTTGTTGCTGGGTGCTTGTGAACCATAAGTGAGTGGAACATCCTCTGTTTGGGAGCCCTTGGAAGGGGATTTGTGGTGACTTGTGACACTGTGATGTTCTTCCTCCTGTATCTTAGGTGCCCTTGTGCATTGACTCTTCCAATTTTGCTGTGATTGAAGCTGGGTTGAAGTGCTGCCAAGGGAAGTGCATAGTCAATAGTATTAGTCTGAAGGAGGGTGAAGAGGACTTCTTGGAGAAGGCCAGGAAGATTAAGAAGTTTGGAGCTGCTGTGGTAGTCATGGCTTTTGATGAAGAAGGACAGGTGAGTGTTGGCCTCGCACCATAATGGCCCCCAGGTGAAATATCAGGGGGAGAAAATAGTCTGAAACAGTTATACGTATATACACATACACATGCCTGTGTAGAAGCAAACACATAAGTGTACATATTATCTATGTATATGAAGATTTGTTGCCTGATAATGTCTTTACATCAGTGGAGAAAGATTGAATTATTCAATAAATACTGTTAGGACAACTGGTTATTTTGCATTTGGAAGCAAATAAAGTTAGATTCCTGTTTTAAACCATTTTGTACTATCACAATACTATATTTGAAATGATATTTATTTGGCTCACTGTTCTGTAGGCTGAAAAGACTTAAGAGGTTATATCTGGTTATATCTTATATTCTTTGCTACGTCATCACATGGCTGGAGGGCACAAAGTGTGAGAGAAGAGAGAGGGGGACTTGGTATCATAGCAGACCCACTCTTGGGGTAACCAACATACAGTACTCTACTCTCTTAATGACAACATGGGTCCTTTGGTAAATGAAGAATCCTATGACTTAATCATCTCTTAAAGTTCTCACTAGGGCCTCACTCCAGTACTAGTCCCACTTCCCACCATAAATTAAGTTCATATTGATTAAAGACTTAAATATAAAACATTCTAAATAATATGTAGAAAATCCTAGCTTAAACTTGTGATGTAGATGTTACTAACTTAAGAGGCCAAAAAGAAAATTGATAGCTATTCACATAAAACATAGAACTTTGTATGATGGAAGACATGGTACTGTTTACAACATAAATACTAGCAGTAGATTAATACCTAATATGCACAGAGCATCTATAATTCAGAAAGCATATTTTTAATATATATTTGATTTTCACTATTTAAAACAATTGAAAAAATCCATTCCTTGTGATTAATTTCTTCCTGGCAATCTTATAATAGGTTGAATATGTAAGGGTATGTGTTCACATTCACTTTACTTTTAGCATGGTGGTAGTAAAAAATTGATTTGCTTTGATTTTGGTTTTGTGATCTTGGGGGTTGAACTAAAGTTCTAGGCAGAACTCTCCCATTGAGGTAAACCTCCAGTAAAAACATCTGAGGACATTCTAAGGGTCCATCACTAGGGAAAACTGTAAATCTTTCTTTTTCCTTTTTTTTGGTATTGGAAATCGAACTCAGGACCAGGCAGATGCTTATGCTGTCGAGCTATCTTCCTGGCCCTAAAACTGTAAATCTTAATATGTGCCCCAAAGACTATACTGCAGTAACTAAAAATAATGTGATAGGACAGTGAAAAACAGACAAGTGATACAATCCCAGATTTTATTTAATAAGGAAGTATGTATGCAGAAATTTGTCTGGGGACCGCTCGCTTGGGGCCCCCCTTCTGTCCCTCTCTAGGATAGAAGCTTTCTTTCTCTCAGTAAATATATTCTGCTCATAAAAAAAAAGAAAAAAGAAAAATTTGTCTATATAAATAAAAAGTTATTGTCAGCTAAGGGATTTGGGCTGGTCTCATGGAGACATATTGACAGGTAGCAAGTAGTAGAATGATAGGTACTTTTTCTTCCCTTTCTGTTTTATAATTTTTGAAATAAGATGTTTAAAAAATATTACTGGTTCTGTACAAAAGCTACATTTTATTATGAGAAAAATTCAGATAATACAGAAGGTAGCAGATGAAAGATAATTTTCATCATGCTGAATCTTACTTAACTCACACCGAACAAATGTACACAGCATACAATATCAGTTTTTCTTCTCAGCATACTAACTTTGAGTATTTGTTATTATTTTTGTTTTTGATGTGAGGCACTGAAGCACTGAAATATTACATGTCACACATTGCTGCTAGCAAGCAGTAAAGTTGGGATTCAGGCCTTCAAGTACTGGTTTCATGCATCAGGGAAAGGCTATAAAAGATTGTTCTATAAAAGATTCAGGAAAAGTGTGCCAGGGAAGTGTTGGCTCTTTTTAAAAAGTGGTCTTATAAGGTCTCTTGAAGGAGGAATTAGTTAAAAACCCAGTAAAATGAAGGAGAAAACCATGAAGCCATGGAGAAAAATAGAAGTTCCAGTTAATGGAAAATTTTAACAGCACTACTGGTGTAGTTCTGTAAGGCTATTAATGAGAAGTGAACGCTCCCAGCCCTTCACATCCCCAGAGGCAGCTGCTTTCAACTTTGTAAAGTGAGTTTTGTGGCATGTACCTCTTTGTCTTCAAATTCTAGTTTAAATTTTTTATTAACTGCCAACAGTGGGTTAAAGGTAAAGCTTTTCACTGTTGAATTCTCCCAGTATGCACATCTTTATTTTATCTCTCCATCTCCCAGTATAGTACATTGTAGCTATGACTGTTTTCAGTGCTTGCATATTAATGTAGAAACTTAGTCATATAGTACATTGTTTTTCCTTTCCTATACCTTGTTTTCCACATTAATGTCTCTATTTGTTTGCATTGTTTCCTATATATTTAACTTTTAAATTATTTGCTGGTGTGTAAATCTCTACTAACCACTGTCCATACATACTAAGTAGACTGTTGTTGGAAGTAGTGGAAATTAGGAAACTGATCGAATGTGTATAGATGGGACTAGGCCTCAGTGTCTAAAACAAACAAGCTAACTCAGTCCCGGGATAATCATCCTGTCTGATTAAGGTCAGCTATTGGTCGCTAGGCAACCTTGTGTCATGTGTTACTAACTTTGCAAAAGTATAAATAAAGGATCATTTTGTTGTGTGTTGCATTAGTCTTACCTGTCAGGCAGACAACGACCACCTAGCCCAGCTTTTGTCTTCTTGTCTGTCTTTTCTCATTCCTGCCACTGTTTCTCCCTGGGTAGAACCGATTGCAGTGAGACCAATGGATCCCTACAGACTGTCATCTGTATTTCTTGAAGAATTCTCCAGGGGCCGGGGAGATGGCTCAGTAGAATGAGCGCTTGACTGGCAAATGCAAGGATCTGAGTTCAATCCCCGGTTCTGCCAAAAAAAAAAAAAGAATTCTCCAGAACTTCTAACTTGATTTGGAAAGGCCTCTCAGGAGACCAACTGCACAATTTATCACTGTGAAATGTTCCTCTCACCTGTCCTTAGATTTTTAGATCTCATAATTGCCCCATTTTTGGTTAAACCCTCATTTAATGGAATGGCTCCCCAGGTAGCTTCTTGTGAAAGAATGCATGACGTTAAATATTCTTGAGCCCCTCAATGTCTGGAAGTGGCTCTATCTTCCTCCTTTGACAATTAAGTGGTTATGGGAGTACAAACTTCATGTAGTCCTGTGTTGGGAAGGTCTGTTGACTCCTGTGTAAGAAGCCCAGTGCTGTCCTAATTCTTTGCACAGTTTCTATGAAGGTTATTCATTTTTCGTGCTCTGAATACTTGGGCTCTTCTGTGTCCATGGTGTTCTGAGCCTTCATGAGAATGACCTGCTGGATTATGTAGGCACTCAGCCCCTTCAGTCCAGAATCAGCTGCAGCTGTAGGAAGTGACTTTGAATTGTTTTAGCTCTCTTCATGTGGATTGTTCAGATTTAGGATTTTTTTATAGGTCACATAATTTTGTGTTCTTTTTTCCTAATTCTGGTGTTCTGCTCTCTGTATGATTTTCATATTTACATTATCCTGCAAACCCTTTAATTTGTTATTGTTTCTTCTTTTTCTGGAAGTTCTTTTTTGTTATTTCAATGCTTTTTAAAATGTAAATCAACCTGTTGCTTTATAATGAATCAGATATGTGTCAGGTCACATTCTAGGCTCTGAGGAGACAGCAGAGGGGAAAACCTAGTTCCTGCCCTATGTGATTTATATTTATCTTCGACTCTTTCTGCTTCTTTAACACATTGCCACAGACTGGATAATTTATAGACAAAAACTATTTGACTTATGTTCAGGAGGTCTAGCAAGTACTGTTGGTGCTAGCATCTGGCAAGGTCTTGCGTACTGTGTCATAACATGTTGAAAAGCAAGTAAATATATGGAGAGGAAAGAGAAATTAGAGTGAATTTATCTTTTTTTAAAATTGGAAACCCATTTTTAAAGGAATAAACTTTTAGTAATGGCATTATTCTGCTCATGAGGGCAGAGCCATTGTGACACAATCTTTTCTTAAAGATCTTACCTCTTAGTCCTGTTCAACTAACAAATCTGGAGGTTTGAGGTTTTGTTTTTATTTTTTGGTGGTGGTTGTTTTTGTTCTGTTTTTTTAAATTTTGGAACAGGGTCTCGTGTAATAGTCCAGGCTGGTCAGAAATCTTGACCTTCTTGTCTCAGATTCCTGAATGCTGGGATTTCAGGTGTGTGACACTGCATCTTGCTTACTACATTAGTTTTTGAACATACATTCAAACTATAGCATAGCAGTATTCTCAGGAAGATGGGGAATACATTAAAGTATACATATATATATGCAAATAATATACAAAGTATGATCAAAATATATGTTGAATGTTTAAATTTTAAAAGTTCATTGCAGTAAAAGATACATTGCTATAATATCCCTCAAAATATACCATTGTTTCTGCCACTTTCTCAAGCAGTTGTGGAAATCTTCTGTTGTGAATGTCTTAACAGCATATGATAAAAAATGAACTGAGTGCTGTTGCTAGCTATTTAATGACAGGCAAAAAGGTATAAAAACATAATGTGTCATCTACCTAATTCACTCTGTCTAGAGTTATGGGACTTCTGGCCCTTCTCCAAAGTCAAAATGACCATGAAAAGTAAACGATTTGAATTAATTCAGGTCATCAAGGCAGCTATGAAAGCTAAAGATACTCATGAAAGAGGACTTCCTGAACTGTTTGATGAAGTGGCAAAAATGATTGGATAAGTGCATTCAGAGAAAGGGAGAGTAATTTGAGAGGGATTAATGGCAGTGTATCTTTTATTATAATTTGTAAATGTTTAATATTCACCATACTTTTCACCACACTGCATATATGTAGATATTGAATAGTGTTGAATACAGTGAAGAGCAGTGGAGAAAAACATGAGGATAAAGAAGTACCAGAGTTGGGGTGTCGGTTGCTGTTCTGTGTAGAATAATGTGCCATTTTAGCAGATGCCTGAAGAAGGTGAGAGAATGTACCAGTGGTGAGGGAGAATGTTCTGGGGGAGAGATCCTTGAGGTAGATGCTCATCATATTTGAAAAGCAGCGGGACAGCCCAAGTAATAGAAGGAGAGAGGAGTGGGGAAGCTTGGGAGGATGTTAAGTTAGGAAGGGACCAGCTTACAGCACACTGGTTCTTGTGAACTGTTGTTAACACTATCTATGTTATACTGAAAGGTTTTGAGTAGAGGAGTGGGCATTATAACTGCTGTACAGTTCTGGTGAAGAAGGTGGTCTGTTGGGGACAAAGCCAAGCTGTTGGAGTTTATTGCTATAATCCAAATGAGAAATTCATGGGAATTTGTACATAGATGGTTTTTACAACAGTAAGAATTGCTGAGCTTACCAAAGGAACAACTGTAGAAAAGTCCTAGGATCAAATGAGCCTTGGAGCTGTCATGTTTAGTGGCTGGGGCAAAGAGACCCCATTTGAAGGAGCAGTATCTTTGGTAGGAGAGAACCAAGAGAAAGTCTTGACTTGGAAACCAAATGGAAAACAAGCAAAAGAAGAGTATAATCAGCTGTTTCAAGAGCCATGGTAGATCACATTGGATATGACCAAGAATTTTTCATTGGATTTAAGTGAGAGTCATTTATGTTTTTGTCATTAAGGAGATGAAAGCTTCATTGGAATGGGTTCAAAAGAGACACAATGATAAGCAGGTTTAAGTGACTTGACACTGAGATTAGGAGAGGGTGTGTGTGTATGTAAGTGGTGTGACAAGATGTTTTTGTAAGCTAATGGGATGATCTAGTAGAATGGGAAGAATTGATGCAAGAGAAAAAGAGGTCATTTGTTCAGTTTGTGACCTTAGGAATTAAGAGGGATGGTAGTTTGTGTGAGTGGAGGGGCTCACTGTGGATCAGGAGCTGGGTGGTTGGATCACAGCATAGCTGAGGAGAGTGAAGAGTGACCCCCAGGTACGCTGGGTGATGCGCTGGTGGGTGGGGACTATGATTGCTTCTCTTTGTGAAGCTGGAAGCAGGGTAGACTCCAAGCATGAGAATGGGATATGGTATGCTCCATAGATCATACCATAGCTTGGTGTTTAACCAGGAGAGTGAAGCAGAGGCACTCTGTCAAGCAAGGGTAGGCCCTGCCAGAGTGGTTTATTTTTTATTTTTTAAAATTAATTCTGTTAGAGCTGGCCAAATAGCTCAGCAGATTAAAGTGCCTGCAAGCAGGCACAGGGGCTGGGGGTTTGAACCCTGAGCTTGCCGTGCTGGCCCTGCCCCTGGGGCGCCCTGAGATGGCAGTTGAGACTGGGTGAGATGGCATGTGCCTGTAATCCCAGCTCTTGGGAGGCTGTAAACAGGTGGATCACTACAAGTCCGATCTAGTAGTAAGACCCTGAACACCTGTAGACCCTTCCCTAAAAACCAAAAAAAAAAAAAAAAAAAAAAAAAAAAATAGTTGATACTCTTTTGATATACACAATGATCACATTCATCACAGAGAATTTGTACCTCTACATAGTATATCTTAGTTCTTTTTTTTTCCTATTCTTCTCCCTTCCCTTCAACCCTTCTTATTTATAAAAGCTTTGTTTCCACTTTTTTCTCTATTTTTTTCTTCCTTTTCCCTTTCTTGCCTTCTGTCCCCTCCCTTGTCCCCTGCCCCCTCCCATGTTCTGCAGAGATTTGATTTTTCTTTCTTTCTTTCTTTTTACGATAATGTCAAGTTTAATCTGCCAAATACACAAGTTGGATTTGTGGAGCAGGCTTTGCCTGGGTGCTGCACAGTCAACGGAGGTTTCTTGAAATGATTGATGGGTTAGGTTAAAAATGGGTAGTAGCTCTGGCCAAATATGTGGGAATGGGGCAGGGAAGGGCAGAGAAAAGGGCTCAATTGGAGGCTACTGACCAGGGACAGAGAAGCTATGGGACCCAGGGCACAACCCTCTCCGAGTAGGCACCCAGGCAGCACAGACTGGAGCTGGTGGCTGCACGTGCCAGCAGGTGCCACTGGCACTACCACCCATTAACGTGCTGTCTACAGAACAAATGGAAGCTCTTCTGACCCACCTCCCAGACACCCGCCAACCAGGGTTTTGAATTCTAAAAGGAGCAAAAACATTCAAATGGTTACATGTGAAATGCTATCCTGCATCTTTTTGTCTCAAAAGATAGCAGCTGCCCCCTTCCCCAGCCTCCCACACCCTTGAACAATTTCTGTGCCAAGGTGAAGAGGCAACCCCAGGCTGTAGGGGTTCCTGGCCATGAGGGCCTGCCACAGCGGTGGCAGGGCACAAGATGGATGAGACGCAGCAGCAGTCCTGGCAGCGCGGTGCCATTCCTGGCCTCTCTTTTCATAGGCGGCGCTTACTTATTCAGGGAAAGTGACTGCATCCGTTTTCCCGACAAAGTCGTGTCATCTTTTGCTTTCCTCTCCTCTTCCTTCTTCCTTGCAGCTTCTTCCCGTTGTTTCTGGATGATAGCCAGCCAGGCAAGGTCAGCCTTGGCTTGCTTTGTCTTAACAGCTAAATGCATTTTCATGTAGCGTTCTTTCGCTTTCTGCTTCCTGATTTCTTCTTGTTCTCTCCTGAAAACTCTTGGCCTGTCCAGATGCAGTTGTGTAACCTTTTTGTTTGTCTAGACCCCTTGGTTGGGGTTCTCGATGTCAGTGAGCCCTTCCATACCTTGCATTTTTGCTGGTAGTCTATCCTCATCCTCGCTCTACTCAGAGTCTAGAGATTTCTTCTCCTTTTTGGGGTCACCTGCAGCCCCATCTCCACCTTCTTCTTGCTCTTTTTCTTCCCTGGCTTTCTGCTTTTCAGCCTGCAGCTGGGCGTCAAATCTCCTCAGGGCTTATATACTGCCTTGCTCTGCCTTTGTGGCCTCCTTTTCTCCCTCCTTTAGGCATAGAGGTTCCAGCGGCTGCTGCAGTGGTGCCTTGAAATAACACAGGAACCAGAAACACTTTAAGCTCTACTTCTACCCGGCCCAGTCCGCTCAGCGTTGCGCCGCCTCTGCCCCAGAGAATTTTATTAAAAAAAAAAAATATACTCTTGGATTTCAGCCCTTGAGGTTCTGACTCTAGTGGGGTCTAAGGCCTGATTTGTGTCATTTTTAAAGCCTTACACTGCTTTAAAGCCTCCAGCAGAGGTCATTGATGGCAGCTGTTACCTTCTGGCTGTCATCCCATTTTACAGTGTACCCAGAGTGGAGTGCCCTGTGATACAGGAACTCCCATTTTGTTTTGCCACACTTCTTTTTGGGACATGTGAAATCTGCAACCATGTTTATTGCACAGCCCTGCCTGAGGAATAAAACAGGGCTCTAGAGGACCTGCTCTGGAAGAGGCTTGTTATATCAAAGTTCTAGTCACTCTGAGATCCATTTGTTTATTCAGCAGCTGTGGGATACTAAGTCAGGATTTGTGAGGATAGTCTGACAGGAGCCTCAGCTTTATGAAAGTTAACTGTTTTGCTGACTGGAAACATTCCTATCCTCCAAGGATGCACTTGTGTACCTCACACTGATTCTCTCTTTGTTATGCCGCTAGACCCCACACTCTGCTCCACTTTACCTCACACTCAGCTTGCCCAGCTTGGCCAGGTAGCATTCATGTGTGGGGGCAGGGAGAGAGAGGGTGAATTGAATAGGACTGTGGCTTTATGTATCGTTAAAGCTAGATTGCTACACATATTTTAGAAGCCTATTAATAAATCATTTATATGTATGTATGATTTAATTTTTATGCAAAACATTTGTGTTGATAAAAACATAAAAGGGACCTTTACAGTGATTTCTTCCTCTGAGATAATTTGATTTAATGTATGATTTAATTTTTATGCAAAACATTTAACTTGTGTTGATAAAAACATAAAAGGGACCTTTACAGTGATTTCTTCCTCTGAGATGTTTAGAGGCTGTTTAGCAATACCAGTAGTAGTGGTAGCCTCACACCCTGTATTTTGTCTTTGTGTGTGTGTGTGTGTGTGTGTGTGTGTGTGTGTTTGAGTGTGTTTGAGACAGGGTCTCACTATACAGTTTGAGCTGTCCTTCAGCTCATTTTTTAGCCCAGCCTGGTCCTGAACTTGCAGTGATCCTCCTGCCTCAGCTTTCTGAGTGCTGAGATTACAGTCACGCACCACTATGCCTGTATTCCCTGTGTTTTGTCTTAGTGAGTTGTGCTGTCTGCTGAACCCAGGACCTAGAACTCTCTTATGTCCTCAAAAAAAGGTAAACTAAACCCAAAGGTAGCACTCCAGATGTCTGGGTTTTTTTTTTTTTTTTTTTGGTCCACCTTGTAATTTTATTTTCTTAACCTTATCACCAATTAAGGACAGAAATAAAATTTTATTGAATTTGAGAGTGCTGCCTCTCAGCCTTCTTCAGTGAGGCACCAAAGCCTATTTTCTTTCTTCATTTCCCTTTTCTTAATCAGCTCAGTTTAGGGGTACTTCCTAAGTGAGAGATAAAATCTCACCCTACCAGCTTTAGGGATCTATCAAAAACCAAAAAGAACAAATGAAAAAGCTGACCAGAATATATAAGTGAACAGAAGACAGGTGTGAGTGAGTTACTTCCTATCTCTCCTTTGGGTCATAGTTCAAGAAGATTTTTCACATTCCTTTAGAATTGCCCTTCAGAATGGTATGTGAGTTATTTTTTGGAATCACTAGTAACAGTAGTTACAGTAGTTCCCCCTTACATGCTGGAGATAAAGACTCCAGTATAAGCCTGAAACCATGGATAGTAATGATACCTAGATTGTACACACTGTGTGTATTTGTATGTGTATACATTTGTGATAAAGTGTAATTTATAAATTAGAGATTAATAACAATTACATAACAATTATATTAATAATGTACACATGTGATCATTATAACTTCTTGAAAAATCTTACTGTACTTCACCTTTTTACTCAAAAGAGGTCTTTTGTGACTTCTCTTTGGCATATCCCAGTTGTCAGATCACACAACTCTTGTGCCTTAGGGCCATTATTAACAAAAAAAAAGGTTGTGTGACTGTATAAACACCACTGAACTGTGGCATCGATCCATGAGATAGCTAGGAAGTAACTGATGGGTAGGTAAAGTATACAGCAGGTATGCAGTGGGCAAGGGGTGATGCACATCCTGAGTGGGATGGGGCAGGACAGTGTAGGACAGTTTGAGATTTCATCCCACTACTCAGAGTGGTATACAATTCAAAACTTACGAATTGTTTATTTCTGGAGTTTTCTCTTTAATATCTTGAGCCATGTTTGACTGAGAATAACCACAACCATAAACAGTGAAACTAGCTAAGAGGGGGTTGTGTTCATTTTTTTCAGAGTATGTTTGATTTTTCATGTAACCAGACATTAGAATATAATGAATAGATATGCAGTGTGTTGTGGTTGTAAGTTTGATCCAAAGACTTCTTCTATGATAAAGTTGGAAATACTTTGCATAAAAGCAGCGCTCATTCATTCATTCAACAAATAATACCAAGCACATCCTGATGGGCCCTGCCTTGGGCATGGAAGATACTGACATTCTAGCTAGAGGAGACAGGTTGCCAGTAATAAAACAATCAAAAGAATCGTTGCCAAATTAATACAATTTTTGCATAGATGCTTAAGAGGCAATGGGGAGGATGACAGTGGGCTGGCATTGGTCAGGTTAAGTCAGGCTTTTGGAAGAAGGGATGCTTGGCTAGACACCTGAGTGGTATGAAGAAGCAAGCTGTATCATGTTGTGGATGGTGGCAGTAGTAGACTCCAGGGTAGCAACAACCTTGGTCAGTTACAGCAACATCAGAGAAGCAGTGTGGGGTGGGGGAGTAGAAGAGCAAATATGACGATGGGGAGGCCCTGACTCAGAGGATGATGGGAAGGAAGTAAAGGAAGCAGCTTGGAGCTCTAGCCTTCCTGCAGCATGTATTTTGCCTTCTAGAGCCTCTATTTTGGAGGGTCATACTGATTTGTAACTTAGGGCACATGTTAATAAGCCAGTGCTGTGGTGGGTTGCAGGGAATACTTATCTTTGAATTTATGTAGAATGATACAGTGGGAACATAAGAGAAAGAAATGACAGAGTTGCCCGCATGACATGTTAGCACCCTTCAGGCAGGTCACAAGAAGAACAGACACTTTTTAGTCTGTCCTTTAGTAGTAGTTGAATTATATCACATTATGTATATTTTGGAGGCTTTATTAATAAACTGTTTATTTTTTAAATTATGTGTGTGTGTGTGTGTGTGTGTGTGTGGCCAGCTCAGCCCACCAGGGGGTGGGGCTGGCTGGCATATGGTGCTGGGGGATTGAACCGCAGTCCCTGTGCTTTGCTAAGCTTGTTCTAAGTAGGTGCTTTAGACCACTGAGCCATCTCACCAACCCCAATAAACTATTTAAATGTATGATTTAATTTTTATGGAAAGCTTTAACTTGTGCTACTGAAAACACAAGAGCACCTTTAAAGTGATTTTTTCCTCTGAGATAATTTGATACATATTTAGGTACTGCTTAGCATTTGGATTTCTTTGAAATCCAAGCATTGACACTTGAATGCTTTGTATGAGTAGAATATACTATTTTCATAGGTGACATTTTGCTTTTTTAAGTGATATATTTGCTCTTTTCTTCAGGCAACAGAAACAGACATCAAAATCAATGTGTGCACTCGAGCCTACCATCTACTTGTGAAGAAAGTGGGCTTTAATCCACATGACATCATCTTTGACCCCAACATCCTCACTATTGGTACTGGGATGGAAGAACACAATTGGTATGCCATCAATTTTATCCATGCAACCAAAGTCATTAAAGTAAGTATGGGTATTTTCTCTTTTCCATCTATGACCAAGTTCAAATTTATCATGTGGGTCTAGTGATGGCTGGAGTATAACATGTATTTTCTTTTTCCTAAAGAATATTAACTCTTATTCTTGTTTTTGTAATGTTTTAGAGATTTATCTGTGTTTCTATAGCTGTCATTTATTCATTTTTATTGTGTATTCTATTATGTTACTGTGCTACGATTAACCATTCTGTGAATGAACATCTGGTTTGTTTCCAGTTTTCTTGGACATAATGAACAATGCTGCTGTGAGCATTCTCACATATGTACATTTGGCACATGTGCCTGAGTTGCTTTGTAAGATATGCCTAGGGATGATTAGGTCATAGTACTAGATAATGGCAAGCTGTCTCCCTGAATGCTTGAACCAATTTGTACTTAAGCCAAGAATGAGAGTTCTTATTGTTCCATGTTCTTGCTAGTGTGATATGGTCTTAGGCATGGTAGGAACCTCAGTTTTCTTTTCTCCTTTTACAGTTGGTTGCTTATAAAGAATTAGAGAGTTTGTTCATTTAGGCTACAGAAGCCTTTTAGGAACTGTGTTGAGCAAGTAAGGAATGTGTGTTTACTCTGTCCCGTTTTTCCATTATATATCCAGCAGATATTTCAAGAAATGGTATATGTTATGCTCTATGATGATGTTATATCTGTATACAGAGACAAAGTAGAATTTCACATTTTTCCTTAGATAAAATTCTAGTAAGAAAAACTATGAAGCTTGACTTTTTGACATTGTAATATAGAAAATTATAGTCTGTGTCTAGTATCATCAAGCTCTGAATTACTTTTTTTTTACTGAAAATTTTTTATTATCTTTTAATAGCAACTATAATTATGTTTGTAATAATATAGTATATAACCTCCATTTTACAGTTTCTATTTAACATATTTATTTGGAAGATTAAATCACATTTATCTTTTTTGCCTGAACACTTTATATTTAAGCTCTGAATTACTTTGGTCTTTGTTTTTTACTTTCTACTCTTTAAGAGATGTCATTGATAGTTGCTTTCAGCAATACAGGAGAATCTTTTCACTTTTTAAATGTTTGCCAGGAAACACTGCCTGGAGTCAAAATAAGTGGAGGTCTTTCCAATTTGTCCTTCTCCTTCCGAGGAATGGAAGCCATTCGAGAAGCAATGCATGGGGTTTTTCTGTACCATGCAATCAAGGTATGGTAGCATACCTCCTTATCCTGTGGAACTCAGGGGGGCCTGCCCTTTAGCCCAGTTGTTTAAGTGAGTGCTTAGACAAAGCAATCAGGCTCAGGTTGCTGTGGTTCAATCCTCATATTCTCATGCCTTACCAGACCTGCCCTGAAGGCATCCTGAGCTAGCTCCACCCCCCTCCCCCCAAAAAAAAACCTATGGAACTCAGCTTTTACAGCTTTTACTTAGTTTAGCAGTTGCAAATTGTGACCTATAGGTTAATTCTAACTTGCTGCCAGTTTCTGTGAATGAGATTTTATTGGGGCACAACCACCCTGTTCATCTATATATTGTGTGCTTTTAGGGTACAGTGGCAGATCAGATAGTGATGACTGTGATTTAGGGTGTCACTGGAAATCCTCATTTTTGTTTTTATTGGCTTTAGTTTGGTATGGACATGGGGATAGTGAATGCGGGCAACCTCCCAGTATATGATGATATCCATAAAGAACTCCTCCAGCTCTGTGAAGACCTCATCTGGAATAAAGACCCTGAAGCTACTGAGAAGCTCTTACGTTATGCCCAGGTAGAAAGAAAAGTGTCTAATGGGTACCTCTTTCCTGTCTTTGAAGTTTCATTCACTTACACTTATTGAACCCACACTGTAGAATAAAAGCAAAATTGTCTGTCTGTCTGTCTGTCTGTGTCTGTGTCTGTGTCTGTGTCTGTGTCTGTGTCTGTGTCTGTGTCTGTGTCTGTGTCTCTCTGTCTCTCTGTCTCTGTCTCTCTCTGTCTCTCTCTCTCTTTCTTTCTAGCCCAAGTTGGCCTGGAACCCACAGTGATCCTCTGGTCTGAGCTTCCTGAGTGCTGAGATTACAGGCATGCACTACCACACTCCACTAGAAGCATGAGTTAATTTTTTGTGTTTTAGGATCACTGAAGATTTCTGCAGAATTCCAGAGAGGATGTTAGTTGGGGCAAGAAAGGAGAAACAGATATGCCTAGGCTGCTTTAGCATTCTAAATTTCAGTTTCTTTAAAGTGTGAAATGCATTTTTCTTATACCAGGATATACATATTATACAGATTTTAAGGGGATTTTTTTTTATTCTAGAAATTTTATATAAAGTTAGCAAATGAAGATTAAAATCAGTTATAGTCCTATCACCCAAAGTTAACCACTTGAGATTCTGTTACAATTTCATTTTTTTTTTTAGTAGATAAGTGCATATATACATTTTTGCAAAAATAGCATTGTATTCTTGAGTCTTAGTAACCTTAGTTAGCTGTATCCTGGGACACCTTTTCATTTTATTCATTTTTCTACTCTATTTAAAAAGACTTGAATTTTCTCATATAGTACAGTAGCATTACTTGTTAGATGTGCATCTGTTTCTGTTAGGCTGTGATCCCTCTATAGATGCTTCTGTAGTTCAAGGTTTGAGGTCAATACACATTAAATTTTTTTTGTTTTTATTAGTTCATATTTGCATTACATAATGATTACATTCTTCATGGGGAGTTGGTAGATATGTACAACACATCTTAACTTCTTTTTCATTCCCTTTACTTCCATCTCTTGATCCCCATCTGTTTTGTGAAAGAGCTGTCTTTCCTATTATCTGTCTTTTATTTTGCTCTTTAACTGATTTATACTTTGGCTTTCTCATGTGAAAGAAACCTTGCAATATTTAAGTGTGTGTGTTTTGGTTTATTTTAGTTAACATTGATGGCCTCAAGGTACATCCATTTTCCTATAAATGACTGAAATACATTTCAGCCATCTTTATGGTAGAGTAGTATGTGGTATATAAATACCACATTTTCTTTATTCATTCCTTGGTAGAAATACAGGCCACTTCTAAGATTTAGCAATTGTGAATTGTGCTGCTATAAACCTGGTTATGCATGTATCACTGCAATATGTTGTCTTTTACTATGTTGGGCAAACACCTTGGACAATAGCTGGGTCAAATGAAATTTTTGTTTTTATATTTTTGAGGAACTCTCGGTGATAGTTGTAGTAGTTTACCTTTCCAACAGTACTGTGGATGAGTTCCTCCCCCCCCCCCCCTGCCTTGCCAGCATTTATTATTTGGTTTCTTGATGATGACATTCTTTCTGGAATAAGGTTGGCTCTCAGTGTTGTTTTAATTTGATTTCTGTAATAGCCAGAGATGTTGAACTTTTTTTTTCTTGTATGTCTAGTGGCCAATTGTTCTAAGAAGTATAAATGAAGTCTATACACATTTGGTCTAGGAAAGTGAAAATTAAGTGTAGAAAATTCTAAGTTATGCTAGTTCCCACTTATATACTGGGCACAATGCTAGGATCATTACCTATCTTAGATGATGCTGTTTCCTAGAAATCAAATTAAAGAAAGAAAAGATCTTCACATGAAATAATACATCAGTCTGTTTAAGAGTAATGACAAAAAAGGACATTTTCCCTGCAACATGTGTTGGGAAAGTGATGGGCTGCTTTTCTGTGTATTGTCAAGTTTGTTAATGTTTTCTATGTTAGAATCTCAGTTTTATACTCTGACAGAACTACTAACTCTGCCTGTGCCACAGAAGAGTAATAATATGATCTGGAAAGATAGGAGAACGTAGGATTAATCGCATCCTTGATTGATCAGCCTTCCTTGTGATAAAATTTTAATTCTGAAACCATCTGTGGAAACCTCAGATCATATGTTACTGTGTGCATGGCCTTCTTTCAGTTCCTTAAAACATTTCTAGTTTCTTTTGGACCCAGGACAGAATGTCTCTGGTCATGATTGTTGCAAATATGGTCAAGTTCTGCTTTCCAACTTATTACGTAAGGAATAATCCCTAGGGCCTTTCTCTGTTTCTGTGGCTCTTTCTGCTCGTAGAGACAAAGTGCTTAGCCTTTCCTTAGTCTTGAAGCATGGAGACAGGGGCATTAAACACTGATTAGTTTTACTAATACACTGTCTTCTGCTCGGTGGGGAGCTTCTCTAGTAACTGAATGAGATTGGAGTGCATTGAAGGCCAGGGGACATCACAACTTATAGAATTCATAAAGTTACAATACCGGGTTCTTAATTCATGAAGTGATGTGTCTCTTCATCTTTTTCCGAACTTGAAACAACTCCTGTAATTTGGAAAAAGGCAGCTCAGTGCAGGGCTGGCATGGCATGTGGTACTGGGGACTAAACCTGTGTCATTGCACTTTCCAGACAGGTGCTTATGTCACTGAGCTATCTCCCTGTCCCTCTCAGGCCACTTCTAAGTAAGGTTTTGTTGTCATTGTATTTTGTCAGTGATTCTTTCTGGCTTAATTTCAGTTTTAGCACTTGTTTGGAAGGTTTTGTTTTTATATGCTATATTGAGCTGCCAGGTAGTCTTGCTCTCAGAAGTGCAGCTGAACTGAGGGAAATCTTAGTAGCAATTGCAAGAGGTAACAGTTCATCATATAAGGAATTGTCTCCTTAGTATAACCATGGGCTTATTATAAGCCATAGGCCCCTCCTCTGTCAGGTAGGCTGATTGAGTATGTTGAAGATGATTTCATTACTGTTAAGGGAATGAATAACCAAAGCAAGTATATGTTAATACTTCCCATGAGTCCCTACCTCTGTGACAGTTCCTCTGAGCACACTGAAGATATCAGGAATGAAAAGCAGGAATGTTGTGATGTATATGAGTTGAAGAATTATTTTTCTTTACAGGAAAAGTTACTTCTTTTTGTTGTTAAATGAAGTCTTTAAGTTCCTGATACATTACTGAAAATGGTAGGAAGAGTCTTGCCTTTGATCTTCTGAGGCTCTACAATCCACGTTTAGGGAGTACCGGCCTATCGTTGAATCACAGTTCCACTAAATTGGTACACATTGACCTGTGGTGAATGTTGTTTTTGGCAAAAAGTTTCAGGTATCATGGTGCCCTGTGATTCATGGCATTTCTGTACTAAATGGTGTCTTACTGAAGCCACCTTTGGGCTCAAAGCCTCCTTGTTCTGCAAGGGATTGCTCTTGAGTAACTGGATCGCCAGAGTATTTGAAATACTGGTTTGAAAAGTTCTTCAGGTCTTCCATAACCTATTCTTTGATTTGGCTTTGGTTCTTCCCATGGCCATGTGAGCCTGTGATCACATTTGGCTGTTTGGGAAGTAGTTAATTCCCTTGAGACTCGTCCAGTTTGATTTCAGAACAAAATTCACATTACCACAAGGCCCTTGCACTCTGTGGGCTGGAGCAGTTGGAACAGGAAGGAGTTGTTTTTGTCATTAGCTTTATATATATACAGATGCAAGCATGAGCCACATGGATGGGAACATGGATTGGTCCTTTCACTTACTGGCTCCTATAGTTTATTGGACTTCAGTAATATGCTTGGAGTCAGACCTACCTTCCCAGGCACCAAGAAAGTTAGTTGTGTGGAAGGTAGTAGTAGGGATGAAGAAAAGAATGGAGGAGACATAAGTGTTAGGATAAAGTGATGGGTTGAGTGTGAGGAATGGAGTTCTAGGAATGACTTGAGCAGCTACTGCCACCAGTGGAAATGGACCATGATCTACCTAATGTCATTACGATTGCACTTCTGTGTCTTTGCTGAATCTGTTCCCTTAAGGCCTTACCCCAGTGCCTCTTTCTCCCACCCCCAGAAGTAAAATAAGACACAAGATACGTATCAGATTAGTATTTTTTTTAAAAATGTATTTAGTACATGGTCTCTAGGGTCTCACTACACAGATCAGACTCCTAGTAATCCACCTGTTTTCAGCCTCCCAAGTGCTGGGATTACAGGCGTGTGCCACCATGCCCAGTCTCAATCACTCTTAGCACACCCTGGGGCCGGCACAACATGCCAAGAATGGAACCCTGGTCTCTTTGTCTGCCTAAGCAGGTGTTTTAATCTGCTGAGCTATCTGGCTGGCTCTTATATCATTAGTATTAAGGAAGCTTTTCTTCACCATCTTACTTTGTGGTGATAACTATTTCCTTAACATTCCCATGTTTCTGGTCTGTATTGTCTACTAACATACATTAGTACTAACAGCCCCTAGCATACATTTTCTATTTTTGATATTTTATTTGTTTCTCTGTGTATTTTCCACTTCATATATTATAAGGAAATCTTGGAGAATGTGATCCAGTTCTTATACTTTTTAGTGTGTTCCACTTCAGAGTGATATCTGCCTAAGCCTTATTCTAGCCTGTTAATGATGCACTTGCTGGTGACAGGTGATGGATGGGTGATCCTTGTTGGGTGTTAAAAAGCCTACCAAGGTGAGAGTATAGTTTCCTTACTGTTAGGAATACTTTTTCTGAGTAGATTTTTAGAAAAGAAAGAAAAAAATGGAATCTTACTCTGTGCTAAAGCTTCAAATCTTAAAAGATTTCTCTTTCTGTCTCCACTTTTCTCAAACATTTACTGAGATCTTAATTTATGCTGAGGATACCCCTATGGGCTGGAAATTAAAAGAAGAATCAGTTACCTTTTCTTTTTTTTTTAATTTCCTGCCAGAATAAGGTGCTATTTAATTTTGTTCTTCCATAGCTAACATTTTTTATGTATTTTATGATTTTTTTTTCTTTAAAATGTTTTGGACAATTTCATTTTTGTGTATTTTGGTATGATTTTATTTTAAATTTCTTGTGCTAAAGGTTCATTTTTCTTGGAAATGCAGTATTATAAGTTGTACTAAATTCAGAAATTTTAAATCTTTAAATATTTATTGTCTACTCCTTTCCACTTTGAGAATTCTAATTATATGAATATAAGTTTTTTGATTTTGACAGTGAACTATTATGACTGATCTGTAAATTCTTTCTTCATTTTTATTTTGGACAATTTTTATTGTTATATTCATTTATGCTTGTAAATAATTTATTTTCAATTTGCAATTTATTAAAAAATTAAAATAAAAAAATTAAAAAAAATTTCCTACCAGATAGTGCAATAAAAAATTGCTTGTATCTTTTTCTTGGTCTTAATTTCATTCAGACTCATGGCAAAGGAGGGAAGAAAGTTATCCAGAGTGATGAGTGGAGGAATGGCCCCATTGAAGAGCGCCTTGAATACGCCCTCGTGAAGGTGAGTACCAGAGCCTGCTCAGCACAGTGGGTAGCTCCCTGTGACTGGTGCCCTTGCTGAGGGTGGGTGCCAGCAGTGGCTAGAGGAGACGTGCAGCATCCCTGGCCACTGATTCTCAACCTGGGGTGTTCCCTACCCCTCTGTGGCGACTGTATGACAATATCTAGAGACACGCTGTCTCCCTCTGCCTATGGGAGACATGTTTATTTTTATTTTTTTTCTTTTTATTTATTTTTTATTTTATTTTATTTTTTTATTTTTTTTATTTTTCAACAAATAATACACTACATATATTCTTCTTAGTGGTTAATTGCTGTACAAGATGCAGACTTGTGATCCTATTTACAAACACCATTAGAACAAATTATTCTATTCATTAAGAGAATGCAACTATATATCTATCCCAACCTCTTTGAATACACAGATACAAAATGGACATTCATCTGTATACCCCATTTTTTGTAAGTTCCGTTATTGAATATTATAGGTGTGTAAACTCAGCAAAATATTCTCAAAGAGTCCAGTAGCCCATATTAGCATTGGGTCTTCTGTTTAACTGGCAATGTCAGAAATTATTGACCTGAGTCCCCCACAGCTCAACTTAACAGCATGGCTTTATTTCTTATAATTTCGTCTTCATACGGGAGACATGTTTAGAATCTGTTGCCTATTGATGCTGCTAGACATCCAGTGCCCAGGACAGCCCCTCCAGGGGTGAAATTTTCCAGCCCAAATGTCCACAGTGCTGAGGTTGTGAACCCTGCCCTTGACTAACATTTGCTTTCTGTCAAGTCAGCAAATCAGCCCTGCATAGTCTATGGACAATTGAAATTTTGGGCAGGATAAGTGATCTCTTGGCTTCATTTTAGCTGGATAACTTCAAAATTCTTTTTTTCTTTTTGGCTGTATAATTCTTGGGCCTTTTGAGAGCTACATATTTCAGTTTATGAAACTAGCCACATGTCTCAGTTACTTTTCTTTTGTTGCTGGGACAAAATATGCAATATCCAGAATTAAGGAAAAGTTTATTTAGCTCACAGTTTGTGGAAGTTTCAGTCCATCGTTGGCTGGCTTGAGGGCAGGATGGCACATGGCAGAGGGCAGCAGTTCACAGTGGCAGAAAACAGCAAAAGCAAAAAGGTAGGAGCAGTGGCATTGGTGGTAGCAGGGGCAGAGGCAAGCCTCTTTCCCTTCCTTAATATTGCATTCAGCTGTAGAGCTCACACCCATAATCCCAGCATTGGATTATGAATTAATCACAAACTAGAAGCCTGCTCCAATGAGTGCATGAGGCTTTGTGGGGAACACCTAGACACAGACCATAACACCACATCCAGTAGTCCTTGAATGGAGGACTGTGGTGGAGGGCTTGTCAGCAATGGCCAGGTGAGTTTCTCTTTTTGAACTTAACCTGAATTTTGAACCTCTTCCACTCAGGTAATATTATAGTACAAAAAAATACTGATTTCATGAGATACTACTAGTGTATAACCTGTTAAAAGGCACATATTTAAGTTTGTGTGTCTGATTTATTTCACTCAACATTATCATCTCAAAGTGTATCCGTTCTCCAATAAATGACTTGTCTACCCTTCATTAAGGCAGAGTAGTGCTCCATGGTATGTAAAGGCCACATTTTCTTTATCCATTCGTCTGTTGATGGACATAGGGTCTGCTTCCAAGATTTAGTTGTTAAGAATTTTGCTGCTATAAACATGGGCATGCATGTATTTTTGAAATATGATGTCTTTAGCTCTTTGGGGAAGATACCTAGAAGGGAATAGCTGAGTCAAATGGAAATTTCTAGTTTTAGTTTTTTGAGGAATCTATTGATTTCCATAGTGGCGATACTAGTTTACATTCCCATGAACTGTACAAGGTTTTTTTCCCCCTCCGCAGCCTCTTTAGCATTTGTTATTTGAATTCTTGATGACATGTGTTAGTTGTTCATGTTTCGACTGCACAAGACATGTGAATATTATGTGCTGCAAATGTGTACCAAACCAAAGGAAGGTTATGAAGGGACAGGTGGAGAGGGAGGGAAGGGAAAGAAGAAAAAAGGAATTAGGGTGTGTTATTTACATGTACCAACTTCCCATAAGGAATGGGAATAATACTATACACAGGTACTAATAAACTAAAATAAAAATACTACGGTACAGCTTATAGTTTATTTTGTGTTTGAAGTCTACTCATTAGTCCATTTTCTCTAATAGCTCACTTTTGTGAGTATTTTGTATGAGAAAGCCAGCTGTCAGCTTATACGGGCTATCTCATTTAATAATCCTTAAACTGAACATATGAGTTAGATACTATAGTGATTTTTCTGAGTGAGATAACTGAAGTTTAATAGATAGCATGAGTTAGTGGCAGGAGCCAGGATTTGAACTCCTGTATTCTCCTTCTGGAATTCAAAACTTTTTTGTTTGTTTCATGAGACAGGAGGATCTTGCCATGTAGCCCAGGCTGGCCTCGGACTCTTAGGGATCCTTCTGCCTCAGCCTCTGGAGTGCTAGGATTATAGGAATGTACCACCATGCCCAGCAGTAACTCATAATCTTACATTTCTGCGATTGATCTCTCTTTGCTGCTTAGATTTAGTCCCATTTTTAGTGTGATTTTTTTTCCTTATTTCTTTTTTTGAAGGGCATTGAAAAATATGTTGTTGAAGATACTGAGGAAGCCAGATTAAACCAGGAAAAATACCCTCGACCTCTGAATATAATTGAAGGACCCTTGATGAATGGCATGAAGGTTGTTGGTGATCTTTTTGGAGCAGGAAAAATGTTTCTACCTCAGGTTGGCGAAACGAGATATTTTTACAATTGAATTTTGTTTTCTTTCAGTGAATATGAGTATCTTATATTTTTCTCCAGTTTTAGTTTAAACAAGAGTTCAAAGGCATTATCTGGTTGTTCCTTCCCTCGATGTATTTGGAGTTACGTTTGGAAAAAAATCATCTTTAGAATGGTGTGGAGGTTAGAAATCATCTGGAAATTCTGAACAGTATAGTCTTTATGGTTTTTCTAACTACCTACCCCTGTGTCTCTTTCTCTCCTCTTCAAAAGTAAAGTAAGACCCAGAATATGTCAAGTTAATATTAAGGCTTTATTTGACTAGCTGATGCTTATCTTTAATGGTGCATACTTTAAAAACTACTGTGTTGAAGAGTGGTATGTTAAATGTTATATTTCAGGTAAATCCAAAAGTCTGTTTTGCGGTACAGCAGCTACTAATCCCATCAGTAAATAAACACTTGCTGAGCATATAGGTTAGGGGCCCTACAGCAGTGGAAGACTGAAAGGACTCCTGCATAGGACTCAATTTTAAGTGAGTTGTAATGTGTAGGATAAAGAAAAAAAGGCTGGGAATGAGGGCATGGTAGAGAAGCTTGGGACCTGAAGGATACACAGAATTCAAAGAAATGATAGAGGGCTTCTAGGCAGAGAAAAGGAAGCAGAAGTTCAGAAGATGGCAGTCACAATGTTTGGACTCCATTCTTGTTTTCCTTTCGCTTTACATCTCTCACACAGAGTTTATTCTTCAGCCTACTCACTGTCCAAAGCAACTCATGGAGCTGGCCTGAGGTCAGAGCATGCCTTCCATTTTCACAGGCGGTCATTAGCAATGGAACCAGGGATTGAACTCAGACCCTTGCACTTGACAGGGAAGTGCTTATTCCACTGAGCCATCTCCCTGGCCCTATGTGTCATGCTTTGAAATGGCTGATGGTTGGAGTGGTCAGTCTGATACCTGACTCTGTTCTTTTCTTAGGTTATAAAGTCAGCTCGGGTCATGAAGAAGGCTGTTGGTCACCTTATCCCTTTCATGGAAAAAGAAAGAGAGGAGAACAGAATGATTAATGGCACTGTAGAAGAAGAGGTAAGTTGGTTTATCCAGGCCTCTGGGCCCTTTCAGTTGTGCTTAAGCAGTCAGTCTTGGCTGTGTTTGTTCTTGAAGATAAAGTACGGGAGTGATCCAGCATTTGACACTCCTTTACCAAGCTAGTTTTTTCCCACATTAACTGATCATTTACAAAGTTCCTGCTAGGTACTGTAGCTACCAAGTTCTTGCCTTGCTTTTGAGGTGTTTGAGGGTTTTTTTTTTTTTTTTAGGAAAACTCTTGAGTATTTTTCTACTGGTAGTATCCTTCACCAGTTCTGGATTCAATTTATTCTTTTTTTTTTTTTTTAAATTTATTTTAGGGAAGGGTCTACAGGTTGTTTAGGGTCTCACTGCTAGATCGGACTCGTAATGATCTGCCTGTTTAGAGCCTCCCAAGTACTGGGATTACAGGCATGTGCGACCACGCCCAGTCTCAATTGCTGTCTCAGTGGGCCCTGGGAGCAGGGCCCTCATGGCAGGCCCGGGATTTAATTTATTCTTGCTAACTGTACCACCAAAGTAAATCATTAATCCTTTTCACTTTGTTTAGCTCCCTGGAAAGCTCAGGCAGTTTAAGTTTCAGCTCCTAAGATTCCAAATTTCTTAAATTGATGTGAGTTTATAAATGCCATACACAGACACAATACTTAAAAAAATGCTGCTTGGCTTGGTTACCTTTCATTTTTTGCTTTGGAGGGAGGAGAGTATGTTTACAGTTCTTTATGTCAAAGAAGTAGGTACTCAAGTGCTTTCTGCATTCAGATTCTAAGAGAACATTTCTATAGTTAGCCAGGTCTTCCCTCCTACTCCTCTCCTTTTAATTGTTGACATTAAACATTTGTCAGTTTGGGGGGCTAAATTTGTAGTGGGATTGTTCTGTGTTTGAGCATCACTGCTGCTTAGGATGGTGGGATATGTGCTCTTGGTTGAAGTCCTGTGGGCTTACCAGGTAGGCAGGCTTCCTGTCTACTGCTTGAGTTTACAACATTCTTAAGAGAACAGGATTTGGGTCTCAGGCTTATCTTCAAGATGGTCTTGGTTGTATTTAGTTCCTGTCTGTGCAGACACCTGCCTGGTTCTTGAGAGCTAGGTGGTCTGCTCTAAATGATCCCAGCCCTCCTCAGCTGCTTGTTTTACTTTCCAGGACCCTTACCAAGGCACCATTGTGCTGGCAACTGTTAAAGGCGATGTGCATGACATAGGCAAGAACATAGTTGGAGTGGTCCTTGGCTGCAATAATTTCAGGTAATTTAAATCTTACCACTTTTAAACCCTTTTGAGGGCTGGGGAGATAGCTCAGTAGAACATTTGCAAGGGCCTGAGTTCAATCCCTGGTTCCGCCAAAAAACACCCTTTTGCTATTTAAGCATCCAAGTGTTTCAGCAGGGAAATGTTTTATTGGGTAAGAGAGGTAGGGTATGGTAGTGGATTTTAGGGGTTGCTTTTGTTTCTGTCTACTGTGTTTTCAAATTATCTACAGTGAACATAATTTTTCTTTTTTTGTATTCTAGGGAAGGGTCTACAGGGTGTTCAGGGTCTCACTACTAGATGGGACTCAGTGATCTGCCTGTTTACAGCCTCCCAAGAGCTGGGATGACAGGCACATGCTACCACACCCAGTCTCAATTGCAGTCTCAGCGCACCCTGGGGGTGGGGCCGGCACGGCAGGCCCCAGGATTGAACCCCCGGTCCCTAAGCCTGCTCGCAGCACTTTAATCCCCTGAGCTATTTGGCTGGCCCTTGAACATAATTTTTCAAATGAAGTAAATAGCTATTAGGTATTTATTAAGGTAAAAAAGAACAGAAAGCTGTTCAGGCAGGTTGAGGGTTTCATGGGGAACATGGGCTCTAAAGTCTAGAACATAAAGCTCTGCATAGCCAGTGGCATTCTGAATATTCCTTTTCCTCTCAGTAGCTGTCAGAGCTAGTGGCCCATAGTAAGTGTATATTTTGTTCAGTTTTCAGCATATTCTTTACAACGGAGATCTAATACAACGAATGCCTTCCCTGGTTTGGTCCATGTCCAGCTGGCAGTCCGTTTTGTGTCATGGACTTCTTCCCAGCGTGCTGTTTTCTGTGGGTAGAGAAGAGAGAATTAACTGGAGTTATAGCTGTGCCTCTTAGAATTCTTTCTCCCTTTTCAGATAACAGCAAGCCTTTAAGGGTCTTTCTACTTTTCCACACTTTTCTCTGTCTCTACCTTCATGGCTACTGAATAGTCATCAGGAGAGCTAGATGGAGAGGGCAAGAGGATCAGGAAGGCAACCTTCCCCTCTGACAGTCTGTTGGTCTTTTTGTTTACTCTCTGTCTAAAGACTTGTCATTCTTGTCTTGATCCTAAAAGTAATGAATGCTATTTCTATCAATATATTTATTATTATTATTTTTTTACATCTGACATATTTTCATTTATACTCAATGGCAACAGAAACTGTCTCAAAATCAGTGCAGGTACTTTGTGTTTTCAGGAGACATTTTAAAATATGCTATATGCTATTTCAATGGAAGTTTAAAAGCCATACCTTGCCCTGGTTGGCAGTGGTTTTAATTATAAAGTCACTCCTCGTGTTGTCCACGTTCGACACCAGAATGGAGCCCTACTCTGGAGTGGTATCAGATGGGTACACATACTCCTGGGTACACGTGCTCCAGTGCATCCAGGTCCCTGACATAGGCAGGTAACAGTCACATCTTACCAGTAAGCTAACTTCTACTCGGTCCTCAGACCCAGTCTGGCAGGACTACTGATTCACAGAGGGCTGGCAGTTACCTGGCATTTCTAGTTCCAAAGTGATCAGAAGAGGGC
>NW_004524703.1:6250861-6281534 GCF_000260255.1 Octodon degus
ATAAAGTGTTTGCTTCCTAAAATCCATTGTGTCACCTTTTCACACCTGTCATTGATTTCTGTTTGCATTAATTACCATCAATTAAAAATCAATTCAGTTAATAAAAATTTATAGATCTTCTATATAGCAGGTATATACTATATTAAAGACACTAAAATGATTTAGTTGGCTTTTCTCCTTTAAGAACCTTATTTTCAGTCCTTTTTTGGGGGGGTGGTTACTGGGAATTGAACTCATGACCTTGTACTTGCCAGGCAGGTGCTATGCTGCTAAGCTATAATCCCCTCCCGTTTTTTCTAATTGCGCTGGCAATCCTATCCAGGACCCCATACATATTAGGCAGTCTCTACCACTGAGCTATGCGTCCTCAATCCCAAGTTTGCTATTTATCAGGCTAAATGGTCTGTGTTCAACCGCTTGAATTAAGTGATTTATAGGTAAGCTTCATAAAAATTATTCTTGGTGTTGTTTCACCATTATTTATTTTGATCATTGGCTGACTAGCTGAAACGATTATACAAACAGTGTTTAAAGCATTTTAGTTAGCCAAAGGGGTTTGTAGCGTTTCTCCAGGGTGCTGCTATGGGGCTTATTCAGTTATGAATGCTGCCTATTAAACCCAAGACTTCCTGCAGTATATCTTGTTGCTTTGTCTTGCATAGTGAGGGTCTTCTTGTCTTCCTAGGAAGTCTATCTGCAGAGTCATCATCTGATGAAAATTTATTTTGTTTCTCCAAAACCCTAAGTGAAGTGTAATTTTTTACTGGGGTAAGCACCCCTTTGGCTTGTGTCTCATAATGCGTAGACTCCTGCATTGACAAGTTTAATTTTAATCTACTAGCATCAACAGTAGCCCAGGGTCCCTGGAGATTGGCTTTATGCAGTAATGTATATTTTTGCTAAATATCGCCTCTGGGCTGGGCTGCTGTGCTTGGGTGAATCTCTAGCTAGAGTGAGTCCAGAAACCACGCAGAATCAAATCCTTGTTTTTCCTAGCTTTTTAATATTGATGCAGTAAATTTCATGAAATAAGTGTTTTTTACTTCATGAAGAACAGAGGAAGAGGATTAAAAGAGGATTAAAAGTGATAGTTTGGTTTTATGGGAGGGATAGTTCTAGATTTGAGGATTCGAATAGACCTGGATATGTGTTCAAGAGTCTACTACTAACCTGACATTTGCTTGTCATTTAACATTTTATATAGTTAGCACTTTCATATAAGCTTGCTATTGACTCCTTTCTTTTCTTTTATCCTTTCTTTCTTTTTTTTTTTTTTTGGTGGAACCGGGGATTGAACTCAGGTCCTTGCGCATGCCAGGGAAGCACTTATTCCACTGAGCCATCTCCCCGGCCCCTATCCTTTCTTTTATGGCTTTGATCCTGCTCTGCCTGCATCAGAGTAATTGTAGTTCTCATTTTATATATAATAAAACTGAGGCTTAGAGAAATTTAGTGATTTCTTCATGGTAACATGGCTAGAAAAATAGCAGGCCACCTTGGCTTCTGACTCTAAAAGCTACTCTTTGTATTGTGTAGTTTTACTTTATAATTCTTTTGAGTTGCAGTCAGCTTTAACTGTAATAATGAATACTGAGAATCTAAATTGCTCTTAAGTTATTTAGACTACTTAGATATATTCTTGATCAGATATTTGATTACAAGAAAGTTAATTTTAGGAGGCCAGCCCCTTAGCTCAGTTCTTTAAGTGGCTGCTTCAACAAAGCAGTCAGGCTCAGGTTGCTGTGGTTCAATCCCCAGAACTCAAGCCAGCCAAACCTGCCCTGAAGGCATTCTGAGCAAAAAAAAAAAAAAAGTTAATTTTAGTTGTACTAAATATAATAATAGCTAAATGTAAATATAGTTTAATAATAGTAATTCTAATAATAACTATAGAAAAAGACAAATGAGGCTTTCCCCCACTTAATAGGTAAGTATACTATTTTATAAAAATTATGATTTATCAACAGATATTTTAAAATTAAAGTACCAAGTAAGCATAAAATTTAACTTACTTGGTACTTTAGATAAGATGTATTTATATTTTCATTAGCGGTTCTTGTTTTTGTTTTTTGAGACAGGGTCTGTTATTATTTTAGGCTGACCTTAAACTTATTTGGTAGCCCCTTTTTATGTCCTTGAACTTGCAGCCTCCTCAGGTGCTTGGATTACAGGAGTGCCTCAATGCCTCACACACCAGTGGTTCCTAATGTAACCTCCTAGTAGAGTTAATAATCAGCACTGTATATTGAAACATGAAAACAATTTTAAAGTATGTAACGGCTGAGTATCTAAGTCAAGAGCATGTTGATCACGATTAGGAACCTCACATATGCACGAATACCTTTTTTGAAGGCTTTGTACTTGTTACATTTTAAAGAAAGAGGGCTGGGGAGGTAGCTCAATAGAATAAGAAAGAATTTCGAGAATTTACTTTTTTTTTTTTAAGAAGTTAAAATGACAACAAAATTAGCACTGCTTACCCTTAGGTGGGAAACCTCGGCTGGGTGCATAGACTGGTAGAGCGCTGCCATCTAGTGGTAGAATGCATCAATTGCAGGGGCAGCCGACCTGCCACCTTCCTTCCTTAGCAGAGAAAGCAAAATAATAGCAAATATCAATCCCCTGAATGGATGCAGATGCACAGCCTTCTTTCATTTTTTTCACCTCTTTTTATTTTCAATTAACATGTCAAAAGTGTATATTTATGAGGTATAGTGATATATATATATATTATCGAATTAGGATAGTGTTTCTATCATTCCTTTGTTTGGAGCCTTTAAGCTCCTTTCTTCTAGTTCTTCATAAAATATATAACAGGTTATTGTGAACTGCATTAATCCTACTGTATTGTAGAACACTGGTAACTGTATCTTGCTACCAATCCCTATTTATCTTCCCGTCTCAATCTCTAGTAATTACTCTTATACATAACTTTTTCTACTTTAAGAGCAACTTAAACTTCTACATATGAGAGATAACATCATTTTGTGTCTGATTTCACTTAATGTTTTTCAATTCAATTTTGCCACAAATGTAGGATTTCACTTTTTTATAGCCAAATAACATTCCATAATATGTTCATATAGTAAATTGAGTATATATCATTATATATTCCATTTATACATATAAATTCCTTTATCTAGCTACATATATTAATTCCATCATGTGTGTGTATGTATCTGAGCTGTGATCAGAAAATCTGATGTCATCCAACAGAAAGGTTTGCAGCTCACTGAACCTTAGTAACAGTGTATTCCAAGTGTCATTTTGTTTGATACAATTGGTTGTGAGCTGTGATTGAAAGAAGGTGTGTTTTAAAGTGTGCCATAAACCACAGATCATGAACAGTACATTAACATATATTTGTATTTCAAACTGCCAAGAAGTTCATCGTATTTTTGATTGTACCTCTGGTATATGTATTACTTTTTTTTTTTTTTTTTGGTCCATTCATCCATTGGTAGGCATCTAGGTCAATTCCATATCTTGCCTCTCTATAATTTGATTTTCCTTTTTTATTTCTTCTGGAGAGAAAAGTCTCGTAGTATTTTCTAAATTTCTTTCCTTTTTTTTTTTTTTTTTTTTTTTTGTATTTTAGGGAAGGATCTACAGGGTGTACAGGGTCTCACTAACAGATTGGACTCATAGTGATCTGCCTGTTTACAGCCTCCCAAGAGCTGGGATTACGGGTGTGCACCACCACATCCAGTCCCAACTGCTGTCTCAGCATGCCCTGGAGGGCGGGGCGGGCATGGAAGGCTAAGTTTCATGTTCTTAAATAGTAATAAATGACATAGCCAAATCATTTAGGGTAGCTTGTAGCTTTCTCTCCCCCCCCCCAATTTAGAAGCCCAAATTAAATGTGTATGTTCATAGCTCTGTTCTGAGCTCTCATAAAGAAAATTGTAGAGTCAGACATAATGGAGCACACTTATAATCCTAACTACTAGGGAAACTCATGTGGAAAGAGCCTAACGTCAGTCTTGGCAACCTTAGCATGCCTGTGTGTCCAAAAAAAAAAAAAGGAAAATAAGCATTTACCATAGCTTTTTATTTACATTCTCATTACCCTCCCAGATGGCTCAATACAAGACTGTAGATATGTGAGTGTAGACATGGACTTGGCTCAGAATGAGGAAAGGAGAATCAGGTACTAGGGGACCTGTGTGGGGGAAGCAGGAAGTCATGACAGTGGCAAGAGGGAGTGCATAGGGTGTGGGAGAGCAGTCATCAGGTGAGATGCTCCTGACAGAAGCACTGCTCCAAGCAGAGAACCAGATGATGTTTGCTGTTATACTGATCACTTAACTGGATTGTAAAAACACGCAGTGTTGAAAAATGACCATTGAAGGGCATACCTTTTTGTCTTGATTTAAAAGGCATGTGCTAAAAAAAAAAAAAATAAATAAAAGGCATGTGTTATTTTTTCCAGTAGCATATATGTAGTCATTGTTTAATAAAAAAATCTAGTTAGTAGACTTTCTTCAGTGTGTTAAAAAAAAAACAAAAACAAAAACAACGAAGTACTGTCTCACTCCTGTTACAGCCTGTAGGGTTATCTGTTACACAGTTATCATTGATTGGAAACTGTCCAGCTTTTTGCTGAGGATTCCATATTCACTAGCTTCTTTATTTTTACTTTTCTTTTTCTCAAAAGTAATATGAAAAACTCAGAATATAATAGCATAAAGGACATATCTCGAGAAACAAGTTTTCTGCCTGGTCCATGCCCACCACTCACTGTCATCAGCTGATGTTATAGCTTGTAGATGTTCATAAGCTTGGTTTTAAGACATTAAATGTTTTTATTTTTACTTATTTAAGAATTGTTGACATAATAAAGTAAATGAAAGTCTGTGCTGTAATTTTTAAATGTCTTTTAGTAGATACAAGATTAAATTATAAAGCTGGCTGACTTATAGATACTCTACTTAAAATAGAAAAATAGGACACAGAACATTTCCTCGGGCAGGCAGGCATTACATTTTCCTTCCAAGTTCTTTGAGAGGAAGTGCTGCCCTCTAGAAATGAAACTTCCTTCTACATTATTGTGCTCCCTCAGCGTGCTCCAGGCCTTCTCTGCCCAGTGAGTTGAGTGCCTTCCCTCTCATGCGCACCCATTGTCAGCTTTTCCTTTCTCTCCCATGCCTGAAGTAACCAACTTTTTTTTTGCCTCAGCTAAGCATGTGTAAGGACTAGCCTTTTCCTAATTCCCCTTCTCGTTGGCTTCTGTGTTTAACAGTGTTAGTTGAGGAATTTTCCTTGCATTTTTATTGACTTAGATGGATAGCAGGTTTTGTTGTCACATCCCAAGTCTGCTGCTAATTAGTTATATGGCTAGACAAATTGCTGTGCTGTTTGTATCCTTATTAAAATAGAGCCCATGCTTGTTAGAGACTTACTGTAAAGGTTAAATTATTAACAATGCTGGCGTAGTAGAAATAGCCCAGATATCTGCCAGTAGATGAACGAATAAGTAAAATGTGATGTTTTAGTGAGGCTTCTATAACAGATACAAGAATCAACTTATAAGGAGAAAAAGTTTATTTATTTATTTTTTTTGGCGGAACCAGGGATTGAACTCAGATCCTTGCGTTTGCCAGTCAAGTGCTTATCCTACTGAGCCATCTCCCCAGCCCCGAAAAAGTTTATTTTGGCTCACTGTTTTGGAGGTTTCAGTTGGTAGCTGGTTGGCCCTAGTCTCTTTGGGCCAGTGGTAAAAGCACTGGAGAAAGGAGACCAGGAGGAAGGAAGGGGTTCTGGCATAGCGTTAAGACCAGCAGATTTCTACAGGCTCTGCCTCTTAAAGGTGCCACCACCTCCCACCAGTGTCATGCTGTCATGCTAAGTAAGCTTGTTAACACATGATTTTGTGTGTGTGTGTGTGTGTGTGTGTGTGTGTGTGTGTGTGTGTTCCAGATCCAGACATTAGTAGGGATATATCTACATATGGAATGTTTTCCAGCTTTAAAAGAAAAATGAGATTCTCATGTACACTAAAACATAAACCAGCTTTGAAGACATTGTATTACATGGAATACGCAGATACAAGAAGATGAATGTTGTATCTAGATCGGGCAGATTCATAGACAGAAAGTATAGTAGAGGTTACCAGAGGCTGGGAGGTAGGGAAAGTGGGGAGGGGGTTACTGCCTAGTGGTTGTAGTGTTTCTGCATGGGATACTGAAGTAGTTTGGGAAATAAATAGTGGTGCTGATAGTTGTACATTATAACTATAGTACACTGAACTGTACTCCTAAAAATGGTTAAAATGAAAAGTTATGTATATTAAAAAAAATCAGAAGCCATTTAATTGTCCACTTAGTTTTTATTTATTTTGAGATACGGTCTCACTGCAGTCTAGGCTGGCCTCAAACTCATTTTTTTTTTTTTTTTTTAATGTACTTAGTACAGGGTCTTACTACACAGATCAGACTTGTAGTGATCCTGTTTTCAGCCTCCCAAGTGCTGGGATTACAGGTGTTGCCACCATGCCCAGTCTCAGTCGCTGTCTTAGTGTGCCCTGGGGTGGGACCAGCACAACATGTGGTGTGGGGGATCGAATCCCAATCCCTGTGCTTGCCTAAGCAGGCACTTTAGTCCGCTAAGCTATGTGGCCGGCCCTGAGGCTGGCTCATACTCATGATTCACCTCATCTTCTAGCTTTGGGACTGGGCATGTGCCACCATGCTTGCTGAATTGTTCATTTTAATACACATAAAGCCTAGCTTGTGCCCTGTATATGGTGAGTACCTAATAAATGATAATTGTAGTGGTGGAAAGATCAGTGTTCCCTGAGCATTTCAGTGTGATTGCACTTTATATTAGAACAGTGTTTAATGACTAAAATGAAAACTGTTCATTTCAGCTTTATCTCTAATGAGTTATTAGTTTTCTCATGTCTCATTTCTGTACCTCAGAGTTATTGATTTAGGAGTCATGACACCCTGCGATAAGATACTGAAAGCAGCTCTTGACCACAAAGCAGGTACTGTGTAACTGTCCTTGGCCATTTCATTCAGTCTCTTCCCTAAGAATCTGTGCACACCAGTTAGTAGTGAAGCTCAGCCCACTTGGGGTCTGACAGGCATTCCTCCTGCCCAGTGCCAGCTCCTGTGTGGTGCTGCTGTGTGGGCCTTTGCACGGAGGGTGGGCAAGGTGCATGAGTGACCATATGTAGGCTCTACCTTTATACCCAGTGGTTTTCTGTGTGTAGTTGTCTTTTGATGTTTTTTTGAACACTGATTATTTGAGTGTGGGATATCATAAACTAAAGGTACCTTTAGTTGTATTGCTCCCTAAAGTTGTAATAAATTCATTATTGCAATTTAAAGTTATAAATCTTACTATCAAAAGTAAACAATTATTTAAAACCCCTCCCTGATAGAAAAGATGTCTCAGAATTACATTTCATGTAAGGTTTGTGTCATTATTACAAAATTTTAAAAATGTGTCTTCATACTTCTTTTTCTCACATTCTCCTTCTGTCTTTTTTTTTTTTTTTTGTACTATTTCTTAATAATAGATATAATTGGCCTGTCAGGACTCATTACTCCTTCCCTGGATGAAATGATTTTTGTTGCTAAGGAAATGGAAAGATTAGCCATAAAGATTCCACTGTTGATTGGAGGAGCAACCACTTCAAGGTAAGTCTTACCAGTGAATCTGTGCTCACTTTACTTACTCACCTTTGCATTCATTATGAGATGAGGTATCGCTGTGCTGCCCAGGCTGGCCTTGGACTCCTGGGTTCAAGTGATGCTTCTGCCTCAGTTCCCTGAGTAGCTGGTGTTATAGACATGTACTACTGCACCAGGATTTTTGTGTTTTTTCTTAAATGCTAGGGTTTACAGTGATAAAACCTGCTTTGGCTTGTTTTGTGCGAGTGTGTGTGTGTGTGTGTGTGTGTGTGTGTGTCTGTCTGTCTGTCTGTCCATGTGCCCTTATGCTTATTGACTTCTTTATGTGGTCTTTCTGGTGCTCACTTGGGCGAGAGTCAGACCACTTTCGAGGCATACGTAGGAAACTTCTGATTCTCCACCCTTGCCTTTTCTGGGCTTCCTTTAGCTTGCAGCTAACTTTTTCTTAATCTACTCACCTGACATTCAATTCCTGAGAACTGTAATAAGCTTTTACCACTCTTGAAATGAGACTAAGTGGGAAAATGGTGTTTTTAGCACAAAGATGGTCTGCTCTGTCTTGAACCAGGAGTCTAAGAACTACAAATTTTCTCAAAGAAGTTCTGACCTTGTAATACTTTAGAAACAGAAAATCTATCTAGCTAAAATAAACTAAATGATCATTTTGGGGAGTTGTTCTTTAATCTTGAGTAAAAGATGCAAAGAAAAAAGTTCACATATTGTCACATGGCCATTGCTTGGTTGGTCAGGTCTTTTTTCTGGGATTATGATCATGGTGATTTTGTGAGAAATGTTAATTATAGGTGTTAGACTTTCTATGTAACATTTTTTGTAGGGTACATTGTTTACTTTGATAAAGAACCAGTATCAAGCTGGAGTGTTGAATCTGGTGGTCCCATACTGAGCAGTTCATTTTTCTTGTGTAAAAGTACAGTAGTGGTCTTAAGTACTCCTGAGTTCCTTGGAGAGATTTATTTTAAGGAATTCATTTTTGTGATTTTGGGGATTGGCAGGTCTGAAATGTGCAGGCTGGAGCTAGGCAAGAGTTAATGTTCTAGTCTTGAGTTGGAAGACAGTCTGCAGGCAGAATTCCTTTTTCCTTGTTGAGAAGGGAGGGACTTGGTCTTTTTTCCTAAGGCCTGTTGATCAATCAACCCACATTTGGAAGATAAGCTGCATTACTCAAAGTTTGCTGATTAAAAGCTACATCTAAAACAGTACTTTCATAGCAATGTTTGTATTGTGATTTGGCCAAAACTGAGGACCATGGCTGAGCCAAATTTACACATTTATAATCTGAATGGATCATTTTCACAAATAGCTACAGTGTTCTGTATATTTTATCCAATAATTGCTTTTTATATGTGAAAGAGTCCATAGTTGAGTGTTGCTGCTCACATTAGAAAACTCAGTTTTTCATAAAAGCCTTGACTGCGTCGCAGGTTGTTCTCAGTTAATAACTGGATTTCTTGATGAGCATGATTTTGGTTAATTCATAACCAACAGTAATGATAAGAGGCTCTTTGGACTATTGTCAGAATGGAAGACCTTTAAAAGTAATATTTGAGCCAGGCATAGTACCATAATCTTGTAATCCCAGCTACACAGGCTAAAGCAGAACAATCATGCTTGAGTCTAGCCTAGATAACTAACTCAGTGAGACAGGTCTCAAAAGTTTTAAAAAGGCTAGCGATACAGATCAGCGGTAGAGCGCTTAACTGCTGTATTCTGTGCAAGGCCCTGGGTTTAATCCCTAGTGCTGGAAAAAACCAAAACCATACAAACAAAACCCACTGGACCACAGTTGTAAAATGGAATATTGAAAAGGGTAGCTATGTTACAATATATTATGGGTTATGTAAATTTGATTGTGGCTTCAGAATTAGAATTTTTTTATAGAGTAAGATGCTATACTCAAAAATTCAAGATAAATTTGCCACTTATGCAGTTTATTTTTTAAATTGTATTGGTATAGGGTCTCTATGCGGCTTGGAATTGTAGTTTTCAGCATCCCCAGTGCTGGGATTACAGGTGTACACCACCACACCTGGATTCATTGGCCAGTTCAGTGTGTCCAGGGGCGGGGCTGGAGCAGCATGTGGTGCCGGTGAACCCTGGTCCCCATGCTTGCCTAAGCAGGTGCTTAGTCCACTGAGTTATCTTTCAGGCCCTTACTTATGCATATTTTTTAAAAAAATAATTTTATTGAGAAATAGCAGTGGGACAGTTTCAAAACCAGTTAGGACAGCTTCAGTAATTAATATACTGCATATTGTTGTCTTCATAGTAGTTATTCATAGTACAAGATACAGACATGATATCTTGTCTGCAAACACTATTAGTACAAGTCTTTCTATTCATCGAATTAAGAGAAAGTAGATATATATCTATCCTCACTATTTTGAATATACAGATACAAAATGGTCCTTCATTTGTATCCCCTTTTTTGTTTAGTTTTGTCAGAGATGGGTATTCCATTGTCATTTAAATATTGTAGGTGTGTGAATCCAGCAAAATATTCCAAACTTATGCGTATTTGAACTTGACCAAATTGTCCATTGTAAGACTCTCCAGATTAAAGAAAAAATATTCAGAAGCAACCTAACTACCTCGTCAAATGTATCATTGACAAAATTAGAGTCACCCATGATTCTTAATAGTCACTACCTGGTATATCAAACAAGACTTAGTAATGGGAAGGCACATCCTCCAGGTACTACAAGATACCTGTTTTCATCATTTGTAAAACTGAAGTTAGAAACCTGGATCTCTTGACCTCGGAAGATGCCTTCTTTTATCATAAATAGGCAAATAGATTCTTCTAACTTTGTATGTCTTTTGTAATTTCTTTGGATTGCAGTTTTAATTTTTGTGATCTGATTTCTAAGTCTGTAATGTAGATAGATGGTTTTTTACAAGAAACTAGCGGAAATCTTACTGTGTTATCTATACACCATGTCAAGGGCATTCACTATAGCAGAATTTTCTGAGTGTGTGTATTTTTCCATAATTGCTATAAAGTAAAGCATTAAATCATGTATGTGTTTTTATTTTTCTGTTTCCATTGCCCATAGGAAAGCTTAGAATTTAGGCCTGTGTGTAGAACTTTACCAGATGAATTTATATGTGGCTCTCACTTATGATTCCATCTTAATTTTCCCTTTCTTTCATCTTTCTCATCAAATTTTAAACATTGATCACGCTGTAAAAGACCTTAAAATTAAATCCAGGGTAGGGTATGATACGAACACTTAGAGTTCCTTTCTTACTCAGAGGCTTTTTAAAAAGTCTTGTGAGTTTAACACATCATGAATGTTTGGCAAGTATGGGAGGGGAACAGTGAGATCTCCATGTCCACGAGTGACTCGGCAGGGGCAGCGTTTGGGATTCACTGCTCTTGGTGTGCAGGAGGGGTGGAGAGAGCCCCATGTTCTGCTTCTTTTCAGGCTTGAGTAACTTGCGTAAGTAGAAGCCTAGAAGGAAGTACATAGGATCAGTGACATAAGGAAAGCAGAAGCACTCTCAGCTGCTAGGGAAGCTCAAATTTAATGCTTCTGGTTATCAAGCTTAATGTGGTGGTGCTGTTTTGAAGGCAGCAACTTCTTTAAAATTTTTGAGGCAGCTACTTCTTTAAAACTTTCTACTTTTTGAAAATCATCCTCCTTACAAAAAACTCAAGATGTCATCTTACTTTTCTCATTGCTGATGCAAACTACCCAAAACCCAAAGTTAAAGAAGGAAATGTTTATTTCATTTCATAGTTTACAGAGGTTTTGGTTCATATTAGCTGGATCCACGGCAGGGTAGCGTGGCAGAGGGATGGAGAAACTGTTCTTTTTGTCCTATATTCTATGGAGGCTACCAGACACCCAGGGTGGGGCACCCTTAGTCCTATCATCACAGCTGAGTCAATCCCAGCCTCACATCCTTAATCTCAACACCATACACTCTAAATCCAGGTACCTCTAAAAAACCTCACCTATGACCACAAGAGACTCTTGGGGGACATTTGCTTATTCATTTGTTTTAATTTTATGTTTTTGGTTCAGGGTCTCATTGTGCAGCTTGGACTTGTAGTGATCCTCCTGTTTCAATCTCCACACAATGAGGTTACAGGCGTGTGCCACCACTCCCCATGGCCGTCTCAGCATGCCTTGGGGGCGGGCTGACATGGCCTGTGGTACTAGAGATTGAACCCAGGTCCTTGTGCTTGCCTAGGCAGATGCTTTTATGTTGAGCTAACTCCATGGCCTTGGGAAGACGTCTAGATACAAACCATTACAGTCCTTGAGCACACAGCAGGATAAGTATAATGCACACTCAGGAGGCACTGGAGTTCATTTCACTGCTCCAGCCGCCCCGCCCCCATTTGGTCCCCACCAGCTGCTGGAGTGGTTCTCCTGTAGTCCTGAGCTCATGCTTCTTGTTCACAAATGGAGCTCCTCTTAGAAAGTGTGTCCTGTCTTGTTATGAATGTGTTTTTAGAGCTTCTTAGAGAGTATAGGTATGGGAATGTGGTGTTGGGGATTGAATCCAAGGTCTTCCCATTGAGCTACATTCCCAGTCTTTTTAAAAATTTTGAATCAGGTTCCTAGTATGTGGCTAAGTTGCTCAGGCAGGGCTTGAAGTTGCAGTCCTCCTGCCTTAGCCTACCAGAATACTAGGATTAAGTTTGGTGCCCTTTAGCTTTTAAAAGATTAGTTGAGTAATCTACACTCACTGGAGTGGCTCAGATGATGGAGAAAGGAAAAGTGTAAAGTAAAATCTAGTCTCTCCCTTCCCAACTTTAGCCCTACCACTTGATGAGCATCTCTCTGTGGTTTTCTGTGCAGAATTTTTGGATGTTATATTGGTTGGTTGGGCAGTTTGAGGGTGGTGTGTTTGTTTTTTAAAATGGAATTGCAGGGGTCGGGGAAATGGCTCAGTAGAATAAGTGCTTCCCTGGCAAGTACAAGGGCCTGAGTTCAATCCCTCGTTCCACCAAAAAAAAAAAAAAATAAATAAATAAATAAATAAAATAAAATGAAATAAAATGGAATTGCATTAAACTTAAGTGTCCTGCTACCTGGTTTATTTCTCATGTAGTAGCATATTCTGGATAATATTCCAAAGAAAATCCACTTTAATTGAGGGAAAGAACATGAAAATACCAAATTTACAGAAGTGCACTGCTACTTTGGAGAGAAGGGATGAGCAGAAACACTGGAAGTCCTGTGGTGAGAACTGCTACTGCGTTTCAGAACAGATTGGGCCAATCCATGCATCTTCTGTCTTTGGGTCTCATTTCAGCAGTGTAGGAGGGTTAATGTGTGTTTCAGTTCTCACTTTGATTTGGTTCATTCTGTAATAAAATACTAGAGAAGTAGCCTGTGATGATGGTATAAATATCCAGTAACCAGATGGCATTTTTTTTTTTTTTTTGCATGTTAGTTAATTAGGTAATTTTAAGAATTAATGAATTATTTCAGAACTAAAGATTATTCTCAGTACAAACATTTTCAAGTTTGGAAATAAGGATTTGGAGTTGAGTCAATCTTAATGTAAAATATTTTGTTGCTTTTACCTCTTTTATTTGTGTTAAATTTTGGGTCTGCGGCTCCTTTGTACAAGTAGGAGGTGGCGTTGGGGGAAGGGGTGTTGATGTCTCCCACAGGAGGGAGCAGCAGCCAGGCAGCATGTCTTTTATTCTCTGCTTGGCTTCTGGTCCGCCAGGTCCCCTGCTGCCTGCTCCCCCCGTCTGGAGGAGGGAAAGTGAGCGAGGAGAGATGGCCTGGGATGGTTCTTCTCAGTCCACAGGCTGCTGCTGAGCGCATGGTCTGGTTCCTTGTTGACAGAGGGCCGGGGACTAAGTCCTTCTCATTTTATCACAGGCTTCGTTGTAGCCTGAGTCTATCAATTCATGTTGTTTCACCTTGCTTTCCCCATCTTGGGATCGGTAAAAAGTCATTCTCCTTTCACGGTTTTGTAAGGGAAATTTGAAATTCAGTGTTTATAGATGAGCAAGGTGAAATCTTTTTCTGGAAAACACTAGAAACACACCCCATCTAATGGTTCTGAACATGAGTTGTGTAGCAGTTGTCACTACTGATGGATGTGCTTTTCTTCCTGACCTTTCTTTCCAGAACCCACACAGCAGTTAAAATAGCTCCAAGATACAGTGCACCTGTAATCCATGTCTTGGATGCATCCAAGAGTGTGGTGGTGGTGAGTATGAGCCTTTCCATTTTATTTCAGAATAAAGGAGAGAAAAAGGAAGCATTGATAGCTAAGGGTGTCACCCAAGATCTATTTATTCTTCTGAGAGACATCAAAAAGCCTGGGGCTTATGGTGTGCCACCACAGCACCTGCCCCGTCGGAAGGAGATCCTGTAAGCATTCTGGTGCATTCAAGGACATTTATAGACCAAGAAGTAGAGGGGGCTGGCATCATAGTAATCTCACCTTGAACCTTCCCAATACATATTTGTGCAGTTTGCAGTTGTGACTAGATGTTTCCTTGACCACTACCAGAGTTAAGCGGACTGTGGATTTAAAAAGTGACCTAGGTAGAAGAACACCTGAGTACGGGCCAGTTGACCCAACCTAAAGGCAGAAAAACAGTACTAGGTATATAAACCCAAAGCAATAGCTTCTGTTTGTAGTGAACACAATACACAATTTGCTTCTAGCCCTGCTTTCTTTTTTCAGTGAAGTCTAATATCTAATCTTACTATCAGGTACTTTATTCTGGATAATATACAACAGCTAGGGAGATATCTGAGAGATTATGTAGCCCTTTGGCTTCCAGTTTTGAGGTGCAGAATTCTTGTCTTTAAGTGACATTTCACCTGGAAACTGGGTGTGGTTGAGAAAAGCTGAACTGGCCCTTCTATCCTTTATCCTGCTTGTTTTCATCAGAAATGCCCAGTCTGAGAACCACCAATGTACTCATATATTAGAGGACAGGAAATCTACTCAGGGGGACCTGATAATCAGTGAGATTTAAGTGACATTGTACAGCTTCCTCTAGGGTCTCCACATTTTCTAAACAATCTTCCAAAGGAGTTCTTTCAGATCTATGAATTTATTTTCATGGAACTTAACATGTATAACTTGTCACTGAAAATGTATAGTCGTATTGAACTAAGTGCTTCACATGGGTTACATGTTCATGATGGGGCCATAGTGCATGTGTCTTGCTGCTGGGCGGCTTGAATTATCAGTAGTATGTGCATGATTGTCCCATTGCATTGCTTGTTAGTTTATTAGTAAAAGGCATATAAAAGTGATTAGATCCATTTGTAGCACAAGTGGTACAAAGCCACCTGATGGGATAGTTGTACATGTTGCACTGGAGGGTTTCAAGCCAATGGGAACATGTTAATTGTTAGACTGACCTCAGAAGGTAGGTGCCTTTATTATCCTCATTTTAGAGATGAGGACATAAGAAAAACAAACGGGCTACTGACTGCTGAGAGCATATATCTATCATTTGACAAGTTTGAGATTTGAACATAAGGACTCTTACTCTATGCTAAATTAAACTTGTTTCCATTCATATTTAAAAAGTTTTTAAAAGGATAAAATTAAGCTGCAGTCATAAAGTTTCTACTTAAAATTTTTCAGTTGACATAGATTAATATTCAAATAAACTACATTTCTACAATTCCGAAACAATGTTTTTATTTTTGGATTGTTTTTCATTGGCCCTTACATCAGGTCCATGGTTGAGTGACTAGTGGGCCCCCTTTAAAGTTCTGTTGCTATTTACATATGCTGTGAATGTCCCTGAGCATTTTCTATTTGGAGCCAAGCCTGGGTGGGTATTGCCCAGTGTATTGTTCCCTACACAGGTAGAGAAAGGGTTTGGCCCTCAGTTCTACGTTTGGAAGAGCGTAGGGCCCTTTTCTTTTTTCTGTCCTGCAGGGCCCAGCAGCCTGGGCCTTGCTGGGAGCCAGGCAGGGGACAAAGTTTGGTACTGCAGTATAGTGCTGTACTTAGCTAGTCTTACATACAAAGAAATTACACAAAGAAAAAAAAGAAAGAAATAGCAACATTTGTAACTTAGACATGTCTAGTGATAGTTTGGGTACCTATTGTTGGTACTTTCTGGGATCATTGTCTCAGGGTCTTTTGCCCTAAGTAATGAACATGGGATAGGACCATGCTTTAGCAACTGTCTGACATTCTTGGAAGAGTCTAAAGAGGTACAGCAGATACTTAGTGGCTGGAGACTAGTCTGATGATTTCCCTTGCTTTGTTTCCTTTTTAAATAAAATACAAAGTGTCAATATTTAGTTTTTAAAATTATAAACATGTCAATATATTCCCTTTTGTGCAGCAGTTGACATGAAAAATTACATAGGAAGGAATACAAAAGCAGTGTCTTGGTAGTTGGTGGATCACAACTCTCAAGGGCCTGTGCTCTAGTAAGGAAGATAAACATGGTTACTAGACAGGTTCTAAAGTAATCAGATTCTAAGAGCCTGAAGTCAGTGATGAGAGGTGAACAGAGTATCTTGGAAACATTGAAGAGGGTATCAATCCAGTGTCTTAAGTTCTTCAAGACCACTGTCAGGTTCCTTGAGTCACAAGAAGGACTCACAGATCTCAGAACCATTTTATACTTAAAAATCACAGTTAATTATTTTGAAAATATGCAGCTTAAAATCAGCAATGGCAAAAGATGTAGGGTGGAATCTGGAGTGATAAACAGAGGCTTCTAGTGTGTCTCTCCGTGGAGTCATATGACAGTACTGTTATTCCACAGTGGTGTGTGTCAGTAAACAAGGTATTGCCGACCAGGAAGCTTGCTTGATCCTTGGATCTGGTTTTTATTGGGAAGTGGTTATTGGCATAAAACCTACAGGTCTTGCATTAGCAGCCCAGTCTTCAACCCTTCCAAGGTCTAAAAGATAAAGCCTGAGCCAAAGCCCCCCCATGTAAGTGACATGTTAGTATAAATTCTCTGGATGGCCCAAGAACCCTGAGATAATTGATTATCAGATGGGCTATTCCATGGGATATTTCTAGGAACCAGTTCTGGACCAGGCCTTTCTTTGGCATATGCAGGGTATGGCATCCAAGTCCACCAAGTTTGCCCTGTACGGCCCACCATGCAAGAGGTAGCAGATCAGCAAAGTGACAAGAGACACTGTTAGAGAACTTTGAACTTTATCTTGCATTTCAGTGTTCTCAACTATTAGATGAAAATCTAAAGGATGAGTACTTTGAGGAAATCATGGAGGAATATGAAGATCTTAGACAGGACCATTATGAGTCTCTTAAGGTAAGTGACAGAAATAGGTCCTCACTCATTTGGGCAATGAAGTGATCTTACAGTTTTTTGGGGCTTTTTAATTTTTTTGAAAAATGTTATTTCTTTGGTATAAGGTGTCATTATGTAGCTCAGACTTGTAGTGATCCTTCTGTCCCAGCCTCCCCAGTGCTGGGACTACAGGCATGCACCACCATGCCCAATTTCGGTGGCCAGCACAGCATGCCTGGGGTTCTAGGGTGGCACCGCATGCAGTACTGGGGATTGAACTCGGGACCTTGTATTTGCCGGACAGATGCTTAGACTGCCAAGCTATCTCACCAGCCAGATCATAGTTTTTAATATGACTTTATTTACCATTTTGGGGCAGGTAAAGGCCTGAGATCCATTCAGAGAAATTTATTTTCTAGTTCAAATCGTATTTCTTTAGTGTTTAAGTTCACAATAACTTTTGACTAGATTGCAATTAATTTTATATATTTGGCCAAACATGTACTGTGTCCCTCCTAGATGTTAGGTGCTATGCTAGAAAACATGAAAACATGAGCTCAGACTTAGCAGGAAAATGATAAGGTATTGAAGACAGTTCTCACTGAGGGTGTGGTGGAGGAAGACATACAGCCACCCTGGCTGTGCAGCAGCCCTGTGTCAGGGTCCGTCTGTAGGTTCTGGAACTCCATGATCATTTAAAGTTATGGAGATAATTCTTCCTAGGCTCTTGTAGGAAGGCTTAAGGAGCTGTTAGGGATGTGAAATCAGAGAACACACAGCACGAAGAAAAGATGCTATTGGTTGTTAGATGCTGGAGAGCCCCAGATGCCTCAGGTGCCTTTTCTCTTACCTCCTTAGGTGTGTACACAGCTGTCAAGTCCTGAGTTCTGTGGTTGGGTCCTTAGGTGGTTGGTGACAGCCAGCAGCTCCAGCCCTCAGACTGTCTGACAGCATCAGCATGCTCATTCACTGTTAGGCCTGCAGAGTTGACCTTTGAGTGACATCTATAGCTAGTGGGCACTTATGATACTTCACTATCTCTGGTGCCAGTGGAAAGCATATATGGGATAAAAAGCATATGGGATGCTTTTATGATAAGGATTTTATTAATAGGATTTTTTAAAAAGAAGATTCTACGCTATCTCTCTTGGTTATATTTTCATAGTAGAGGAGGAAGTGCTAAGAGTTTATGACTAAATAGATTTTTTTCCTCAACAGGAGAGGAAATACATACCCTTAAGTCAAGCCAGAAAAAATGGTTTCCACATTGATTGGCTGTCTGAACCTCCCCCAGGTCTGTGTGGCTTTTGTCTGGAGACAGACTGGGTGTGATCACTGTTGGTGCTGCTGTGATGTTTGCAGTTACATGACTACAGAATGAACCAGCAGCTAGGACCTTTGATCCGTGTATAATAAGTGGCCCTGATAACTGACAAGCAAGTAACTGGGAATCATTTAAGGAAAACCTGTATCAGATGCTGCCCTGGGATGAGCCCACCCTAGCTCACTGAGTCCTTCAAACATCTCTGTAATGATTGTGGGTATTTTCTCCACTTTAATTTATGGAAATAGTCTCAGGTAATAACTGGATAGGCTGCTGGGATTTACCTCGGATTTGTCTTACAACCTGTACTCCTTCTCCCGCACTGTATCTGAGTGGGCCTCCTTCAGCTTATTCTGGTTCTCAGTAGAAGCTGTGGTATAGAAAATACCTTTCCAAGCTAGACATGGTGGTGCACGCCCATCATCTCAGCACTGTGGAGACCAAAGCAGGAGGATAGCCATGACTTTGAGGTCAGCCTGGACTACGCAGTGAGAGCCTGTCTCAAAAAGCTGAAAAAACAAAATACAACCTTTGCTTGAAAACACTGCAACAAAGCCAGGCTCTTATTCACCTTATTATCTCTATTCTTAGATCCTTCATTTTTCATCTCCTTTGGTTTCTTCCTTTTTGTGTTTCTAGCTGCCTTTTTGCCTAGCATAGGTGTTCATGAGGGAATAAAATATGTAAGATATTTTGGCAGGCTTAGAGAGGTACAAATGCAAAACTGAGGGTGAGCTGGGGATATATTGATTAAATCCGTATTTCCAAGGTAATGTCTCCAGTCTGCTTTCACTTCTCATGATATCTGTGTTCTGCACATACTTGGCAGAGTTGAGAAGATTAAATTGGAAATGTAGGTGTGAACAGTTCTAATTTCACACCTACTTCATTTAGTGTGGATAGTGGAGCGTACCAGATTGAGGGCCCTGGGAGGCCATCCCAGCTTGGCTTCTGACTTATTAGGTAACCTTGAATTGAATGCCTTGCATCCACGTTGAAGGATGGATGAAAAGGGGATTATTTAAGGAAAATTTTGGGATAAAAGAAAATATGTGAAAATTCTTAAACATAAATCACTGTGTAGTCCATGCTGTGATTACTTACTCTTCATTTATTTTGTTTTTGTTTGCTCTTTAATGCAGTCTGTGTTTCCCAGGCTGATTTTGAACTTGTGATCCTCCTACTTCAACCTCTTGAGTTGCTGGGGTTATAGGCTTATTCTGTCATGTCTAGCTTGCTCTCCATCTTTCACTGTGCAGTGGGACTAATAGCACTTGGGCAAGCTTGTCTTTGACCTAGTTAAGCAACCAAAGCGTACATTGCTAGAAATAGTCCTGTAAAGGCACATAGTGCCCAGTGTAGACACTTTCCAAGCAGCCATTTTAACTCCAGCATGCAGTTACTGTGTAGTTTGGACCTGCTGTTGTCTAAGGGATGTCTAGCCCCATCAAATGTTTTGAGGACAGCCTTGTCTTGAGGAGCTACAGGAAGTGGGTAGAGGAAGAAAGGAGGGTATTCCCTTAAGGCTTTAGGTAGTGGAGCCCAAAGCAGCTCTTGGACCCAGGGTTTCAAGCTGGGTCAAGGTAGTGTCTGTCCTCCATCACCCCACCTCCCTGGCAAGAGAACATTCTACTCATGAGCCTCTTGGTAGTTTCTTTTCAGTTTCTCTCCTGAGGAAACTATATAGGCTTTTTTAAAAAACCAAGCGAACTGATTTAATATAACGTTTACAAAGAAGAAAGCGTCCTCTGAGGTAGGAGGATGAACAGGAACAGATAGGGAAGAGTCCCTGTGCACAGTGTGAGAAGACAGAGATCCTGGGCTCAGGTTGGAGTGGCTCCTGCGGCTCTCCTCTGCACTTAACTTACACTTTTCCTGTCACAGGAGTGCAGGTGTCCTGAGACTACTGTGTTCTCCCAGAGCACTTATATTTGGTAGAGCACAAAGTCCTCTGATTTCTTAGTCACTCCCACAGCCCCACGGGTCATCTAGCCCCTGAAATTTTGCTCCATTGGCACTTGGGTTAGGGCAGTACCTGATACTGCTCTTACTATTCCAGAAAGCCTGGCAGTGGCAGTCTTATGTGAGGTGTTCAGTATTACTTAAATTATGTGTTCAGACTCATAAGGTGTAAATAACATAATGAACATCTAAAGAAAAACAGGCCACTACCTACTTTAAAAAAACAACAACAAAAAAAGCAGTAGTACATACATGGCAGTAGTCCCCTGTGTGTGTCTTCCTTGTTGAAGTAATCACAGCACTACATTTGGGGTTTCGTTTCCATGCCTGTCCTTAAACTTTGGGCATATGTGTCAGTGGATGATGCAAATTTTAGTTTCATGTCCATAAAATTTGCATAATTCCTGAATCCCTGAATATCTTTGATTAGGGGCTTTTAATTTATATTTTTATATTGCTATTATTTGTACAAGTGGAGGCCATCCGGGGTAGGGAAGGAAGGTTGAAGGAAAGAGTTTCCAAGGTGGTATAGTCAGACAACTATATGGGAATAATAGTCTTATTTAAGATTCAGCTCAGAATCACTCCTTCACAATGATTTAAGGCTCCTCTCTTTGTAAGACATCTACCAGTGACAGGAGCAAGGCGCAGGGCAGGAGGCAGCAAAGCAGCGAGGAGGCCTTTCAGGCCATGCCCTCATGAGAAGGGCCTATGCCCAGCCTGGCCTCTGCTTTGACAGCTTTTCTTTCTTGTAGTGAAGCCCACATTTATTGGGACCCGGGTCTTTGAAGACTATGACCTGCAGAAGCTTGTGCACTACATTGACTGGAAGCCTTTCTTTGATGTCTGGCAGCTCCGGGGCAAGTACCCAAATCGAGGCTTTCCCAAGATATTTAACGACAAAACAGTAGGTTAGTTCATTCCCTCCTTCCTGTGTGAAATTTGACATGTGGTGTTGTGACTCTGAAGGCAGGAATAGGTGATGAGCAGGCTGTTCATATTGCGCAGGATGTAACTGCTTCCTTGTGGGCACCTGCTCAGCTTTGACGCTGGATAGTCTTACGTTGACTGGATTTGGGATTTTTGTTTATTCATTCTTTCAGTGAATATTTATTGGCATCAGTTACATGCTGTGCTCTGTACTGGGCTGTAGGGATAAACAAAAGAAGATAGTTTAATCCCTGCTGTCTAGTTCCTGGCTAGTTAGCACAGCCCATAGTACTGGATGCATGCTGGACTCCTGCAGACACAAGAGGAGGCACTAGAGCTCAGACAGAAACAGGGCGTCAGGGAAGGGCTCCTGGACAGGCTGGTATTGGAAGTGTTCAAAGATTGAATGGTAGTGACTGAGGACCGTGGGATATGAGGTGGTGGTAAAGAAAAGCATATTCCACGCAGAGGAGACAGAGCATGATATGGCACAGAATACCTGTGTCTGTTGGGAACTGCAAGGAGTCCATTGTACCCAGAGCTTGCAGGAGAAAGACTGGGGTGATAAACTAGAGAAGTGGGTGAGTCGATAATTGTTACCCCAGTTCTCACATCGCACCTTACCCCCAGGCCCATCACAGAAACATGGGATTGCAGTGTAAAGCCATTTCCAGGTCTATAAGATGAATGGTCAGAGCAGAGTGAAATGAAAGGTGGACTCTTTAGAAATCTGAGATTAGGGCTAGGAAGAGCCTGAGAGACCAGCCCCTTTGCAGTCTCCTGGAGAGCGCCTGGGCTTTCTGTTAAGGTGCTTAGATTTGGCAGCACCCACATAGCCAGAAGCATGGTAGGTGGGCCAAGGACTTCTCAGTACGCTGCTCATGCATCATCGTTGGCGAGCAGTTGGTCGGGGGACTGGCTCTCACTGAGAGCAAGGAAGCTCTGTGGTGAGGTGGGAAACCAGGGGAGGCTATTGCAGAGCCCGTCTGCTGCTGTGCAGCTAGTGAGGCTGCCCAGGGGTGGGGCTGAAGCCACGTGGCAGGATTTGGGGCCATGCTTCACTGCTCTCCCTGTCCTGTCCCCAGAGGTCACTGAAGTCAGTGGAGATGTGTATGTCATTGAGCCAGGAATCCTTGCCCTCTGCCTGACAGTGCTGTGGGGAGCCCTGGCTTTGGCTATCTGCCTTTATTAAATGAAACTGTAAGTGGCTTGACATGGGGGAAGCAGACTATGGGGACCTACACCTCTCAGGAGCCACCACCCTGCCTTCTATGCCTTATGCTGTATCTGCAGCAAAAACAACAGTCTTTGAGAGGGATGGAGAAGGGTGACTGGTGAGAGAAAGATGATTGACGAGGGACTATATATTTTTTTTTGTGGCGTGGGGGGTCAAGAGGAAGCAGTCTCTGCCACTTATTAACACCTTTAAATGAATTTATATTGTTTTCCTAATAGGTGAAGAGGCCAAAAAGGTGTACGATGATGCCAAGAACATGCTAAACATACTGATTAGTGAAAAGAAACTTCGGGCCAGGGGTGTGGTGGGATTCTGGCCTGCGCAGAGTGTCCAAGATGACATCCACCTTTATGCGGCGGACGTGGTGCCCCAGGCCTCGGAGCCCATAGCCACTTTCTATGGGTTGAGGCAGCAGGTATGAAAGGTGTAAGAGTGGACAGCAAGGACACTGCCTGTGCTTCTGGGTTTAGGCACAAACCCAGAGCACAGTGTCAAGGAGCATTAAGCCCAGCCCAGGTGTGAATGAGTGTCTCCTCTGCTTCATCCAGAATGACCAGTTAGAGGCTGAGCCCAGGCACTTGTGAGTAGGGTGGGGAAAAGGCACCCGTGTGGTGTCCAGTGGGCGCCAGAGGAGGAGGTGTTTACGGTGTGTCTGTGGATGGACGAGAGCGTTGCCTAAGCACCAGATGCCAGAACTCTGCTGCTGGGTCTTCTCATATGCCAAAGCAAGAGGGTGCTAACTTATGTAACAACATTGGTTTGCGTCTGTGTATGTTATTAAGTAAGTTGTCGAGGGCTCCTGTCGGGCAGGACAGATGAAATAAATACCGAACATGCTCCTGCACAGGTAAGTGGTCATGGGCTGCTTGGCAGAGCATTCTACCAAACTTCCACACAGCTCTGGTGTCCAGCAGTTTGTTTTCGTTTCACACAAGAGAAAGGGAGACTGATGGAGGTGGTGCTGATGTCTGCTTCGGGGGCGACTCCTGCTGTGTGCATGCCCAGCTTTTCTGGTGCACTGACTTCAGTGCCGAGAGAAGGGGCTCTGCATGGCTCCCTCTCATGCCCCCACCTTAAAAAAATTCATGTGTCATATTCATGTCCCATTAGCTGGGACAATAAATAGTAGTTGTCCAATCAGAAAGTAAGACCAGAATTCACTAGTATCATTAAACATTTAATAATTTGTGTAAATTGCTTTCAGCTACACTATTATTTTTAGTTATTTAATAGTGATAATATTGCCCATAACAATTACAATATAATTAATAAGGCCAGATATCTTGACCATAGTATCTGGAGGGATTGCCAGATTTGGAACTTTAAACATGGAGAAGTAAGCAAGAAAAGCTACATCCTTGCTGTGTGCACTCTGGTTCGGTGACTCCTTACTCTATGCACTCAGGCTCAGACACTGTAGGAAACAGCAGGGGGTTCTAATGTTAAGTTCCAGCTCCTCCTTGCTAGGGAACCAGGAACCTTTCTTGCACTGGTAAAACTAAAGTCAGAAACCTCTGCTGGGGTTTCTTTAATACTCCAGGCTTGTATCCTCTTTGACTCTCTTTTTACTTCCAGAATAAATTGAAAAGTCCTCATGTCTGGGCAGTCTGTGGTTAAGGCATTTAATGCTCTGAATTTTCAGCTTTCACCTTTTAATAGCTCTGAGAAAGGAGAGCTGGACCATGAACTTATATTATCTACTTGGACAGATACTTCTAAGGACATGCTCTCTTCTAGTATACTCTAGAAAATTCTGGCTGCAGTGCCTTATTACTTTGGGAGACTTCTGTTCTGAGTATGCTCTGATCACAGTCCATTCTAAAGTACCATGGGGCCTGTGACCTGTATGTCTTGTGCTACAGGGAACCTTTGTATTTCCCTCTGGCTTCTGTTAACAAAGAACGGTTGATGAGCAGAGTGCAACTGAAAAAAACAAGCTGTATGCCCAGCTGTCCCTGAGCACTGGCATTTCTGTATGCTTTGGTCAGATATTCCGTACCTGCAGCCTCTTAGGATTGTATGCCCGGTGTCAGCCTGCACTTGCTGTTGTGGCCGACAAGAAGCTCTGAAGCTTGTGAGTAGCCACTCACTGATTAACTGATTGGTGCAAAGCAGTGCCATAGATTCAGGAGCATCAGTTATTGGTACTTATGGAGTGTGGCTATCAACCTTTTGGTCCTACTGGTCCAGCCTGAGCTGGTTGATCAAGCTAATTGTGCCTCAGATGTATTGCCTGTGAAGTGGAGCTGATGGTTATCACTTTTCATAAGGCTGAGAGTTAAATTAGTGATTTATACAAAGAGCAGGCATAGAGTAACCATCAGTGAGTAATTAGTTATAAGCTGTTTACCTCCTCAACAGTTATTTATTGGTTGTATAAGAGAGGTGCCCAGAAGGTGGAGGCTATTACAGGCTTCTGAGGGAACCCAGAAATAAATCCTGCTGAGTCTTTGGCTTCAGGCTATCCTGGTGTCCTCTGCCATTTCCTGCATTGTGCCTGTGGGGGGCAGCACACAGCCCATGTGATATTAACCCCAGCAGTTTGTTGAACTGCATCTGTTGACGTAGGGTGGGACCATACACTGTCTTAGTAACTGTGTCACTGAGATACAGTACCTGACACTTGCAACATAGAAGAGGTATATGTTGACTCATTTTTACAGTCTAATCCACTCCCAGAGAGGACAGCATGCCAGAGGGGCATAGCAGAGGAATAGCCACTCCGGGCATGGCAGACAGGAAGCAGCAAGTGAAGGGGGGAGAGATGGGGAGGAGTATGCCTTTCCAGGCCTTGCCTCTAGGGACCCACCTCCTTAGACACCAGGCTCCACCTCCCACATCACATTTAGCTCCTAACTCATCAATGGACTAATCCACTGCTGATTATCATTCTCCTGTGATCCAGTCACTTCCCAAAAGCCCACCTTTGAGCAGCTTTCCAGGGACAGCTAGATATAAACCACAGTACACATTTAACGATTCCTGTTAGCACATAGTACCAGAACTTGTTAGTCTGAATTGAAACCTGTTTTGAAGGAAAGTATTTTTTAAAAATAAGTAATTGTTTAAGGTTTAGTTCCTAGCTACCATAGTGCCTGTAGGCTTTCAGGATATGTCTGGTCAGTGTGTAAATGAGTAAATTTATGAGTATCTTGGTTATATATGTTATGTCACATATTTTTTTAAAATCTCATTTGTGTCTTAGTCTGTTTTCTTTTGCTATGACAGAATACCTAAGGCAGAGTTTTGATTGACTCCAAAATGTACCGCAGAAAGGCTCATTGTGTTGAAGGCTTAGTTGCTGATGGGCTTTTGGGAAGTGAATAGGTAATGAGAGATCCAACTTCATCAGTGGATCAATCATAATTTGATGACATTATTTGGAGGTGATGGAAATGGAATAGGGTCTGGTTGAAGGGAATGGACCTTGGGATGATCTGTGGTTCCCTTCCTCCAGTCTAGTTCTCTCGCTCTCTGTTCCCTGGTGTCATCTGGTAGGCAGCTTTTGTCCACCACTTCACTCTGCCATCTTTTTGCATTGCCATGGGTCTAAAATAAATGGGACCATCTGACCATGACCAAAATAAATGTTTTCTCCTCTGAGTTGATATTCTGAGATAGCTTGTCACAGCAATGAAGAGCTTAGTAGTACACTGGGTAATTTGTAAAGGAAATGTATCTTTCTGGAATATCCAAGATCAGGCAGCCATGTGCTATGGTGTGATGTGATGGAGAAGAAAGAAGGGGAGGACAGATGCACACGAGAGAACAAGGGTTCAACTCCTGTGATATAACCTGTTCCTGTGAGAAAGACATCAGTACATTGCTGAGGGCTTTGTCTCTATGACCCGAATACCTATGCTTCACCTCCCATACTTGCCACACTGAGGAATTGAGGCTCCATCACATGAACCCAAGGGGAAGGGGAAATGCATTCAAACCATACTGGCAATTTGTTCAGCAAATATTTATTGAATACTCACTGTGTCAGACACTGTTCTGAGTGCTGGGGATATAGCAGTGAACGGGGAGACATTCCTGACCCATGAGGCTCACATGCACTGAAGATACCAGATTGTTTTCCACTGTGTACTGGTGCCATGTTCTCTGGCTGTTGATTGGATTTTAGGCTGAGAAGGACTCTGCCAGCACAGACCCTTACCACTGCCTCTCAGACTTCATTGCTCCTCTGCATTCTGGGGTCCGCGACTACCTAGGCCTGTTCGCTGTCGCCTGCTTTGGGGTGGAAAAGCTAAGCAAAGCCTATGAAGATGATGGTGATGACTACAGCAGCATCATGGTCAAAGCTCTGGGGGACCGACTGGCAGAGGTAAGATGGTGGTGAGGGACCAGACCCTGAGACACAGTCTAGGAGGTGGGCATCCCATGATGATGTCAGAATACTGATCAGCTGTTAGAATCAGTGTCCTTGCTTCCTGAGTCCGGGCCACTGGCTTTAACATTTATTATCCATATTTTAAAATCATGTATCTCCAGATGGCTTTCATGTATCCCTTTTCAGAGAAAGAAAAACCAGTGTTGCTTGGCTGGCTTATTACCCTTAGAGTCGCCACCTTTTGCCTTATGTCTGATATTTTCCTTTGCTTGTTGTTTCACCCTAAAATGAAAAACAGAATCCTGTTTCAGAGCTCTTTATCCTATGTAGTTATCTGGTTCTTCGTCTTTGTCACACATGGATGGGCCAGCCTAGGCTGTGGGCTCTCCTCACTGCAGCAAGCCTGGGGCAGTGCAGCTCTGGGCCCTGCTCTCTGCTCTTTTTGTAGGGGACTTGTGGGATGGTCTTCAGATCATTAAATATAATAACCTCCACTTCCATTGAGCAGCAGCAGAGTGGCCAAAGAAAGAGCAAGCACCCAAGCACCTAGTCTGTCCCCCTCATGCCAGATTTGCCCTGGTGATTCCGGTGAGGAAGGCTGCTCCACCTACCTCTGTTGCGAGGATGGAAGCCTCAGCATGCTGAGCTCCCACCTCTGCCAACCATGCGCTGCTCTGTGTTCCAGGCCTTCGCAGAGGAGCTCCATGAGAGGGTTCGCAAAGAACTCTGGGCCTACTGTGACAGTGAGCAGCTGGGCGTTGCAGACCTGCGCAGGCTCCGGTATGAGGGCATCCGGCCAGCTCCTGGGTACCCCAGCCAGCCTGACCACACTGAGAAGCTCACCATGTGGCAGCTGGCTGGCATTGAGCAGTGCACAGGTGTGTGGGCTGCCAGCATCTGTTTTCCTCACTGAGTGGACTTTTCTTAAATCAATGTAATGGCACCTATCATTGAAGATTTTTTAAAAATAGAGTTTATAGTGAAATCATCCCCATCACATTCTTTCAGGAATTTTTCTCATACTTTATATTGTACTACTATATTGTATTTTTATAGCACCATTTTAGATTTATGAGTTTAAATTACTTGACCCATCACAGATGGAAATCTGCCTGATTTACCCTCCCTGTGCCTGTCACTCAAGTTACTGAGTTACTCTGTTACTAGTGTCTTTTCATCGCACTTGTGCCTCCATCCTAGTGGTAACACTGCCTGCCTCAGATTGAGCTCGCTCACAGCTGATGTCTGGATAGCAGGCTTGCAGGGCACCCAGCCTTCCCCTCAGCATTTTTCTTTTCTACACTGTGATTAACAGTTATGCTTTCCTTTAATGTAACTCTCCTATGTATTGTCTGATTCTCATAGTTGAAAAAGTGACTTATGTCCTATTGAGATAAACACCTCAGCACCCTTGGCCCAGTGCAGAATGGTCATGGTTTATGGCTATGTTGCCCAGTCTGATGCAAGTTCTGACACACATTACATAGACCATGGTTGAGATGGTCCAGTCTCAGTTCTCAGTTCTCAGTTCTCAGTTCTCAGTGGAATTAACCATGGACATATCAGAGCTAAGTCAAAGTTCTAAGTTTCAGTGAGGACCTATGGGCGACTGGCTGAGTTGGATCTGGGTCAGCCAAAGAATAGTTGACCCAGGAGATCTGGGTGTGGGTCCCCATTTCTCTTAGTGCTGTGGTGAAGCCCTCACCTTACAGATTCTGTTTTCTTGTCCATACAGTGAGTGACTTAGAATGCATGGCCTAGAGGGTCCCAAGAGAAAGTATCATTTTCCTCAGTGCTGAGGAGGGCTTGTGTTTTCACTGGCACTACTTATCTATCCCCTCTAGCTTTATAGGCCCCAGAGACCTTTAGATGGTCCTCTCATCTCCAGGGTTAGCTCTTCTGGCTGGGAACTGATCTTGGCAGACTGAGGAAAGTATAAAGATGTTTTCCAGTTCTGTTCTCACTGGGATATCGGAGATACACATGTCCAGAATTGATTTTTTCCATCTGGAAGGAGTTTGCTAGACTCATCTGGTCCCAGCTTTTGTGCTGTGTCATGTGTCACCTCGATGGCCTTACTTCCTTCACTGATTGAACCATTGTCCACTCAGTACTACCTCCTCCTCCCCACATTGATGCCAACTAGTGAGTGTCTGTGCTATTCTCCCTAGGCATTCAGCTGACAGAGTCCTTGGCCATGTCCCCTGCTTCAGCAGTTTCAGGTCTCTACTTTTCCAACTTGAATTCCAGATATTTTGCTGTGGGGAAAATTTCCAAGGATCAGGTAAGTTTGTGGCTTCTTCAGATGCTTGTTTTATTTTTATTTATTTTGTGGAACTGGGGATTGAACTTAGGCCATTGTGCTTGCCAGGGAAGCACTTATTCTACTGAGCCATCTCCCCAGGCCCCAGATGCTTGTTTTATGTGGATCTCTAAAACCTCTTTTATTTTAAATGGGTATGAAAATAAAATGAAGGGTGAGGGATGAAAAAATTTACCTCAGATAATGTCTTAATTTAATCTTGGCCCATTACCCCAAGTCTAGCCCTTCCCAACACACATACACCACACTACTAGCGTCTAAGCCAATAAATATTTGTCTCCCTGTTAGTAAGATGAGAAGTGGAAGGTACTCAGTGTTTCTTGGCAAAACCTGGGGAAACTTGAGTTTCAAGTGTCATAGCATCGTGGTTTAATAAAGGTGCTCTTGTCTTTTGCAGATTGAGGATTATGCTCTGAGGAAGAACATGTCTGTAGCAGAGGTGGAGAAGTGGCTTGCACCTATTTTGGGATATGATACAAACTAATTTCTTTTTTTGAAAAAAAAACCCCAAAAACCAAACCTCTGTACTTGATGACCTCAAGGAGGTGTAGGAGTCAGATGCCTTATAGAGAACTACAAAAGGCCCCTGTGCTTCTGATTGAGTTGACCCTACTTCTTAGAAGACTGTCTTGTAGGATACCATAGAGGAGCAGGCTGTCCTGTGATCTTGGAAAATGTGTTGTTCTTAGGGGATCTAGGATGAGGAGCAGGGAGACTCATGATGGTCCCTAGGGGATTGGGACAAAATGGTATCAACTGTCTTTTACATTTCAAAGCAAGTTAGCTTGGTTTTTTTTCTGTACTAACCTTGGATCTAAGAGGGCAAATAATCCTCTCCCCACACTCCTTCCTAGAAAAAAAAAGCCTGAAGCACAGTTAGAGAAACTTTTATAGTGATGTGATCCTGTGGCAAAGTGTCACTTTGAGAAATGGGGCATTTTAGCCTAAATGGTTCGAACAGTAGACTCTGACAGGGAAGAAAGTATATGTCTGTGTTCTCCGTGGAAGGCCTCATTTTATAAGACTCAATTAAGTGGTTGCAGAATTCCTTTTGGTGAAAGGCATGTTCTCACCGGTTTCCTGTCAGAAATACTGTTTACCCTTCTCTGGCCAGTAAGTTATACTGAGTTTCTAGTCCTTCCACAATGTCAAAACTCCTTGTCCTATGAGGGGAAAAAAGGAAGTGAGGAAGTTGTTTCAGAGTTGAGCAGGCTGTGATGACCTGGGCAGAGCTGGAGGATGGGAGAGCATAATGCTACTAAGTCTTTTCTTTCTGTACCACCCAATTCCAAACGCATATGGATTAGTAATATCACAGTAGCCCTGTTTTTCATTACTTGGGGAAAAATAGTTAAGAGCCTTGGCTTTGAAGTCATGGACCCAGACTTCAGCTTTGCTGATAAGATGCTGTGTGACATAAAGAAGCATCCGCATTGTACTGCTTGCTCTGCAGGGAGATGGTGGTTAAGATCAGGTCTTACAGTGCCCTGTTTCTCCTTTAAGCTGCTCTGCAAAGCTCCCGTCCTCCAAATTCATGCTGAATTCATGTAAAGAAGAGTGCCTTCCCCCACCTTCTTTGAGGTTTGCACCCCACAAATATTTGGGTGCCTTCCATGTGCTAGCCATTTTCCCTTGCCATCCTCTCCTTAATTTGGTGAGGTCTCCCCTTCCCTT
>NW_004524703.1:6281684-6291418 GCF_000260255.1 Octodon degus
GTTATTAACAGTTGCTGAATGAGCAAAGGTTAAACAACAAAGGCTGTAAGCAAACTTTTGGCCTCTTCAGCAGATTCCTTCCCTTCTCTGTCTGTCTCTCTCTCTGTCTCTCTCTGTCTCTCTCTGTCTCTCCTTCTCTCTCTCTCCTTCTCTCTCTCCTCTCTCTCTGTCCATCCGTCCATCCATCTCACTCTCTCTCTCTCTTATCTTTCCTGCTATTAGTGAACTTTAATTGTCACTCCCAGCTAGGTGTGGTGGTACATGCCTGTAATGCCAGCACTTGGGAGGCTAAGGCAATATCGTGGCTGTGAGTTAGAGGCCAGCCTGGGTTTCATAGTGAGACCCCATCTTAACAAAACAAAACAAAATATTACATCCAGTGACCTTTCCATGCAATGGGTTTTCTTCTCTTTCGGTATCGAGTTTTTCAGAACTCTTCTTACTCTAGATGTCCTTGAACATCACTCTCCATTTTTGATCACTTCCATGTATGGCTTTTACTTATGTTCACTTCTCAGCCATTTTTCTGTTCCTCTTCCTACTTACACTGTCATGTTCCTGAGGGTCTGTCTTTCGTTGCCCTCTGAAGTCTGTACATTTTCAGTGGTGATTTCATCCCATCAATACTTCATGGTCACTCCTTCCAGACTCTTGTCTCCTGAAGAATGTAGCTATGTGTTCAGCTCCTTCAGGAGGATGTGAAGCATCTTACTCCCATTGTGTCCCAGCCCAGACTATAGATGCTTTTCTTTTCAATCCCAGTGTAGTTAGTAATGAGTGATGCTGCCAGCCAGGCGGCAGACCTCAAGCTCACTGCATGTTCTTTTTCCTTGGACTGTTACAGGTTTGTTTTTTTTTTTTTTTTTAAACTTGGCACATAAAAATTACACTTCTCTTATTTAAGGTGGGATTGTAGTAGACACATTCAGGGAAGGCAGTGACTGAGTCTTGAGTTGGAACCTGAAAGATACAGATGCAGCAGCAAGGGAAGGACAAATGGACAGCTGCCTTTGTTCATGAGTAAGATTGCTGAAGGCTCTGAGCACATCAAAGTTTTCTAAAATGAGCTACAGTTTCAGTGCCATTTCCAACAGAGTTTATGTTAAACGTAAGATACTTAAGCAGCTTATGTTAAACATAAGCAGATACTTTCTGTATATGGAATAGCACAGGACTGAGAATGGTCAGATGCTTCTACAAATGAAGGAGTTTAGGGGATTTGGCTTATAGAATACCAAGTTCTGTTGTGCAGATAGCATCAGCCATGTTCAGAGATGGCTTTCTGAGCAATGGAAAGAAAGAGCCCAGACCCCAGGCCAAACATGTTGACCTTTGAGTCCAGACAGCTGTGATATGAGCGATCATTTGGGTCAGGAAGGAGTATAGAAGCAACGCGAGGACAATGTTTATTCATGTAGGAACAAGGGAAGCTGATTGTTGCCTCACACCGTCCCCAGCATTCATTCTAAGTATGTAAAGAGCTTTAACAGGAAAGGAAAAATAGCAAATGTTTGCAGGATAATAAACATGCAGGAAAAAAAATATCTTGAGAGAGAAACCACTAATGATAAAGAATGATAAAATATGAGTATTACTTCAGGCCTACCAAAACTAAGGACTTATGTTAAACAATTGAAGTGAAAAGACAAGCCATGACTTGACTTAAGAAAGAATCAGTAATCAGGATACATAGAGGAATCTATTTAAAGAATAGAAAAGACCTAGGGATTTCACACTGGGCTTTCAGATAAATAGCATGAGTGATCAGAGAAGTATGAATTAAAATCACAGTGCAAGTCCACATTATATCGGTAAGATTTGCAAAAATTGGGCCTGACAGAACCAGTTGTTAAAGAAGCAGTGTGGGAACTCGTATACTATGTGTGTGTCACATAGTGCCACCACTTAAGAAAGCAGCTGCAGTCCTGGCTTCCTGGTCTCAGTCACATGTTCAGCAAAGTCCTTTGCTTTGATGTGCTGAGGAGTGTACAACCATGTTCATAGTAACATATTTACTGTTAACTGGAAAAAAATGGAGTATCTATCTACAGAAGAATGGATTCATAAATTAGATACTTTTAACCCAAAGGGATCGTATTCTGTGATGAGTGATTTACCCTTTTACCTTACTATGAGAATGTATCTCAGAAAATATCAATGAAAAACAATTAGTTCTATGAGACCACACATGGTAGGGTACTATATTGTCTAAATGTGAATATGTGATGAAACTATTGTTAAGGGTTTAGAGGAAAAGTAACAGAACAGTAAGACAAAATTTAGCTTAGTGATTGCCTGTGGAAGGAGGATAAAAAGGTAGAAATACAGTGGGATGTGAAAATTCCAAGGGGCATTCTAGTTCTTGGGTGGGAGAACTATGCGTGTTTACTACATACAGTATTTTGCTTTATAACATACAGTTTTGTATATCTTAATATTGATACATATATATATATGTTGTAAAAAATAAAGACAAATGAAATGATAACCCAAATCTGGTATTACAATTTTTATACACCATGTTTATATATGTCAAGCAGACATATTTTGGACATTTTAGCTAAAGTGGACTACAGGTACAGGTAAGAGTATAGTATGTTTGTGCATTTTACTAGTAAGAGATTGGAGGAGGGAAAAAGAGTTTTGAAAATATCTGATGTGACTGGCCAAACAAGCAAGTTTGGGAACTCTTTTTTTTTTTTTTTTAATGTATATAGTACGGGGTCTCACTATGGAGATTGGACTCAGGGATTCTCTTGTTTTCAGCCCCCCAAGCGCTGGGATTGCAGGTGTGTGCCACCTTGCCCGGTCTCAATCTTGTCTCAGCGTGCCCCGGAGGTGGGGCTGCATGGCACGCAGGGGATTGAACCCTAACCGCTGTGCTCTGCCTAAGCAGGCGCTGCAGTCCACTGAGCTATCTGGCTGGCGGGAACTCATTTTTGTTTATAGTACCTAAAATAATGCTTGGGTCAGGATAGTTCTTCACTTAATGTTGGAAGATCCTCTAAGCTAAAATGAGTAGCAGCTCTAAAAATGAGTAGGAGTGAAGTTTACCTAAGTATTTTTTTACTCCAACTTTTGGAAGATGAAGCATACCTCCCGCAGGGAGGCAGATGTGGGTCCTGCCAGAGAGAAGGGTGTGTTGGTGCCAATGGCTTTGCTATCATGAATATTTCTGTTATACCTTTCAGCTTAAAATTGAAAGAAGTCTTATTATTTTATAGATTTGATTGGTATCTTGTTATTAGGGCTGGGCCAGAAAATGTCCCCATTTTCTTCACATGTAACTGAAAATACCTTTACCTCAACTCCTGCTTTTATGTAGTATTGTAGTACTTTCTTATCCTAGAGGGTTATGCTCCAGGACCCCATGGATACCAGAAAACACTAACAGTGCTAAGCCCTCCATACACAGACTGCGTTTGCTTTCATATACATCAACAAACTGAATGCCTTTTCCATCTTAACTGAGTTCCTGTCACATACTTCGGCTGTAGCCTTGATATCTGAGGTGCAGTAGCAAAACTAGCATGAATATCATTTTCACTGTTTCACAAAAGATACATTCTTAGCCTAGACCATAGCAACCTAGGCATTTTTTTCCCCTTTCCTCAAGTTTTCCAGATTTCAACTTTTCACTTAGAGGAAGCACTTTACAGCTTCTTGATGGCTTATCTGACTTGCCAGCATCGCTGCTCTTGCCTTTTGCTGGCTACTAAATAAATGAGGATCAGTGGACAGAAAACATTGCAATATTGTGTCAGTCGATCTTATAACCAAGACAGTTACTAAATAATTAAAGGATGGGCAGTGCATGCAGCATGTATACTGGACAGTGGGATTATTCATGTGGTTGGGAGAACAGAGCACGGACAATGCCGGATTACAACATGCCACCCAGAATGGTATATAACTTAAAATTTAGGAATTGTTATTTCTGGAGTTTTCCATATAATTTTGCATCATAGTAGTTGACACAGACAACTGAAACCATGAAAACAAAACTTTTGACTAGGGGAGGGAGTTAGGAATACTGTAGGGTTTTTTTGTTTTTTTGTTTTTTGAGATGGAAGGAAAGTAGACTCTTTAATTCTTGCCTAAGAAAAAGTCGTGTATTAGGTAAACCTGAGATTATAGGTACCATAAAATGAAAAACAAAAAACAAATAAATGATGTTTATCACAGTGTCTGTCATCCCTAATGCAGAGACCTGGCAGCTTGCTAAGTATGAGGCTTGTCGCAGCTGAAAACTTTGAACTTTTGGAAGCCTGTTTATCCTTCCACCCAGAGAGCAACTCAGAGAAAGTGATATGGCCTTGCAGATTCTCTACTAGAATATCAGTGCTTAACTACCTTTAATTACATGACATCGTTTTGTTTACTTTGCAACTTTTCAGTGAAAACCTGTAAAATCCAGTTGTCTTTTTGGAAAGTGCTAAGTATCATTAATATTTCAACCTGATGTGATAGACTGTAACACTTTTGTTAAAATGTGCATATGAAAATTTTGAAGGATTCCAGGGGAAAATATCTTATCAGAATGCTCAGTTACTTTAAAAATAACTCAGGTTCTTTTCCCAGAAAAGGTAACAGTTTGCTTCAAGATGTATTTCAATGTATTATCTTATACAAACCCCCTTTCTCAATCAAAAGATTTCTGTGGTGTTCTAGCCGATATTTAAAGGCCAGTTGGAAAGCTGACGTATGTATAGCACATGTTAGTAAAGATTTGATCACCTTCAGAGCTGCCAGTTGTTGTCTGCAAAACTTCATTTGTGACCAGGTCATCAAATGAATTAGGTCTTTAATGAAGTTAAATAAATCCCAATCAGAACTGTGCTGTCCCCAAGTTATACAGCAGAAGAAAGGAGTCCATTTCAGCTTGATGTGGGAGTCTAGATGCAGTTCTCTTGCAACTAAAATCTGTCAATAAAAGATGTGTGCATTATGTCCAAGAAATCATTTATGTGAGGAGAAAGACTATAAAATTTAGCTATTAAATTGACTATCAATTGAGAATACAGAAACCTTTACCCAAAAGTTTGAGACGGAAAGGTGTGGTATATTTTCTACTTGATGCAGTATTCAAGAAGGAAGAGCACACTCAGTAGTTAACTGTAGAACTGAAAATTTAGCAATCTTGTCAGGCACAGAGTAAGAACCTAATTTCTTGAGTGGGTAAAAGCATGTTAGAGGACCAAGTACCAGGAAGCCAGAACTCCAGAGCTTTTCTAGTTGTGGCTAGAGATTGACTACACCCACCCAACCAGTGGAAGCTGCCACACACAAGAAGTCCTGGCCCATCTGCAAGTGACCCATTCCAAACCTACAAGCCGGGTATTCCCTTAGTACCTTCTGCATCATCAAAGACATTAAAATTGAATGTACATTATTAAGTACATTTTGTCATATGAATTATTGTATTTGAAGATTGATCACCCAAGTGTGGTAAATGTGCTCCCTGTCCTTTGGCATATAGATTAATCAAATTTTTCCTTCCCCATTAAGCTAGAGAGGAGAGTATCTCCTGCCACAACCATTATAGGGCAGAGGAGCGAACTGTGATATTTAAATTGGAACCCAGAGTGCTGGAGCTGGTTAATCAGGATGGATGAAAAGATGCTAGAGGAGAGTGCTTATAAAACAAGCCAGTGTTGTGACAAAGGATGTCAGCTCAAGCTCAAAAGCTGGAGAGGCTGGTGCATGGCATGGTTGAGTCACTTTGTGCCATTGGCATAGAGGGGGAAGGAAAGTGGTAATTTTGGATGATTTGCATCAGATTAGCAGGACTAACTTCAGAAAGCAGAGTAATTACTGGGTTTTATCAAGTTAAAAAAGTCAGGTTTGGTTTGAATGTCACAAAGTTTTACTCAGAGATTTCAAGGAATGGGGAAGATTGAGATTTCTGGACAGTCAGAAGAAGGATGAATTGTACAATGGGTTTGCTAATGGCAAAGATTTGTGGGAATACTAGGTGGAGGGAGAAGTAGAAAAGGGAAATGAAGTCATGATAGCTCTAAAAATGAGTAGGAGTGAAGTTTACCTAAGTATTTTTTTACCCCAACTTTTGGAAGATGAAGCATGCCTCCCGCAGGGAGGAGGATGTGGGTTCTGCCAGAGAGATGGGTGTGTTGGTGCCAATGGCTTTGCTATCATGAATATATTTCTATTACACCTTTCAGTTTAAAATTGAAAGAAGTCTTATTTTATAGATTTGATTGGTATCTTGTTATTAGGGCTAGGCCAAGATTGTCAGTACTAAGAAAAACCAACAACATCTACCTTTTAAAATTGTGTTCTGTTGAGTTCGATGTTCATGACCTTAGAGACAGCAAGTGCTAGCAGGGCATATTCCTTCTGCTTTTTTTTTTTTTTTTGGCTTTGGCTGAGATCTCCAAGAGGTGAGGTTTTAATATGGCCATATAACATTCATTCATACTCCCTCATTTATATGTTCATTCATCAAATATGCATTGGACCAGATCCTGTGCGGGGGTTGGCTACACAAGGATACACAAGGGTTTTCCTCCTGGAAAGTAGCTTTCTCTGAAGAGTTTGTGGTGAACTTTCTCCTGCCCCTGAGTTGCTGAACTCCTACACTCATCCTCTACTGTGGATTTAGAAGTGGAGGGGCCTCTTGCCTCTAAGATTTTCAGGAACGTTACACCACATACATTTCAGGCCTTTTCCCCAAGATGTTATTGCTGATATGCGGTGAGCCTGCCAGTAGTTAGGGTTCTTGGCTGCTTCTCATGTTCCTCCTTGTGCATCTCCAGGTTCAAATGTCAGTAAGCAAACTTGCTTTCATATCCTGTTGCTTCATCTGCCTTCAAAACAGCATGCTATATTTATTGTTGAAATTACTGGTTCTACATCCTGACAACAGAACTGTGGATGTTAATCTCTGTTGCTATGCCAGAATCAGGTAAAGTCTGTGTGCACACTTAGGCGCAGGCATGTGCACAGCCTGTGTCTTAGAAGGAAAGGTCTATGATTATAGTTGGGCATAAGTACTGTGCCGTGCCACTTCATGGACACAGGATCAAGAGCAGCTGTCAGGCCACCCCCTCCTTATCTCGTTAAGACCTTTGGGAACAAAATGCCCAGGCATCTCTCCCTGCAGATTAACAAGCTGCACTTCCGAGGAACATTTGCTGATAAACATCTGCCTCCTGAGAAGAAACCACTTATTTAGCACAAGGCTCTCTAGAGATTTACAGATGCAGCTTGCCTCCCAGTGCTCCAAATCATGAGGACCTTCTTTGCCTACTCCATATCTCTTTTGTGAATATTTGCTTTTTAAGCAGTACTACGACTTCCAAGGAGTCAGTAATTTCACACTAACATAAGCAAAGACAAAGCCCCCCCCCCCACTCACTCTAATTTTTTTTAGCCTGGAGAAGGACCTTATTTATCACATTTCACCATGGTAGACACCTGTTGCATCTTTAGTGTCTCTCCAACATTTCATGTTCAAACTTACTGCCATTTTAACAGTATTTAGAAGTAAAAACTTGAAAAAGTGATTAGGTCAGGAGGCTGCTGCCCTCAGGAATGGATTAATACAGTATTCAGTTGTATGGGTTAGTTATAGCAGGAGGGGGTTCCTGACAAAAAGATGAGGTAGACCCAGTTTTCTCTCACATGTGTCTGTTTGGTTGGTATGCTATGGAAAAAGGCCCTTACCAGATTGTGCATGCCCCAGCCTCTTGACCACTGAGTCAAATTAACTCATATTGTTTGTAATTTATCCGGTGATATTGTGTTACAGCAGCAGAAGGTGAGCTCAGAGCATCAGTCCCCTTCTAGGATACACTCCAAATTCCACCCTCCTCACTCTTTCAGTCTGTATGCTTTATTTTTCTCCTCACTTGATTTTGTGTTACGTTTTCAAAGGTATAGATCAATTTGTAACTATACCATAGACTATATAGATGGGCTCCAAAACTCCACTGCACGATATTTGAAAGGATAAGAACTAGGGCTGGCCAGATAGCTCAGCAGATTAAAGCACCTGCTTATGCAGATCCTGTACCAGGGTTTGATCCTCAGCATGCTGTGCCAGCCCAGTCTCTAGGGCACTCTGAAATGGTGATTGAGATTGGGCGTGGTGGCATGTGCCTGTAATTCCAGTACTTAGGAGGCTGAAAACAGGAGAATCACTACGAGTCTGATCTACGTAGTGAGACCCTGTAAACCCTGTACTAAATACATTAAAAAAAAAAAAAAAAAAAAAAAAGGATAAGAACTATATCTTCCTTCTTTGCATGTTTTAGAAACTTTAGAGTTTGGAGAGAGCAGAGGCTTAGGTGTTTGTGCACTAATAGCCCAGCAGGAAGGTTTACCGGGCACAGCCCCATCAGGACACAGGTGAGTAGCTGCAGTGGCTCAGCAGTATTCAGGGCTGTGCCCTAAGTATTTCCTGTGTCTGCCTCCAGCCCTTGTTCACCAGGGGACTATGGGCAAGTCGCACCTCCCTAAGCTTCAACTTCTTTAGATAGAAGGGGAAAAGTACAAGAAATGGGAATTCAGTGATCCAGAGAAAGCATTCTGCACAGAGCTGGCTTACGAACAAAAGCTTTAAACAGAATAACAAGACCCCTGGGCGATGTTTACTTTTTTTCAATTCTTCACCAAAACTCAGCTTTATAAAACAAAATGAACACATCATCCATAAAACATACCTCATTTGATAGTGTATTTAATTATGAATACTAATGGCAAAATGGCAGCAGAACAATTATTTTTTTATTTTTTATGTGTGTGTGTGTGTGTGTGTGTGTGTGTGTGTGTGTGTGTGTGTGTAGCCAGCTCAGCCCACAAGGGGGTGGTGCTGGGGGATTGAACCGTGGTCCCTGTGCTTTGCCAACCTTGTTCCAAGTAGGTGCTTTAGACCACTGAGCCATCTCACCAGCCCCTAGCAGCAGAACAATTATGAAGAGTAGAAGTTTTCTGGAGGGAGCTGCGAATGTTGCAGATGGGCCGTTGGGTGTGATCAAGGCTAAGCTGCCAATTACGGGAAGGCACACTGTTGGGCTCTCCCAATGATCTTACCATGACTGTACATTGCAAGTTCATATATTAACAGTCTCTTAGGGGATGTTTCCATGTGAATTTTGGCTGGATTATTTTCTGAACAGTCAGGTGTACAACTTATTTTGGTTCCACAACACAAACAAGCCTGATATAGAACTGACGTCTCACAAATGGATGACTCCAGTCACCTGGAGAATGATACCAGAACTACTGGATTCAGGCCCGCTTACTGCATAACTCACTTCCCCATTTGATCCCAATTTAATCAATTTTACCTGAGCAAGTATGCTTGTACTCTTACTGGTTGAGCATAGTTCTGTTCTACCTGATGCCCACCTACTGAGTTCCCATATTTTCCACCTTAGACCCATTTCACCTCATGATTTTGCCCTATAAAAATCGCTAAAAAAGACATGATCCTTGGTGAGCCACTCAGGTCCTCTTCTGGACCTCTCTTGGATGGCTCTCTTTCCCCCAGTGAATAAATTCTGCTCTTAAAAAATAGAATTACTGGAGCTACAGAACTTAGTGGGACCCATTCCACACCTGGACATGCACTCCCAAATGCATTGAGCTATGTCAGCTTTAAGAAAGTCTGCTTTAGATGCCAAAATCCTCAATAAAATCCTAGCAAATAGAATACAGCAAATCATCAAGAAGATCATACACCATGACCAGGTAGGATTCATCCCAGGGAT
>NW_004524703.1:6295273-6304152 GCF_000260255.1 Octodon degus
GAAAAGAAACCAACTGATAACAAATGCTGGAGAGGCTGTGAGGAAAAAGGAAACCTTCTGCACTGTTGGTGGGAGTGCAGACTGGTGCAGCCACTATATATATGATAGCTAACATAACTGTAGCACTAATTTCTTTCTTTGTACTACTAATTTCTTTTAGTCCATTGAAAAGATCAGTTTGTGCTTGTATTGGTTATTAATTTTGCATGCCTACAACTTGTTAATCTGAGCAAGTGCTTTGAAGACAATATGCAATACATTCACCAATCTTAATGTCCTATCATCTTAGTTTGAAACCTTGTATCATTGTTTTTATTTCCTTTTTTGTCTTTCTCACTTTAAAATAAAAAATTTAATAATGTTGAAAAAAAAAAGAAAGTCTGCTTTATCTTTTAAAGGAATAAAAGCATCTTAATTCATGTTTTAGAAGTTTTAGACTATGTCTGGCAGGCTCAAACACAGAAACCACATGGTGGAAGGACCTGAGCAGAGGACAGCTTCTCACCCCCTGGAGGCCAGGAACCAGAAATGGAAGGGAGGAACTGGAACCCTGCTAGGCCACACCCACAGTGCTCTACCTCTTCCAACTAGACCCCATCGCCTAACATTAATTTAGCTGTAGCACCCATGATTTACTCTTCAGAATCCCCTTGAGTGCCTGAGGCTTTGAAGGGACATCCAGATATAAACCCTAACAGTCCTCTTCTGGCCCCTAAATGACTCATATACATCTCTTTATCCAAAAATGCATTTAGTGCATCTCTGAATTCAGAGTTGCCAAAGCTCTTACAGTTTCAGTATTTCTAAAAAGTCCACGTCCAAAGTTTTCTGAGACTCAAAGCAAATTCTTAGCTGTGATCCCCTGTAAAATCAAATGAAAATTAAACACTGTTGATACAATGGTCCATGGTAAGCATCTCCATTTCAAAAGGGAGGAATAGGGGATAGAAAGTAATAGACCCAAACAAGACTAAAACTCAGCAGGGCAAACATTAAATCCTATATCTCCATTTCTAGTACCCAGGGCAATTTGTGGCAAGATGTAAACTCCAAATGGCCCCACTGAGCCAGGCGTGGTGGCTGTAATCCCAGCACCTGGGAGGCTGAGGGAGGAGGATGATTGCATGGTCAAGGCCAGCCTGAACTGCATAGTGAGACCCTGTCTCAAAAAGACAACTTCTTTAAAGATTACAAAAATAAGGCTGGTGAGACAGCTCAGTGGACTAAGTGCCTGCTTAGGCAAGTACAGGGACTGTACTTGGGTTTGATTCCCAGCACCATATGCTGAGCAGGCCCTGCCCAGGCACACTGAGCCAGCCACTGTGACCAGCCTGGTGGTACTAACCTGTAATCCCAGTGCTGGGGAGGCTAAAAACAGGAAGATCACTGCAAGTCCAAGTTGTGTAGTAAGACCCTGTACTAAATACATTTTAAAAAAATTACAAATGTAACAAATGGTGTAGGTGACCCCAACTCTGTGGCATTGCCAGTGATTGTAGCCCCCATGGCCTCTGTCGTGGGTCAGATCCCAGCTTCTTCAGCTGTCTAGGGTCTCACTGTACTTTCAGCCTCACTCTCACACACTTCCCTCTCAAGGTCATATTGCCTGGGCACCCAGACCTTCTAAAGTCGGGTGGAAGTTTCTGTGATTTCATAACTTGGATTCTGCAAGTCTGTAAAATCAGCGCCACACTAAGATCTGTCTCCAGCCATACCATAATGAAGCTCTTTTGCATCATAGTTGCAGAAGCTTCTGAGTGGCTGGATGGCTGAACACTATGATGTGGGAGACTAGAAGGAAAATTAAAGCCTAAGTGGCCTCTTCTGTGAGCAGTAGGTGAGTGTGTGTCGATGCACTACTGGGAAAATTGATGTAACTGAGAACCTGTTATTTACTTGGATATGTACCATGGATGGTGGGACGCTGAATTCTGTTTTACTCTGATGACTTGTGCCCATGTCTTGACTGAATAAAGCCAAGGTGTGCCAGTCACCTGTGGCTCTTTGTTGAAAGAAGACCAGGCCCTCCCTCAGACTCACAAATTTTAGCTTGTTCTGTGTCTCTTTGTGTCTCATCTTTATCACTCCTTGATTAGGTTCAAGCTCATAGTTTGGCCCCCTACACATGAGCCAAATCCTGGGGAACCAGTTTTCTAAGCAGCCTTCCCTCTTCTGGCCAGATGCCCTGGGGCAATCTTCTCAAAGCAAAATCTTTCATCTTTATACCTTGTGGCCTGTGAAGTGTGGGATCTTAGTGATTTCTGAGGTGCCCTCAAGGCACCTATTGTCCTGACATAAAGTACTTGACTTTTTTTTTTTTTTAAAGTACCTGAGCTTTCCTCTGTTCCATCTTTGTAGCATCTTTCTGTCCGATAAAACTGAAAACTTTTTTGATGGGCTTTTTTCTGGTGCCTGATTTTTAGTACAGATCTGGCTAAAACCTAATACTCATGCTGCAGTCAGAACATTGGGCTTCTTTGAAATTTCTTCCATCATACTAAGTAGCCTACTACCCTTAATCTAAGGTCTACCCTTAATCTACAAGGTCTCAGGACATGAGAAAAATATGGACAAATAAGAAAGTTCATTATAAAATATGATTTTTTCATTAGAAACTTTGTTCATTTCAAAAACCAAACATAAACTATATAGAAGTATACAGAAAGTCTACAGCCATACAACCCTGAATGCACCCGATCTCATCTGATCTTGGAAGCTAGGCATGGCTGGGCCTGGTTAGTACTTGGATGGAAGAAGTATACAGAATAATAATTTATAGTGCTGTAACCCATGCTTAGTTGCTAGTATTTTATAATTTGTCAATTTCTATTTTGATGCTTATGCTTGGTTGTATCAACTTGTTTGGTTTGGAATCTTCCCAGGGGATTGATGGAACACACTTCTGGGTATATCTGGCTGGGTAATGGAAGCATGGCTTTGGATAATAATCGGGTCCCTGACCTCTTCCCTGGCACTATTCCCATGGTCCGCTTTCCAGACACCATGAGCTAAGCAGTTCTCTTAGTTCCTCTGCCATGCCCTTCCACCATGATATTCCTACCTTAGAACCAGATGACCACAGATTAAATCTCTTTAAAATGTGAGCCAAATTAAATCTTTTTTTCCTTTAAATTGTGGGTGTCAGGTATTGTGTAGCAATGGGAAAGCCAACTAATGTATTTCTTTCTTTTCTTTTGCCATCATTGTGAGAATAGGCTAAATGTTCAGAACCTGTGAATATTATTGGATATGGTAGAAGATATATTTAAAAATCTTGAGTGGAGCGAATCCTATGGACCATCCAGGGGGTCTACCTACCATCAAAAGTATCCTCAGCAGAGGTAGAAGTGACATGGAAGGAAGCCATGTGCCCACATCTGAAGTAAGATGCTATGCGGTGAGCCGGGGAATACAGGCAGCTTCCTTTGGGAGGAGTGCCTCTCAAAGCCTCTCCTGAGAGTACAGCCTGCTAACACCTTGATTTTCAGATGCTGTTCTAAGTAATCTTGAAATTTGTCACATAGCAGGGATAGAAACCAGAGCACCACAACCCTTTCAATTTTATTTACCTACATGGCAAACTTTATATTATTGACATTTATAGTGTATGTGTATATATCCTTGTATACATTTTATTGTGGATATATATATATATATATTCAAGTTTACCATTTTAACTATTTTTAAGTGTACAGTTCTGTGACAGTAAGTGCATGCACATTGCAGCCAACCATCCCTACCATCCCTACCATCCATCTCCAGGGTTTTCTCTTTTTCCCCAGATGATACTCTGCACTCACCAAATATTAACTCTGCACTGTCCCTTCCCCCAGCCCCTGAAACTACCCTTCTCTGCTTTCTGTGGCTAATGGACTTGGCCATTCTATGAACCTCATATAAATAGAATTATAACATTTGTCCTTTTATGATGATATTTTTCATTGTGCATGTCCTTGTAGTTTATCCATGGTAGCCTGTCAGAAAATCATTCCCATAAGCCTATGTCAGATTTTCATTACTTTTTAAGGTTGGATAATGTTTCATGGTATGCTTATACCACATTTTGTTTATTTATCTGATGATAGACACATGTGGCATTTGTACCCTTTGGTTATTATGAATAATGCTGCTATGAACACAGGCCTGCTGGAGTCCCTGCTTTTGTTTACTGCAGGTGTATAACTGGGGTGGAATTGCTGGATCATGTGGTAGCACTATCTTTATGTCTTGAGGAATTGCCATCTGTACCCTTTTTTATTTCACCAGCAATGTACAATGGTTCAGATTTTCTATATACTTACCAACATTTTTTATTTTCTGCTTTTTATAATAGTGGCTGTACTTGGTGTGAAGTGATATTATGATTTATACATGCTTATTTATTTATTTATTTTCGTGGTGCCAGGGATTGAACTCAGGACCCTGTGCTTGCCAGGCAAGCACTTATTCTACCGAGCTATCTCCCCAGGCCCTCATTTATGTATTTGGTACAGGGTCTCACTATACAGCTTGGGCTCATGGTGATCCTTCTGTTTTCAGCCTCCCCAGCATTGGAATTATAGGCTTGTACCACCATGCCTGGATTCATTCACAGGCTCAGTGTGCCCAGGGGACAGGACTAGTGTGGCTTGTGGGACTGGGGATCAAACCCTGGTCCCTGTGCTTGCCAAAGCACATGCTTAGTCCACTGACATATCTCACTGGCCCTTATACATGCATATTTTAATTCTTTTTTTCTCACTTTTATATCAAAGTCTTTAAAGATTATCTTTAAAAATAACATGCATGATGTTTCAGTTACTCTTTTCTTGTTGCTGGGACAAATACCCAACACCTAAAATGAAAGAAGGAAAGGTTTTTTTAGCTCACAGTTACTGGAGGATTCAATTCATACTCAGCTGGCTCCAAGGCAGAGTGGCACATAGCAGAGAGCAACATTTCATGGCAGCTGCAAAGAGCAAGAGAGAAAAGGGAGTGGTAGCAGAAACAATGGCAACAGAGAGAAATTCTGTTTCTCTGTCTCTCTTACGTTATATTCAGGCTATCTGCCCCATGCTGGGTTTAGCACCCATAATCCTAGCAGGACCAAGACCCATAATCCTAGTGGATCAAGAGTTAATCTCAAACTCTAGAAGTCCCCACCCCTGACTGCATGAGGCATTGGGGAGAAAACTAGACACAAATCATAACATTCCTCCCCTGGACCCTCAAAGTCTCATGCATATTCTTTTATGCAAAAGACATTTTAGTCTATCTGTAAGAGTTTCTAAAATCCCAACAGTTTCAGCACTGCTGAAAAGTCCAAGTCCCAAGTCTCCTCCAATATCTAAGGCAAATTCTTAGCTGTAAGCCCCTGTACAAAAGTTAAACACTTTCAACATTCAGAGGCACTAGATAAACATTACCATTCCAAAAATTGCAAACAACAGGGGAACACAAAACACTGGGACTAATACAAGTCCAAAATCCAGCAGGGCAGACATTAAATCTCATAGTTCCAAGTGGAATATCCAAAGCAATCTGCGCTGAGTTGTGAGCTCCACAGGCCTTACATGGCTCCACCCCTATGGCACTCTTGGTGGTAGCTCTCCTGGCTTCTCTTTTAGACCAGCTTTACTCCTCCCTTGCATTTTCCCTTAGATGTTCCATGTGTCTGGCTTTTTTAAACTTTTGCGGTTTCCACTAAATAGGCTTCTCATTCACAGCTTTACACACCGCCTTCTCAGGGGCACACTGCCTGGCCTCCCAGACCTTCTTCTGAAATTGAGATGGAAGCCTTCTTAACCTCAGAACTCCTATATTCTTAATGCACCTAAAACCAATGCCATGTAGATGATGCCAAGGTCTGCTGCCAGCTGGAACAGTAGCCAGACTTCTTTCTCTCTTGGCTGTAAGGGTTGACTGCTTGGATTGACGAACACTTTGGCCCTGATTCCAAGGAACAAATTCTTCATGCCAGTGCCATTTTGGAACCTGGGGCCACTGCTACCATTCTGGAATATGGGGCTCTACAGCTTTCCCAAGGCAAAGTCCCTCACCCTTGCAATTCTGAGGCTGCAAAGGGTGGAGAACTTCTGCCTTCAGTGATGCCCTCAGGCCATCCTTTCCATTCTCTGGTTCCTTCCAGGCAATAGAGATCCTCTTAGCTTTATCTTTGCAGTCCACAGCTTTGTTGGAACTTCCTTTCTGGCCAAACTCATATTTTAAACCAACCTGCTCTGCTCTTTGCTCTTGATTCTCAACATAAATCTGGCTAAAAGTCCCCAACAACAGCCATGCCACTGACTCAATATTTGGTTGCTTTGAAATTTATTTTGAAAGATTAATAAGTCCACCATGCTTAATTTCAGTCTCAGGCAAAGCCTCTGGACATGAGCAAAATTCCGATAGACCTTCTGCCAAGACATTGCATAAATCATCTGGAGTCCAACAACCAATGAAGTCCTTCTTCCCAGCAGAAACCTCTCCAGCCTGGTCTTACAGGCAGGATTTCTATCAGCCTTCTGGTCTTCTGAGCTCTGACAAGAATCTGTCAGACAGAACAGCTGAAGCTGTTCCAGCTGTTCACAAATAGGTGACCTCTTCTAACTTTTTCTGTCTCTTCCCATAAGCCAGTTCATAAAATTCATAATCCACATGGTCAGGTTTAATCACAGCAATGATCCCACTTCTCTGGTACCAAATTCTGTCTCAGTTATTCTCTTGTTGCTGGGACAAATACCCACTACCCAAAATGAAGGAAGGACAAGCTTATTTAGCTCACAGTTACTGGAGGTTTCAGTCCATACTTGGCTGGCTCCAAGGCAGAACGGCACATGGCAGAGAGCAATTTTTCATGGTGGTGGCCAAGAGCAGAGAGCAAAATGGAGGAGAAGTAGCAACAATGGCAACAGAGTGGAATTTTGTCTCTCTGTCTCTCTTAAATTGTGTTCAGGCTCTCTGCCCCAGGCTGGGGGAAGTACATACATCCTATAGTCCCAGCAGTACTAACACCGATAATCCCAGTGGATCATGAGTTAATCTCAAACTCCAGAAGTCCTTGCCCCATGACTGCATGAGGCTTTGGTGGGGACAACTAGACACAAACCATAACACACAACAACTTATTCTAAATGTGTATTATAATTTATGTATGCTTTTTGAACATTGGGCCATTTATTTTTCCTAAAATTTTCTTGTGTAGCCTATAATTATGGATGGTGAGCTCATGTTTTCTCTTGGGATTCTATAGGCTCAAGTTCAAGGCACATGTACAGGCATTATCATGCAATGGATTTTTATATAAATCCATCACTGTAGGGATCCCTGGACCACAATAGTAAAGTTAATTTGTTCTAAATCTAATTGTCTTCCCCCTCTCCTCTCCCTTCCTTTTAGCTGCAGTTTTTGTTGAAGAAACTTGAGTTGTTTATCCTACAGATGTTCCTTCATTGGATTTTTTGGACTGACGCCACACCAAGTTTAACATGTTCACATTTGTTTATGTTTCATGTACACTGGAAGAGCTTGAGTAGATCAAAAGTCTATTTTCCTTGTTTGGCTCAGTGATGGCAGAGTGTGGTGTGTATCAACCAGGAAGGATATACTTTTTAGGGTCAGTCTTCTTGTGTTTTTATCAACCGTTGATGATGATTATCTGGATTTTTTCACTCACTACGAGCTGCAGAATGGTAATGTTCTCATTTCCTGGTGTCATCACCTCAGGGGCTAGCATATCAACAGTGGAATTTTGGAAAGGGACCTAAACATCCAGTTCATAACAGTTTGTTAGTTGGTTTATTTGATGATTGATTGTATGTGTGATTGGTTGTGTGTGTGAGAGAGAAATTCTTTAAATATTTTATTTGTTTTCCCTATGACAAGTAACTTATTAAGACTTCATCTACTGGAATCAAATTTTTAATTTAATTTAATTTAATTTTAAAGAGTAAAAATAAAAAAAGCAAAATTGAAGACAGAAACATAGTAATACAAAAATACATATTGCACAGATTTTCAAAACAATAGCAAATTAACAATAGTTGTTATATTATGTATTTTTTTCATCAAATCTGTTGCTCCGATGCAAGATTGGACAGATAATTGAGCATTAATGCTTGCTTTCAGTAAACCTTAATTTTTTTTGTCCCTTTAAAATTTATTTTAAAGATAGTATAATCATAATTGATAAGGCATTAGAAATAGTACACATTTAGAAGAACAAGATGAGAGATATTCAACCATGGTTTTTGCATTGCACATTGCTTCTTCAATACAGTTGCTCAGATTATGGATAATAGCGTATAGAGTTAGTCAAAGTGAAAAATTTAAACATTAACATCTATTTTCAAAGAACTGATGGAATTAGTAGTATAATCATCGCAGCCATCTTGTATATATACTCACGTGATTTTCCCTCTTCCTGTTTTCCCTATTTTTTTTTCTTTCTCTCATCATTGTTGTTTATTCCTTACGTTCAGTTTGAGTGAGAAATTCTTTTAACATTTTACTTTTTTCCCTATGACAAGTAGTTTATTAAGAATGTATCTACTGGGATCAAAATTTTAATTTTGGACCTTTAAAATTTATTCATCTCAGTTTTCAAATTATTTGTAGTCATTTGTGGGGTTTTTCCTTACTTCTTTCCATTTGTTGGTTATTCCACTCTAATAGATACTTATGTATATTTATATTCTATCACTTTTTTACTCAGTTAAGGTAGCTGGTGATTTGCCTATGCTGTTTAGTTTCAAAACAACCAAGTTTTTGTTTTATTAGTTCTATTTTCCAGTTTTAAATCATTTATTTTTGCTTAGAGTGCTTCTATTTGTTTATTTGGTTTTTCTTATTTTTTGTTTTCTATCTTTTTATTTGGATGTTTAATTCATTAATTAATATAT
>NW_004524703.1:6304252-6305943 GCF_000260255.1 Octodon degus
GTCTCACTATGCAGCTTTGATTCATAGTGATTCTTCTGTTTTCAGCCTCCCCAGTTCTGGGATTATAGGTGTGTGACACATGGTCTTGGCGGCTGGCTCAGTGTGCCCAGAGGTGGGGCTGGTGCAGCATGTGGTGAGAACCCCGGGTCCTGTACTTGGCTTGTCTAAGCAGGTGCTGAGTCCACTGAGCTAGCTTGCCAGCCCTAACAACTATAATTTTAATACCTAGGTGTGGTAACCAGCTCTGGCATGGAGATGTTCACTGCCCTTCAAATATTTCAGCCTGTGCACAATATGGGCTATTAAAGCCACTTTGATTGCTATTGCAGATAAGTATACCTGCCATATTATGAAGGATTGAATTTAAGCTTCAGTCTTCTATATCAGGAAGAGTTAAGTTAGTGGAGAATTAATGAGACTCCAATGCTATCTATGCCCAATATTTGGAAGATTGGAATGCCCTTTGGACCCAAATGATAGTAGGTTTCTTCAACATTGGAAGCAGGGGTGCCCTCAGGCATTTGCATGTGAATTATCAAGCCAGTTATTGGAAGTAAAGGTAAGTGATTATGTTTCTATCTAGATATGTTATAGTAATTCTCACTGGAGAAGACTTATTTTTTCTTTTTCATTGATTTTCTAGTTTAAAAACTTAAACTTTTACTGTGAAAAATTTAAACTTACACTGAAGTGGAGTGAGTAGTGTAATGAGCCCAGTGTCTTCCTAACCTAGTGTGATGATCTAAGTTATGTCTAAGTCCTAACTCCCAGGACTTCAGAATGTGAGGGAAGTAGGGGATAGCATCCTTAAAGAAGTAATTAAAGTAAAATGAGACCATACAGATGGACCCCATCCTTATACGAAAATAACAAGACTCAGATACACAGAAGATAACTCAAAGCCAGGGGATGAAGGGGGCCAAGGGAAAGTTCTAGAAGAAGCCAAATCTGCCAACCCTTTGGTAAAGAGCTTGCCTTTGTACCTATGAGACATAAGTTTCTCTTAGTTAAATCATCTATTCTAATGACAAAACATGCTTAAATTTTTCTTCACTTACTTCCCCATTGACTCTATATTGTTTGGTAGCAAGTCCCAGACATACTATTTCATCTGTGAAATTGTTAGTATGTATTTCTAATGGAAAAGGAGTTATTTCAAAAAAGTACAGTATCATTATGACATCTAAAATTGAACAACACTCTCATGTCCAGGAAGTGTTTACATTTTCCTGATTGGCTGTTATTTTCTTATGATTAGTTTGTTGAATTGAGATACAAAGGAAGCCCATATTTTGCAATTAGCTGATGTCTCTTAAATATCTTTTAATCTATATATTCTTTCCCTCCCTCCTTCCCCCTCTCCTCTCCCTTCCTTTTAACTGCAGTTTTTGTTGAAGAAACTTGACTTGTTTATCCTACAGATGTTCCTTCATTGGATTTTTTGGACTGAGGCCACACCAAGTTTAACATGTTCACATTTGTGTATGTTTCATGTACACTGGAAGAGCTTGAGTAGATCAAAAGTCTATTTTCCTTGTTTGGCTCAGTGATGGCAGAGTGTGGTGTGTATCAACCAGGAAGGATATACTTTTTAGGGTCAGTCTTCTTGTGTTTTTATCAACCGTTGATGATGATTATCTGGATTTTTTCACTCACTACGAGCTGCAGAATGGTAATGTTCTCATTTCCTG
>NW_004524703.1:6307778-6314932 GCF_000260255.1 Octodon degus
ATTTCCTGTAGTTTCCAATTTATGAAAGTTGTGGCTGTGATATTTGATATACAGAACCTTGAGATTATTTTATCTTACTACTAATCAATGCTTTCTAGAATAGCATAATGCACTCATATGGATAAACTCAGTGGAATATAAAGAAGAACCAGAAATAAATCCTTTTATGATCAGTTGACTTTATATGAAGTCATCGAAACTATACCATTGGGAAAAAAGACTAGCTTCTTGTTTCTTTTTTCTTTTTTTTCCATAATTTTATTGAGAAACAAATAGCAATGAGACAGTTTTAAATCAAATTGGTAGGACAGTTTCAATAATTAACACATTGCATACATTTTTCCTAGTGGTTAATTTGCTGTACAAGATGTGGACATGATATCCTATTTACAACCACTATTAGAACAAATCCCTCTATTCACTGAATTAAGAGATTGTAGCTATCTATCTATACTAAACATTTTGGATACACAGATACAAAATGGTCATTCATCTGTAGCCTCTTTTTTTGTTTAGTTCCATCATTTAATTATTATAGGTGTGTGACCTCAGCAAAATATTCCAAAATAGTCCAGTAAAAGACTAGCTTTTTTTCCCAGTAGGAGACACATGATTTTGGGGCAATTGGATATCCTCATTAAAAATGAAATTGAGGGCTGGCCAAATAGCTCAGTGGAATAAAGCATCTGCATAGGCAGCCACAGCAGCTGGGGGTTCGATCCCCAGTGTACCTTGTCAGCCCTGTCCCCAGGGCACACTGAGATGACCATTGAGACTATGTGTGGTGGCACATGCCTATAATCCCAGCTCTTGGAAGGCTGAATACAGGCAGATCACTACGAGTCTGATCTATGTAGTGAGACCCTGTAGACCCTGTAGACCTTTACTAAAATAAAAAAAAAAAAAGAAAAGAAAAGAAATTGTGGTAATTACAAAGCCTTACCTCACATCATATACTAAAACTAAGCCTATATGTTGTAGTGAAAATAAGAAAACTCTGTTGAAACAATCAGGGATAAATCTCTGTGGGTTTGGATAAGCCATAGTTGCTTGTCTATATCACCAAAGGACAAGCACAAAACAAACATAAAGCAGTTATTGTTGGTGTGGAATAATTGTAACCTCATATATTTCTAGTGGGAATGCTACATGGTGCAGTCACTGTGGAAGAGGGTTTGATATTTCTCAAAAATTCACCACAGAATTGCCATATGACCCAGCAATTCCACTTCTAGATATGTAGCCAAGAGAACTAAAAATACATATATACACAAAAACTTATACATACATGTTCACAGCAGCATTATTCATAATAGTTCAAAAATGGAAACAACCCAAATATCCCTTAGAGATGATTGGAGAGATGAAATGTGATATATTCATGTAAAGGTATATTATCTAGCAGTTAAAAGAAATGAAATATTGATACTGCAACATAGAGAAACCTTAAAAACATCATAGTAAATGAAAGAAGCCAGTCACAGAAGACACATTATGTGTGACTATCCTCAAAACACCTGAATAAACAAATATATAGAAACAGGATAGATTAGTGATAGTCTAGGACTTGCAGGGAAAATTGGAGGGGGGACTGCTGCTGAGTACCTGGTTCTTTTTGAAATGATGAAAGTTGGTTCCTGTGATGTTTGCTCAACTCTATGAATATACTGACAGCCATTGAATTGTATACTTTAAATATGTCAGTTGGGGTATTTATGGTATGATTATACTCCAAAATGATGTTTCTAAAAGCTTAAATGATAAAAGAATGGTTGAAAATTTTCCAAATTTGGTGGTAATTACAAAGCCACCAGCTCAGGAATCTCAACAAACCCTAAACACAAGGAAGGTTACCACAAAGCACAACATAAATTGCTTAAATCTAGAGATAAGTAGAAAGCAAGCAGAGGAAGAGGCTGGGTGACACATCATTTTTAGAGAAGGATGACTACAGATTTCATTTCAGAAACAATGTAATACAAAGAAGATGGAAAGTTTTAGAAAATATTGCAGAAAAGTAATGCTAGCCTAGCTATCTATGTCTAGTGGAAACACCTTTTAAACATGAAGATAACTGGGCTGGAGATACTGTTGAGTGGTAGACCACTTGTGTGGCATGAGACTTAGGGTTTGGTCCCCATCACAATAAATAAATAATACATACATAAATAAGACATAAAGACTTTCAAAATGATAAAAACTGAAAGAATTTATGATGATGAAAAAAGTGCTAAAGGAGGTCCTTCATGCAGATAAAATGATGTCGATGCGTACCTGGATCTCTTTAAAGGAATGAAAAATACCACAAATAGGAACAGCCCTATGTGGGTAAACATAAAGCTTTGTTTAAATCTCTTTAAAACAGTGCTTATCAGGGACCGCGGTTCAATCCCCCAGCACCACATGCCAGCCTGCCCCGCCCCCTGGTGGGCTGAGCTGGCCACACACACACACACACACACATACACACACAAATAAATAAAATTAAAAAAAAAATAAAACAGTGCTTATCAGTCTATTTTTAGTTATTATCCCCCTACAGAGTCTTTTCCTCCTAATAAAGCCTTCCACCTATAGAATTTTAATACCCAAATACATGGTACATTTATTTATGTTTGGTATCCATTTCGAGGATCATGAGCCATTGTAATACTGACCATTTTTTCAGTCTTCAAGAATTTTTTCCCTGCTCTTTTCTTTTGGCGCACCTTCTAAGACCCTTGGTGTCACTATGGGATGATGTCTGGCCTGGTGTTAGCTGTATTGTCAGAATAAGCCAAAGTCCCGCTTCTGCAGAGGTGTCCCTGATGCCAAGATCCACATCTTGACCTGGTGTGGAAGAAAGCAAAAGTGGATGAGTTCCCACTCTGTGGCCACATGGTGTCCAATGAATATGAGCAGCTCTCCTCAGAAGCCCTGGAAGCTGCCTGGATTTGTGCCAACAGGTACATGGTAAAAAGCTGTGGCAAAGACGGCTTCCATATCTGGGTGTGGCTCCACCCATTCCATGTCATTAGCATCAACAAGATGCTGTCCTGTGCTGAAGCTGACAGGTTCCAGACTGCCATGCTGGGTACCTTTGGGAAGCCCCAGGGTTCACATGTACAAGTCATCATGTCTGTCCGCACTGAGGTACAGAACAAGGAACATGTGATCGAGGGCCTACGTAGGGCCAAGCTTAAGTTCCCTGGCCGTCAGAAAATCCACATCCCCAAAAGTAGGACTTCACCAAGGTCAATGCAGATGAATTTGAAGACATGGTGGCCAAGAAGCGCCTCATCCCTGATGGCTGCGGGGTGAAATACATCCTGAATCGTGGTCCCCTGGACAAGTGGCAGTCCCTGCACTCCTGAAGTCTTCCACTGTGCCACCCTCAACAAGTTCATGGATAAATGGATAAAAAAAAAAAGAATTTATTTTGCCCTATGTGAGTTGGGGCATATAACCCCCATGGAAAATTCACATGCTATAAAAGAGAATAAACTATTTAACAGGAAAACAGTAACAAGGTATTGTGAGGCCTATGACATATGTAGAAATAAAATATATGACAATATCACAAAGGGTGAGGGACAAGAGTTGAAGTATGCTGCCGTAACATTTTTATACTAACTGTGAAGATATATAGTACAGTATCACTTGAGGAAAGACTGTGGCAAGATGGGTAGTTCAAACCTTAAAGCAAATACTAAATATGAGGAGTAAGTAGCTAGTTAGCTAAGAAGTTAAAATAAGATAGGAAATAATCTTATTTAGTCAAATAGAAGGCACCAAAGGAGAAAAAAGAATAAAGTTAAGATTGGGGACAGGTAGAAGATCGCAGAAAAGTGATGTTAGCCTAGCTATATGGCATATTTAAACCCAACATATCAATGATTCATTAAATAACAAATGGTCTAAAAATCCTCATCCAAATTCAGAGATTATCAGATTGGACAAAATAATACTCAACTATAGTTTCCAACAAGAAGCTCACCTTAAATGAAATTAAACAAGAATCTCCTCACTCTTATTTTTAAATAGTATACTATCTGAGTCATTATGAGTTTTATCAAATCTTTTCTATATGGGGTAAGATGTAAATGGTAATGTAATTATTTGTGAGGAATATGTAGAATTAAATATATAGCTTTACATACTTATTTTAGAAATAGCGATTGTCAATATGAAGAAATTAGGGAAAATAACTAAATAATAAATAAAAAATGTAGAAGAGTCTTCCTGTAAGTGTCTTGAGGTGACCTGTGAAAATGGTTCACTACTCTCTTGACCCAGAAGACCCCACAAAATCATGGCAATCATCAGCCTCAAGTCTTTGTGTTCACTTGAAGAACACGTGTGAAACTGCTCATGCCATCAAAGGTGTGCACATCCCAAAGGGCCCCAAGATTTGAAGGATGTCACACTGAAAAAGCAGTGTGTGCCATTGTAGCATTACAGTGGTGGCACTGGTAGGTGTGCCCACGCCAAATAGTGGGACTGGACACAGGGTCAGTGACCCAAACAGTGCTGAAGTTTTGCTGCACATGCTTCAGAGTGTAGAGAGTAATGCTGAACTTAAAGGTTTAGATGTAGATTTCCTGGTCATTGAACACATCCAGGTGGACAAAACACCTAAGATGTGCCACTGTAGTTACAGAGCTCATGGCTGGATGAACCCATACATAAGCTTTCCTGCCACATTGAGGTGATCCTTACTGAAAAGGAACAAACTCTTCCTAAACCAGAGGAGGAAGTTGCACAGAAGAAAAATATTCCAGAAGAAATAAAATCTCACATCGTGGAAATAAAATAAATGCAGATAAAAATTAAAAAAATAAGAAAATGTAGAAGGAGAAAGAACATAAAAATCCATGGCTTATTTGTTTATTTATTTATCTTTCTGTCTTCTTGAGACAGGGTCTTGCTATTCAGTTCAGGCTGGCCTTGAGCTCACTTTGTAGCCCAGCCTGGTCTTGAACTCACAATGATCCTCCTGCTCCAGCCTCCTGAGTGCTGGGATTATAAGCAAGCACTACCATGCTTACAATTTTAAAAATAACATGTCTTAGAAATCATCAACAAAATCTAAAATTTGGTCCTTAGAAGAGATTAATAGTTAACTCTGTGGTGAGTTTGATGAAAGAGGATACAGTAATGTTGAGGATGGAAAGGGGTAGAAATGCATTTACAATCAAAATTAAAAGTATGCTATGACAGCTTTATGCTGATAAATTTGGAAACTTGGGCAAAAATGCACAAATTCTCAGAAAAATATGGTCTACTAACAAACCTAGTAGATTTATTTAATCTACTAAATAAATAAATAGCAAACCTAAATGGTTCAACATCTATAAGGAAATAAAGTGAAATTGCAGTTTAAATTCTTCACTTTTTTTCAGTAAACACCAGGTCCAGATGGTTTTATTTCATTTTATTTTGTACTGAGAATCGAACTCAGGACCTCATGCTTGTCAGGCAGGCACCGTGCCACTGAGTTAGATCCCTTGTCCCCGAGATGGCTTTTATAGGTGTGTTTAACAAATTTTCAAGGAAGAAATCATTTTAATCTTAGAGATACTCTTCTAGAGAATAAGAAAAGATCAGTCCCTCCAGTTGGTTTATTTCTTAATTTAATCCTGATGGCAAAACCAGACAAGCTCAGAACACACACACACACACACACACACACACACACACACACACACACACTATTTGCAACCTTAACAAACAAAATAATAGAAAGTAGTCATTTAGCTCTTTCCCATTTTGCAAGATGGTGGGTGAAAAAAACTGAGAAGCCAGACACTAAAGAGAAGAAACCTGAAGCCAAGAAGGCTTCTGCCAGTGGTGCTGGTAAAAAGGGTAAGGTGAAGGCAAAAAAGTCCAAGAAGGGGCAGCCCCACTGCAGCCGAAATCTTGTCCTGGTTAGAGGAATTGGTAGATACTCCTGATCTGCTGTGTATTCCAGAAAGGCTTTGTACAAGACAATGTACACAGCTGCTAAATCAAAGTTCTTGCCACAATCTCAAAACAAGTCAGTGAAGACAAGAATGGAGGTAGCCAGGTGGTTAAGCTTTGAAAAATGCCTAGATACTACCCTACTGAAGATATGCCCCAAAATCTCTTGAGCCACAGCAAGAAACCCTTCAGTCAGCATGTGAGGAAACTTCAAGCTAGCATCACTCCTGGCACCATTTTGATCATCTTCACTGGGTGTCACAAAGGCAAGAGAGTGGTCTTCCTGACACAGTTGGACAGTGGCTTGCTACTTTTGACTGGGCCTTTTAGCCTTAATCATGTTCCTCTACGAAGAACACACCAGAAATTTGTCATTGCCAGCTCTACAAAAATTGGTATCAGCAAAGTGAAAATCCCCAAACACCTCATTGATGGCTTACTTCAAAAAGTAGAAGCCTTAGAAATCCAGACACCAGGAGGGTGAGATCTTTGACACCGAGAAAGAGAGATACCAGATTTCAGAGCAGCGCAAGGTGGATCAGAGAGCAGTGGACTCACAGATTTTAGCAAAAATCAAAGTTGTTCTTCAGCTCTGGGGATACTTGTGATCTGTTTTTGCTGTGACAAATAGAATTTATCCTCATAAATTAGTGTTCTAAATTTCTTACTAAGAACCTAATTAAATAACTGATACATTAAAAAGAATGCCATTTATATATTAAAATTAATATATCATCAATAAAGATAGTCTAACACTAGGAAAACACAGACATACAGTCTGACACATACAGACACACACAGACACACACATACACTTTATAAAATTAAGAGTTGAAAGAAGAAAAATTATATCAATAGATGCAGAAAAAGTATTGATGGAAGCCAACACTTTTTAATATAAAAATTATAGAAAAATAGTATGGCATGTCCTTTACTTGGTATAAACTAGGAAAAAGTTTACACCAAACATCAATATTGATGGAGAATCTTTGTAAACATTTTTATTAAGATAAACATCAAATTAATTAAACATTGAATTGATGATCCTAGCCTGTGCAGTAAAATACGACAAAATTTTATTTATTAACAAATTTTATTTTATTTTATTTTTTTTTGTTTTTTCAAAGTTTTATTGATAAACAGATAGCAATGAGACAGTTTCAAATCCAATCGGAAGTACAGTTTCAACAAATAATACACTGCATATATTCTTC
>NW_004524703.1:6338270-6339205 GCF_000260255.1 Octodon degus
TTCTCTTAATGAATAGAATGATTTGTTGTAATGGTGTTTGTAAATAGGATCTCAAGTCCGCATCTTGTACTGCAATTAACCACTAAGAAGAATATATGCAGTGTGTTATTCGTTGAAACTGTACTTCCGATTTGATTTGAAACTGTCTCATTGTTGTTTATCAATAAAATTTTGGAAAAAAAAATAAGTGCCATGATCTGGAGGCTGAAGCTGCTCCTAAACGGCATTCTCCTCCATCAGAAGCAGCTGGAGTTAATGAAGCTCTTAAAGAAAATGCTGGGGTTATAATGAAGGATAAAGTTGAGTCATTTGTAGGAAAATGGATATGCCTTAAGACTATAACATTAAGTTAATAAGTCAGACACATAAGCTTAAGTATCATATAGTTTCTCTTATGACAAACCCAAAATATAGATAAAAAACAAAACAGGGCTGGCCAAATATCTCAGGAGATTAAAATGCCTGCAAGCTGGCGCAGGGACCAGGGTTCATTCCCGGGGCCTGCCATGCTGGGCCTGACCCCAGGGCACACTGAGACAGAGATTGAGACTGAGTGTGGTGGTGCATGCTTGTAATCCCAGCAATTGGGACGCTGTAAACAGGAGAATCAGTATGAGTCCGATCTAGTAGTGAAACACTGAACACCCTGTAGACCCTTCCCTAAACTATAGAAACAAACAAACAAACCAAAAACAAACAAACAAACAAACAAACAAACAAACAAACAAAGAAATGATGGATAACAGGAAGTGGAGAGATAGATCCTTGTCTAATGGGAAGAAGATTAAGAAATGGAAGGAGGCAGGGAGGAAGGGACAGAAAGAAGATTTTAAAAGGTAATTAAATGTGTTTTGAGGCTACCCTGCACCAGCAGGACCTGCCGGTCCAAGATCAGACGCAGCATGGGTGAGACCCTCTTCCACCCCCTTGGGACC
>NW_004524703.1:6341121-6342712 GCF_000260255.1 Octodon degus
TCTGTTTATCAATAAAACTTTGAAAAAAAAAGAAGAAAGTGAGTGAAAATGAAAAGAAAGTCTTGAAGGGGAACAAATGAAAGAGGAGACTTTGCTGAGAATGGAGCTTTGTGACACCTTGAGGTGTGATGCCTCTGACAACTGTCCCTGTGAGCAAGTTGTATATCTGATAGATTCCAGCCTAAGTACAAACTGCTAAATTCTCATGGCCCTGACTCAACATGGCTGATCCAAACACAACAGCTGATCTTCCCACCCACCACTTCCTCCTCCTTCCTCCCCACTCCAGTCCTGGATGCCTTTCCCACATACATAAGGGAGACCCCAGTCAGCTCCTCACATGTCACTGAACCTGCCCCCCAAACTCCACCCCCAGAAAAAGTGCATGCAGTCTCAGCCTTTCCTCATCTCAGGCCAGAGGATACCCCATCTCCCTGCCATTGATCCTCTCCAAGTCTTTAGAGTTAATAAAGGCTTTCCCTTCCCCACTCCTTCTTTTACTTCTGCTTCTCTGCTGTACTGCTGAACAACCCAACATTTTGGTGCTATGACTCAGCTTGGTAGCTGTATAGCTTCCAGAGACTCCCCTTGATTTTGGGCTTTCTCACCAATGAGCCACTCTCCTGCTTCTACCTCTGCTGCCTGCCATTGATAGCTTACTTCCAACAGCAGCCAGTCTCAATTCTCACAAGTGAGCCCACTCTCTTCTCCGGGGATTTTATCACATTTTCTCCCCTCTCATCTTGAAAATTGTGAGCTCACATCCAGAATTCCTCTATCCCCTTGTCTGTCTGAGCTCTGGTCCCCTGCTTTTGCAGGCAGTGACTGTTAAAGCAGGTGCTGGCTGTTTACTCTCATACTCACTCTGGGTTAGAAAGTCCTGGCTTTCTAATTGAGGTGATGTCCGGCTCTTGCCCTAAATATTTGGCTCACTCTAATTCAGCAACCATGGAAAATATTCTACCCTGTCTTCTAAAACACACCCTGCTGGGTTGTCTTCTAAAGAACCTCAGTATCCTTGGATATCTCAAAACCAAACAACTAACTTTTTACTGCCAGATGGGTTGGGCACAATATAAACTCAACAATGGCAGCCAATGGACTGAGAGGAAAACTTTTGATCCTTTAAAACTTATGTTATTGCAACAGCAAATGACCAGAAATCCCATTAAAGCCTCGTTGACTGAGGATACACCCCTTCACCCCCTATACCCTCAACCCACTCACTCTTCTCTCTTCAAGCACTGCCACAGTCACTTTGCTTCCTGAAGTTCTCAACTACTCCCCCTCCTGTTCCTCTCACCTTTTGCCATCTTACACTTCCAATTCTCCTCCCACTGTTTCCTCCTCCCCCCTCCCCTCCCAACCCATCCTGCTCTGCCCTCTCTCACCAACTTGCATCCATAGTCTTTTCTTCCTCCAAGTTTCAAATTTTGGGACAAAATTTAATCCAAGAACAGCTACTGGCATTCTTCCCTGACTGGGGGTATCCCCTCCCTCTATAATTGGGTGTTTAAGCTGGCACAGGGGACAACAGCCCACAGAGCATGGGCCCTTATCTATCCTGCCATTCCTGTCAAGCCTGCTGCTC
>NW_004524703.1:6342812-6347810 GCF_000260255.1 Octodon degus
AGGGGGTGGGAGAGGGTCCGGCCCACTCTGTGCCTGGGCTGGGACTGGTCCTGCTGGCGCAGGGTAGCAGGAAGCTCTCCACACACTCACCGGACCTGGGCTAGGACTGGGTCTATGGCACCTATTTTGCTTCTTCACTGTTGTCCTAATCTCAGGCTGCCAACAGGAATCCCTGGCTCCCGGAGCTTCTTGTGTAGACTTGCGGGTGTCCACTGCTCCCACACTGTGTTCTGTTATCGCCCCCTAGATTTCTATGTGCATTTAAACACTGAGGACAGAATGGTCTGTGCACAGCATCCGGAGCTGCCCATCCCCCCTGCAGTCAACACTCCAGGGTCATAGCTGGGAATCTGAAGAGCTGTATCCTGGGTGTGGGAGAGGTGAGAGATAGATGAAATCTTTTTTAAAAAATTGTAAACCAATCCCTGATCTGATACTACTTTATTGGCCTACTGGGAATTAGGGTGTGCTCTCTCTGGAGGATGAACACATTATCCAGAGGCTCAGAGTACATGAAGGGTGTCAATAAAGATGGAGAGAAAAAGACAACATAAAGGGACATATGATTTCAGTATACTGTGGTTTTCAACAGAGATGTACCTTAAAATCTGTTAGTCACTAATTCAAGAGAAGTAATGACAAAGAGAAAAATTCCACTTGATATCTGGATATCCAAACCTGACTGAATTCACTGGTAGATTTTACTAAGTATTATAAACATTTTTGGATGGATCTCTTCCTGGATACATCTTTATTCTTAACAGTGGAATTTCTGAGTCATACATAAGAAAAGTGTATTTTAATTTTTTTAGTGTATTTTAACTTTATGAGAAATTGTCAAATAGTTTTCCAACATGGTTGCACCCATTTATGCTGTCATGACGCATAATACACAATTCATAATAACCAATCATGAGGAATAAAATCTTTAAAAGGAAGAAATTTCTTTATGTGACAAAAAGGATGAACTCTGAGGACATTATACTAATTGAAATAAGTCATTCATGGAAGCACAAATACTACATGATCTCACACAAATGTATCTTTTATTATTGTTCTGGGATTACAGGGTTGCACCACCATACCTAGCTTTGTCATGACTTCTTAAAATCAATAGGTTTGTTTTTTTCCCCCTACCAGGTCACTGAATTTGCTCTTGTGCTTCCTTTTTCTCTGGATGCCCTTGTGCTTGACTGAGTGTACATGGGATGCTGAGGTGAGCACCCACTGTGCTTGTCTTAGTCACCTTTTACTTATTACTGGGAGAAATACCTGACACTGAAAATTAAGGAAGGAAAGGTTTATTTAGCTCACAGTTTGTGGAGGTTGAAGTCCATACTCCGCTAACTCCAAGACAAATGAGAGGTGTTCATGGCAGCAGAAAACAATGAAGACCAAAGGAGGAACAGCAGCTGTGGCATCCATCAAGCCTCTCTCTTCCTTCTAAGCTGACTGTGAAGACCAGCGCTCCATGCAAAGATTGTGGCGGCTGTGAAGATCAACCTCCTCCGAAGACTGGACTTCTAAAATAGTATAGCTATCCAGCTACTTTCTCTTAGTTCAGTGAGAAGGAAGATTTTTACTAATATTGTTTAGATAAGATATCATGTCTGTATCTTGTACTCTGAATAACTAGAAGGCAACAACATGCAATGTATTAATTATTGTAATTGTCCTACTAACCTGTTTTGAAACTGTCTCATTGTTATTTCTTTCTCATTAAAATTAATAGTAAAAAAAAGGACTAGGACTTCTCTCAGGAAGCGGGGGTGGGGTGCACGGTGAGGGGGGCAATGGCCAGCCAAGAAAGCTTCCTTAACTCCTTTACATACACTTTCTTTGTGCTGAGTCACTCTGGGGTGGCCCCATCGCGCTCTAGGGTGAAACCAATCACACCCTAGGGTGGGCCCTATCCATCCTACAGGGTGGGGGCCCCCACAGCCCAGAACCTGGGAGCCTATCCAGCCAAGCTTCAGACATCAAGTTGACACAATGTATCAACTATGATAGTGTTCAACTGTAAACCTGGTTCTTTACCCTAGTTTTTGAGAAGAACTTCCCGAATTTTTCTTTTTCTTTTTTTCTTTCTTTCCATTTCCTTTACACATTGTTTCAGTTCAATCTTTAACTTGTGGACATTATTTTCTGTCTCACTGGATCTATTATCCATTCTCCTCCCGTAGCTTCCTTTTGAAATTCTTCTTGCCTGCTCTGAGTTGGGTTAACCTTTTCTTCTTGTCAATCAATAAACCTCTCCCATTGGCAGCCAATGATGCAGATAAAATAACTGCTGTGGACACACTGGGCACAGGTCAGAGGCTGGCAGGTGTTACTGCCCAGTGGACCCTTCTCAAACTGCTACATTCAGCCTCTCCACATCTTTCATGGAGTCCACCAAGTCCAGGGCCACTGACCAGACCCATAGCCAAGGCCTTGGCACGAGCACTCCCTTCCCATTGGAGTATGCCGTGATGGTCTAACTCCAACTTTGCAAGGTCTCCTGTGACTAAAATGTTATCAAACAACATCACATGCTACTGATATCTTTTATAAAAGAACAAACCAACCAATATGGCAAGCTTCACTGTTGTCTACTTTTAGCGAATTGTTATAGCCATCTCCACCTTCAGCAACCACCATCATGACCAGTCACCAGCCATTAACATAAAAGTGAGAACTACCAGCAAAAAGATGATGACTCTCTGAAGGTTCCAATGATCACCAGCATGATTTAGCAAAGTATTTGTAATGAAACTGTACATTTTTGAGACTTAATATTATTACATTCTTAATAGACGGCAGTATAGTGCAAACAAAACTTTTATGTGCACTGAAAAACCAGAAAAATTCATATAACTCAATTCATTGCATTATTGCAATAGTTTGGAACCAAAATTGCATTATATGTTTGTTGGTCTTTCATGTGAAGCGGAAAAAAGATTGTTACCAAAGGCAGCTCTTATCTCTTTATTGAATATTAATTTAAAAATACTAGAATTCAGAAACATTCAGATAAGTGACAATTCATTGCATAATACATCAGAATCTTGATAGTGATATTCTTTTGTAATGTGTCAGTTAGTTCCCATGTAGCATGTATTCTAAGATTAAACATAAATCTTATGTGCTTAATAGATTTTTGCTTTGCATTCCCAAAGACTCTCTTTCAAATATTCTTTCTCACAAAAAGAAACAGTGGTTTTCAAAATATATACACAAAACAGGAATTTTCTGTCAAAAGCAGGCATAGTTCTTACTTGGTGAAGCCTAAATTGCCTGCTGTTGCCACTTTAAGCCTCTTAGTTGTATTTCTGTTTCTATACAGCAAGAGCAGATCCCTGAAAAGTAATTTTTCTCGCTTTGTAGAAACTTCTTTATCTGGCAGAAAATGGTAACTCATCAAACCTGCAACAGAAGGCAACATTTCAACTCTTGGTCAATTCAGTCAACATTTTGCATCTATCAAATGAAGGATCAGGAGCGATAACCTTAAAAAACCCTGCTGGGAAACTGGCTATTGATTCTGTGTTCAGCCTGATGGATGGAGGCACAAAGGCAACAAGTGATGACAGAAGTGAAGCCTGGGCCACCACCCCATCCTGCTGCACCAGGCGGGCAGGCTGGTTTATGCTGGGAGCATCATTGTTAGTGTCACCAAAAACCCAATTTCCTTATCACAAATTAATCAGAATTTGAGCCATTTGGAGACTGACTCCTCCACCCTTTTCTTTGAGATTTCAGAAAAGCTCAGCAATTCATGACAAAACTTAATTACTTTCAGTCCTGCTATTTATTTGAGGTCCACTATGATTGGAACTATTTTGGAGATGATGTTTGTGATATACAGTATACCAGAAAGAAAAAAAAAATGAACATATTCATGGAGGAGCTTGTAGGAAGGACTTAGTTTATTCCAGAGATTAAATTCTTTTTAGAAGCTTTGGAAGCATTGAGTCACATTAAACTAATAAATGTGCTAATTACAGTTAAATCATTTCAGCTCATTAAGCCGGCACAGCAAGACCTCTCGTTAGGCTCCATGCCCCTGGAGTGGTTAGAAAGAGTGCAGGTGATGGTCAAGGATGCTGGTGGATGGTTGTGCTAGCCTTGAGCAGAATCAGCAAGAACAAGACTGTAAATACCCAACACTCTTTGGTATTTTGCCTCAACACCTCTGAAAGATTTTTCTGGCCAGTTGCCTCAAGAAGGATCAAGTAAATGAGCTAAGTTTTATTATGGCACTTGTAAGATCTTGTTACAATGATTTATTTAGGTTTCTCTCTCTTCTAAACTGTAACTTCTCATCAATACATTTTTATGGAACAAATTAATGTATAATTAATGAAAGCTGTAGATGACTGATGCTGTTTTTCCTAACTCATAGTTATTAACATTTAACAAACTAGATGATAAGCTCCTGGTGGACAAAGAGTGGGTTTTATTGCATCCTTTGGTATAACAATGTCTGGCACAAAAAGGTTACTTAGTAAACAGTAGTGGAAAAAACCAGTGAGAATCTCACAATTACAAGGAAGCAGGCTCTAGTGGGAGAAATCTAACGTTGGAGGAGAACAGACTTTTAGATGGACCTCTTTCTAGTTGCCCATGTGGGCATGTGGCCTCTCACCAGGAGCCCACAAAAGGGAAAAGCTCCCTTTGACTCAGACCCTGTAGAGCCACTGGAAAACAGCTGCTGGAAAATAGTGAGTCAATGGTCACTGGAAGTGATGAAGGAAACTCAGAATGCATCCAAATTGATGGGCCGAAGTCCCTCTGCTAAGTGGATTACAAGGGCTCCAAGGCTTTCTGAGGATCAAGTACTTATTTACTGCATCTTTCACAGAATGACAGAAGAGAGCTGTCATTATCAGCCACCAGAGGAACTCAGCATTACCAAAGAAACAACAAGAATGTTTCCCACCCCAGAGTGTGACGTGCTTGTCCCAGCTAGGTTGGATACTAAAGCACATAAATCAATTCCTGTCTTAATTATTCAAT
>NW_004524703.1:6355815-6373824 GCF_000260255.1 Octodon degus
GGCCCCCCCATATGCCCTTCTTGCCAGTCTGCTAGTCTAGGACTTGTGAGATGTCATACTCTTCTACTGTACTGTGCCTAAACCTTATACTCTGCTTAGTTGGCTTGCTCCCTTTCAAAGGTGATACATTGCATTATACCTAAAATAAAGAAATATAATAACTGTAAATAAAAGGCTTTTGTATTTTTCAAATTCTTATAGATATCTTTACTAATTGACCTACTTTATCTTTACTAATTGACCTACTTATAAAAGTACTGACTAGCCTTTTATAATTACAAACTTTAAAAAGATTATTATAATTTAATCTGACCAGAAATATACTTGAGTGTACTCTGAGTTTGCAAATATGTTTGTTTGTGTGTTTTGTGCGTTTCTTTATGTGTTTGCATGCACGTCATTTTGTGAAGAGCTGTTTTTCTTTTTATTTGAGTTTTAGAATATAGACTTAAAAGCATGCTTTCTCCTGAGTTACCAGATGTCCTAAGTGATATTGAAATTGGTTTACTCACAGGTCATTAGAAATTTCAAGATAATTAAACAAAAATCATTACAATGGGGAGAGATTATTGGACAGGACTTTAGGTGGTGGATAGAGGAATGGCCAACCTTTGTTCACTAATAAGGATCCCCCTATAATCTCCATAGTCTCTTGGAAGACTCCCCTAGTAATTTGGTAATTGGTTAAAAGATAAATTAAAAAAATTAAGACAAGGTTTTCTCATAAAAGATGTTCTTGGTATAAAACTAAATTAAAATACAAAGTAAAGACAATTGATATCATTAATATGGTGTATGAAATGTATTCATGCCTTCCAAATGTACAGTATTCTATAATATAAAACTGATAATGATATTTTCTTTCAGATTTAAACATATGCTTTTCTCTTATGCTCTAGATATTTGGCCATTACATATGTAATATGTGCCATTATATCCATGGTTGATAAGAAATAACAGTTTTCTGGTTACACTTTATATTCCAAGATGCTTAATACTCAGATAAAATTTTAATAATTAAGTGTATTTCTCTCAACTAAGTGTACTAATGGAGACCCAGATTTTCCCAAAGGAACAATCATTATTAATTCCTATCTTATATCCTGATCTGCACCTGACATTCATGCCAAGCTTAAAAGACAGAACTTGGCTTTCAAGCCTCACAGGGAGACTTACTTAATCTGGCTTTCCATGTCTTTCATAACAGAGATGAAAAATTAACTATACAGAAGTGCCAACTTTTGATTGTGGCACTTGGGGATCCCATCAAAGCAGGACCTGGCAAGGTGATGCTAAGTCTAAACATAATGGTGCCACCAGAGCACCTCTTGGACCATGTTTGAATGTGGTAAAGAAGGACACTTGACATGAACCTGCAGTCATCACCAGGGTCTGGTCCCACCTATAAGACTGAGGATCACTGGAAATGAGACTGCTCTGTCTGCCAGAGAGCATCCAACTACCTGCCCTCACAGGAAAACTTGCTGCAGCTGGATCCATCAACTGTTGACCTTCACGGTCTTGCTGCTGAAGAGGAATGTTGGGGTTCATGGTCCAATCAATACCCTGTCAGAGCCCCAAATTTCACTCTACATTTCAGGTAGGACACTTTTGTTGTTGACATGGGAGCTACATATAATGTTCTCACTGAGATTTCATGTTGCTGTATTAGATCTACAGTCTCCATAGTGGGTGTGAATGGCTAACCTATATGACCCTTTCAGACACAGCCCATTCCCTTCCAACTCCAGGCATTGTTCTTCATTCTTATTTTCCTAGTGATCTGAACCTGCCCCACATCTCTCATGGAGAGAGATCTCTTCCAAAAGCTTCACTTCTTTTTCACCTCTCTCCCTACAGTGCTGGTCCTACATACCCAATCTCAATGCACAGCCAGCTCCTCCCTCTTTCCTTGTTGACCACATACTCTGGTTACACTTCCAGTCCCACCCATGCCACAAATGGAACCCCTATACTAGTTCACCTCAGGGGACACTTACCCTCCCCTTGCATTCCCCAGTACCCAATATCCTTTAAAAACCAATAGGGAAAAAAACCAATTTGCCATCTTCTTAACAATGACTTTCTTAGAACTGCCCACTTGTCATGCAACACTCCCATTCTTCCTGTACTTAAATCCAGTGGCTCCAATAGTATAGTTAAAGACCTCCAGGTTATCAATAATGTGGTTATACCTATTCAGACACATAGCTCATAGATGGAAATTCAACAAAAAAAGACAATCAAAAAGGGGCTAAATAAGCCATAGTCCCTGGATTTAGAGTAATAGAGGTAAACGCACTTTTAAGGACCCACCTCACCAAACATTCTGAAGCTGCACCTGCCTTAGCCTCAGCTTCTTCCCTTAGTTCTAACTAGACTCAGGGAACTTTGCAGGATACTCACTTTCTTAAACCCATTTGAGCTCATATTGGTTAGAGCACAAACGTCAAGAACTAAGAAATCCGTACTCTTCCCCTTGCCATGGTCATGGTGGAATGACATATTTGGATCATGGACCCCTGTCATGCTTCCCCTCCTGGGTTTTTCAATCAGACAATGATGAGTATACTCATAGCACCCTGCCTTTTAAAACTTTTTTTCAATGTTTCTTTAATCTAGAATGTGAGTCTTCACTAACAATGAACTTCTTCTGTCTGAAACACCTGGCACTAGCTTCTACATGGGCATCAACTGTCATCCTGTCAATCCTCTCTGCCCCCAAAACAATGGCTCCCATTCAACAGGAAGCAGTCTAAGAGAGTCATCACCCCTTCATATCAACTAGAAGATGGGAATGATAGGTTCCAGCCCAAGTACAAACTGCTAAATTCTCATGGCCCTGATTCAACATGGCTGAATCCCCAAAACAACAGCTTACCTTCCTAATGACCACTTCCTGCTTCTTCTCCACCCTAGTCCTGGACACCTTCCCCAAGCACACAAGGGAACGCCAGTCAGCTCCTAGTGTGTCACTGAACCTTCCCTTCATATTCTGCCCCTATCAAAAGTCCATAAAGTCTCAGTCTTCCTGTCTTAGGTCAGAGAATCCCCAATCTCCCTGCCATTGATCCTCTTCATATCCTTCTCAATGGCAATAAAGGCCTTTCCCTCCTTCTCCCACTTTTTTTTTCTACTGCTTCTCTTGTACTCCTGAAAAACCTAACAGTATCCATGCATGCAAATGCAAAAGCCCCAATCTTTCCCTCCTCCTTCTTTTGTCCTGGTATCCTACCCTTCAGGAAATACAGTTGCTTCTTCCAGCAAATACATCACAAACCCAATTACTTCTCTTCTCTGTCTGCCTCTCTAGTCCCATCTTTCTGATTCACTTTAACAGTCTCTTAAAAGGGCTCACTATGTCCACTCTCACCCTACACCCTATTCTTTGAAAAGTATTCACAAAAAATCTTCAAATTGTCTGCCCCAAGCCCTTAAGTGATGTGCTAGCCAGATTTCTACCACTGTGACAAAATACCTGACATAAACAATTTTTGACTCATGGTTCTAGTTCTTTTGGTTAGCTGCTGCCATTGCTGTAGGCCTGCAAGAAGCCGAATATCACAGTGGAAGGATATGGTCAAGCAAAGTTTCATACCTCTTGGTGGCTGGGAAGCAGAGAGTAGGAACCTGAAAGGAAGGGACTCAGGGACAAGATATAGAGTCCAAGGTCATGCCTCCATGACCCACTCCCTTAAACTAGGCCCCACCTCCTAATAGTCCATTCAGCTATGAACTCATCTGCTCATTTTTTAAAAAAATCAGCAACAGTCTTTGTTATGAGTTGTGATTCTCAGAGCTTCTTAAGATGGTGGCCATGTGTAAGTCAAGGCCCTCACATTCCTATCATGCCTGAAAATTGTTTTGTTTATAGTGAACATTTCACAGTGAAAAACTCAACTGCTCAACTTGTGAGTCCCTGCCCCTCTCCTCTCTTTCCCTTCTTTGATCCTTTGCTGTTGCCTGTGGCTTCCATAAAAATACCTCAGGCTGGGAGCATATACTATAGAAATTTATGGTCTTCTGGTCCTGGAGAGGTGTTAGCTAGGCTGGTTCCTTCTGAGGCTGTGAGAGGAAATCCATGTGAAGCCTTTCTCCTTACTTCACATTCATTTGGAATTCTTATGACTGTCTGACTGTCCAAATTTCCCTTTTTTATACAGACATAAGTTGAATTGAACGAGGGCCCACCCTAATGGTATCATTTTAACTTAATCATGTAGTCATGTTCTGAGGTTTTCCAGGTTAGTATTTTAGTATAAAGATGTTGAGTGAATAGACTTCTACTCTTGAGTTCCATTCTGCTTCTGCTAGAGAAGAACCAGTTTGTATAGTTTTCCCTTTATAAGCAAATGAGAGACCATCTTTCTTTTATGGGGATGACTTGTGACCTGCTATCTAGGCCTGTTGATTAAAGTGTCAGTGGAGGAGAAAGAAGGATTTAGAATTTCCTTTGCTAAAACAAGAACTTCACCTTTGTACTAATTTCACCTTAAATGTCAAAACCCAAATGCTATATAAACCTTTCTCCTTGCATTTTTTTCTATGATGTTCTTAATCTTTCCTTGGTATCCACACACCTGCCCCAGCTTGTGCTTAGCCCCAAGAAAGTAGACGCTCTGAAAAATGTCCTACAGAACTACCACAATGATAAACTGAAGAGTGAAGATAATAACCTTCTATCTTCAGAAGGGACAAAACAACTTTCTTGTTCTCTCATTTGATGGGTTGCGTTTTGCTCAAGTCTTTGCTGAAGCCCTTAAAACCTAGTTTACAATAATATTAATTGCAGAGAATTTAGTGTTCTAACTGAAGAGTGATAGGTTTAATACCACCATGAGAAAAAATATAATTTAGAGTAAGAAATAATTCAGGAAGCTAAAGCAGTAAGACCAGCTCAGGACAGGGTATTGAAAGCAAATTCAGACTTAAGATGAGGGGCTTGGAAGTCTTTCACATTGTCCTCGTTCCTCAGTTCCTTCCCTGACTCCCACTCCCCCCCACCATATCCCTAGTTCTCATTTTTCTTCTGAAGAGCTTGTCTTGTAGGCCCTGAGATTTCAGGATGAAATTAATTGTACTTAGGTTAACTGTACATGAGTTAAAAGGACTTTTATTCATTGCTATAGAAATCAAGCATTTTTCCTGTTTTATGTTTGCATTTTTTATTTAAAAAGTAATATAGCACCATCAAAAAACCTTTTACCCATATTCCTACTATTTTATTACAGCTAATTTCATTCTTCTATAGTACCCTCGGGCATGCCCATATGCATAAATATTTCTGTAAAGCAGTAATTGTGGAGCACCTGCCAAGTCTGTCTTCTGATTCCTTCATCAACATCATATCACACTTTCCATGAACTGTAATTGAAATTAAAACCATTTTTATATTTGCATAATGTCACAATGCACTCATTTCTGTTACTTTTAAAAAACTTAGTCTGTGGCACAATTTAACATTTAGTTCTTGAGTTTAACAACAAAGCATTAACTATCTTTGATTCTTTTTTTTCCATTACATTGGTTTCTTGAGATTTCTTGATCTTCCAGGGTCAATGATTTTTAGACCAATTGATAAGATGTTTTAAAAATGTATTTATAACATTTATTTCAAGGGATAATGAATTCTGAGTTCTTCAAATTTCTATGCAATGTAAAAATTTCTCATATTTCTGTTTTGAAGATTAGGGATTATTTGGTATTACATTTATATTACATAAATCTTACTTCAGAGCACAGACACTAAATCTATCAGTCTTCTTGCGAACTGGTTGTATATTCTCAGCTTTGGAGAGATATACTATTTTGCTTGAGGGCAGGATTATTGTTCCTTTCTGTCCCCAGGACATTCTCAGCTTGCCAAGAACATTAACAGATGTATTGAGCTGGATTCTATTGCCGGGCTGGCGCTTGGGAGGGGAGGCAGTGTCTCTGGTGCACTAATGTCTTTCTCCAGAACGTTCCTGTAGGCGGAAGGAGTAGGAAGTGTTGTCAAGGCCGAGAAGCAGGACGCAGCTGCTGCTTTGAGCTCTCTGAGGAGATGGGAGGTTTCCTTGTGGGCTGCTGTCTCTCCTCTCTCAGGTGAAGCTGCTGTTTAAATATCTTGCTAATGGAGTTCTCAGGAGGAGCAGATTGGCTTTTCTCTCTGGAGCCTGCTGCCAACTCTAAAATATTTTCAGCAGCTGGCAGGGCTGCCAACAAATGTGTCCAGAGAGGGAGTCAAAGGAAGGAAGATAGAAAAGACTTCCTCCCTTCCGTTCTTCCATCTTCCCTTCATTCCTCCTTCCTTCTTCCTCTCCGTTCCTCTTTTCTCTTTCTCCTTTCTTTCTCAAGCACCAAAACAAAACAGAATATACCCTTTAAGGGAAAAGCCAACTATGCTGACACTTCAGAACAAAATGTGCTACCCTACAAGTAACAGCAGGACAGCCCTGGTGCACAGACTCTTGAAACTGTATACCATGTCTCTTCTCCTGAGTCCTCACCCGCCATGATGGAATCACAAGGGACTGACCATGATAGCCCCATTGTTCAGGACCCCACAGGGCGGGCGAGTGGCAGAACTCAACACTCCCTGCATAATGCACACCCTCGCTACCTGAGGAAGTAGGGTTACACTGCTTATCTTGACATGGCAGGTGATGGGACTGGACTTGGTCCTGTGACAGGAGTGGCCACCTTTCCCTGGGCTTGGTGGCACTCAGTTGTGTTTGTTCCCAGGTATTCAGAGACCTAGGCAAGAGGACCTCTTGAGCCTGTGAGTTCAAGGTCAACCTGGGCATTATAGGGAGTGATGCTGTCTCAAAACAAAAACAAAAACAAAAAACAAATCATGCTTTACCCCAGAAGTGGCTCTGGTTCCAGGGACTGGGAAAGACTACAGATGGCGCAGGCCTCACGCCGTGTGCAGCTGAAGCCCTCAAATGCAGCCATTGCTGAGGTCACACTGTGCTCATTAACGCTCATTGCACAGGGCTTCTGGGTGTCACAAAAGGATCCCTGAACACAAGCTGCACTTCTTCCACCCATACCGAATCCATAGAAATGGTAGAAGATGAACTTTAAAAAGTGCTGTTTGCACAAGTACTGACAGTGACAAGGAAACCTGACAAATCACCAAGAGAATGTAAAGCCTCATCTGGACCGGCTTGGGGCCAGGGCTGTGTGTTAAAGATCCTATTGCTCTGTCTTACAAACACACACACACACACACACACACACACACACACACATCCCACATACACAGAAGCATGATATACTTATGCACACATATACAAACACATATAATGCATGAACTCACACATAATATCATATGTGCACACATCTGCACATGAACATGCATGTATATGCATATATACATACCCACAGTTACATCCACTCACATACACATACACACACATACATATACAGGTACACAATGTATATGTACATGAATACACTTATTTGTGCACACATATATACACATGCATGCACATATATGCACATGTATATCATGCACACATACAGATACACACAGGAACACATACATGTACCCATGCACATGTGTACATGCATACATATGGATTAGACGATACCTGTGGGCCTGTGTCCTGTGCCTAGTGCTCAGTTTGGGGATAGTGATCCTTATCTCTGGGAACATATTTTCTGGCAACTGATGCATCTTACAAACTTCTAGGGAACTTCTTCACAGCTTTGTCCACTGTCTTTAAATACAAGCCCCTTACCCTGACCAAGCAGTAACAATCAGAGTTGCCTCTAAAGGGGAAAACTGACTGTGGGAGCCTGACTGGAGAAGGAGCAGGGCCCCAGGTGAGCAGTTGCACCTCATCAACGTGGAGTCACCTGGAGACTTCCTCTGGTGATGAGGACCCTTCTTCCTTTACTGCCACTAAAACCAGGGCCTGTGCAGCAGCAGCAAGTCAGCCTTCCTTCTCTGGAGTAGGCTATGTGTTCCCCACAATATATAGGAGAGTGCAAATGGGAATCTCCAGACCCAGGAGCAAAATAAGCCCCACGAAAGGAAGAGGACAAATGGATGAATTTATACTTGAGGTACAAAGTTAAAACAATGATCACAATAGTGTTTTTTATTTTTATTTTTTCTTCTTCTTCTGTATTTAGGACAGGGTCTATAGGGTCTACAGGGTCTCACTACATAGATCAGTCTTTTAGTGGTTCTCCTGTTTTTAGCCTCCCAAGCACCGAGATTACAGGTGTGCACCATTATGCCCAGTCTCAATCAATGTCTCAGCACACCCCGGGAGCGGGAGCAGCACGACATGCTGGGGTTTGAACCCTGGCTGTTGCACTCTGTCTAAACAGGTGCTTTAGTCCACTGAGCTATTAGGCCGGCCCACAAAAGTATTTTAAAAAGTGTTTCTGACAAAAAAGAAACAAAGGGGAATGTCTTATCCATAAATTAAGAACAGGTAGTTGTGAAACAAGAACTCACGGCTTTGACAAAAGCTATTCTGGTTGTTTACGAAACAGGAAATGAAATTCAGCAGTAGCAATAGCTTCTTTCTTGGCACAAAAAAGTGAGAACATGAGGGAGAGACCTCTCTAAAGTTCCAAGAGGGTGGAGCCTTTAAGATGGAGCTAGGATCTTGATTCAGAATTCTCAGCCACTAGAGCTGTGAGAATTAAATTTCTGTTGTTTAAGCCACCCAGTGTATAATATTTCTGTTACAGCAGCTTAAATAGACTAAGAAATCCACAAGACTTGGAGACAGGTACAACTGGGTTTGAACGTCAGTTCTACTATTTGTTGATCTTACAACCTTGAGTAGACAGCTGAATCTCTCAAAGAATCAGTTTCTTAATAAATTGGGATGTTTGAGGTGATCCTCTGGGCAGTTGCTGACACATATCCACAAATACGAATTCCTTCATTGATCTGCAAGGCAAGTACTTAGGAGGGCTTCCAGGGGCCCGGTAATAGGTCTATAAAATTGATTATATTAAAGGAAAGGATAGTAACAATTGCTGACTCATTTGACATACTGCTATTTTGGTGTGAATAAAATTTGTTTGGAGACTTTCCTTTTGTGGGTTTCTCCCAGTTTCTATTGAAAATGAGTCAGCCCAGGATGTGTATGTAAGATGAAGGAAAGATTTTGAAAGGAAACTCCTAGACTGATAGGTGAGCTGTGTGCGTAACTGGCAGGATGGGGCCACATAGGTCACTTCACTTCTGGGGGACTCCTATAGGGCAAGGGGGCTGGGCAGCCGTTGTGACTTCCTTTCCAGCTGTACTGTCCCATGATTCTGTGTATCGCTGTTTATGCACTGCGCATGAGATGAGGTAGGCCATCTCAGTTAACATCCTTTGGGTTATGACCCAGTGATGGACCTGCAAGGCTCAATACTGGAATAGTGATCTTTCCTCAGAGCTGGTGCCTCTCTTCTTGTGTGCTTGCTGACATTCCCCTTCCCTTATATAATTTCATCCTCCACATGATCAGAGTTTGAACTCTACTGACACACATTATGTACTCTTCAGAAATTTCAGCTTGTTTAAAAACTCTGAATTCTATAATATTTTGGTCTTGTGGAATAATGTCTTTCAAAAAAAGTCTTTAGTGTTTGTATTTTGAATTAAAGTCTGACAATATTCTGAGGAAGAGCCTATTTTTTCCTCTCATGGGTATGCCATGCTTCTAATCTTATTTTGTAAAATTGTAAAATCCATGGAACTTGTTTGGGATATTTCCTCTTTTGACACATCCCAAGACCCAGCCTTCCTGGCCTAGGGTTGGGAGCAACTTCTCTGGGGAACTGCTGCTCATATGCTGTGCTTCAAATACCGTCTACAGCTCAAAGAATGGTGAACATGGGCAGTTTGGGTCATAGGTAAATGGAGTATAAACTCATGATTGAACTCTCCTTTTATCCAAGTTCATCTTCTCTGTCAAATACTGAACTAAGAATGCCTGACTTCCCATTTGTATCCTGCCACTGTGTGATTTTGAACACATCACTCAACATCTCTGGACTTTAGTTTTTCTTATGCAAGAAAGAGCAATGGACTAAATGAGGACTGGAAAATATGGGACATATATTTTACCAGTTGCCAAACCTGGGCAAAGAGTAGACATCACTAATCAATTACAGTACTCCTTGTGCTGGAGAGAGTCATATTAATTCTCTGAGGTCAGCACACAGATAGCATCTATTTGTCATCCTGGCATGAAATGATCTTTTAGATCTCCTTCAGTTTGTTTGAAATATGAGCAAGTACAAAAGGTGTCCAGTGGACCACACTCTCATTCAGCAAGGCTTAGGAGAGCCCTACCTAAAGGCAGGTGGATGAGTAAAATGACTCAAATTTCCCCATATGCCTGTTATCCTGTAGCAATCAAACCAAGCAAAGCCAATATTTGTTACACATGGTCAGCAATCATAGCTGTCCTCCTGGTGACACTGGAATGTAATGACAAATGATCATCTCTGATCCCAAGAAATGAAAAATCAATGTGAGGAAGGAGAAAGGAAAAAAAAAGGCAGAAGAGTCCAAGTGCAAATAGCAAATAGCCATGGGTGGATAAGAGGCCAGAAATAGCCCCTGATGCTGTTCTACATGTTTTCAGTGCAAAATCTCAGCCTGTCAATGGCTACTTTCCTCATTTTCAGGACTGAGAAATCCAGGCCCCATGAAGTTAAAAATTTTCCTTAAGTATGGTATGCTTAAGAACTACGGTGATGCAGAACCGAAAGCATACCACAGAGATATATATGCACCTGTTTTTATTTTAGTCTTAAAAATATTTATTCATTTTTTTAATGTACTGAGTACTGTACTGGGTTTATAGGGTCTTACTGTGTAGATAGGACTCATAGCGATCCTAGTATTTTCAGTCTCCCAAGTGCTGAGATTACAGGCACGTGATACCACACGTAGTCTCAATCACTGTCTCAGCGCACCCCGTGGGCAGGCACAGGTGCAGGGCTGGCACAGCATGCTGGGGATTGAACCCCAGTCCCTGCATCTGCCTAAGCAGGTGCTTTAATCTGCTGAGCTATCTGGCCCGTCCCACCCATGTTTATAGCAACACAATTTGTCATAGCTAAATCTTGGTAACACCCCAAATGCTCATCAGCTGAGGAATGGATAAAAAAGATGTGGTATTTTAATACAATGGAGTATTCCTTAATGATAAAGAAAGATAAACTTGAGACTTTTATAGGTAAATGGATGCAAATAGAGACTGTACTCATAAGTGAAATAAATCAGACTCACGTGTGTAAACATCATATTGTCTCCCTACCTGAAAGAGTAAATAAAATCCAAAAGATACCATAGATATCGTGAAAGGGAAAGAACCTGCTTGCTCAAAAGGAAGGAACAAATGGGATGAAGAAAAGGAGAAAAAAAAAGAAGGAAGGGAAAATATACACGTATATATACAGGATAGCTAAGATAATTGTACTGCTAATTCTACTGGTCTATTGAAAGAAACAGTTAATGTTTAAAGTTTTTGGAGCAATTTTGCATGCTTATATCTGCTAATCTGAACAACTAATTTGAAGACAACAATATACAATGTAACAACTATTGTTGAATTTCTATCATCTTGCTTAGTGAAATTCTGTATAGCTTCAAATTTTCAAAATTCTTTAAAAAATAAAAAAAAGAACTATGGCAAATGTTTAAACACTTGATATAGTAAAAGATACATCGCCATTTAAAATTTAAATATTTGCTGCATTATTTTTTAAAATCATTTCTCATACATACTTCACTAGTAGTGAGGCTGAGCTCCAGGAAGGGATTCTGAGGGGTTGAGAGTCCATGGCACAGCAGAGACATCTGACTTGGAAGATTGATTTAGTAGGTAAGGAAAGGAGTGGGCATTCCAGGCAGATGGAGCAGTGCTGCATTGGTCAGAGTCTTGTCTAGGCCAGGTGGGCCTGTGGGGATCGGCAGGGCTAACTACAAGCTCTGGGCCTGCTTTTGAGTATTCCCAGCTATACAGAGGCCCAGGCTCGCTAGCTGTTGGTTCTGCATACAGTTGGATAAGCACATAAGGTGGGTGATGACTGTGCAATGGTTTCGAGGCTGGGAGCTAAACTTAGGGACAGATTTTGCAGGACTTGAAGTACAATGTCAATGAGGGCCCACTGAAGATGCCCATCCTGGGGGACTCTGGGAAGCTGGAGACATGGCTGACCTTCTGGAAGGAGGTGAACCCAGGCACTGAAGTGAAGGATGGACCAGAGAGGCAGTAGCTGGCAAAGCTCTCTGGGAAGAGGGACCTTGAACAAGGACAGTGTCTGCAGTATAGAGGGAGGATGTGGACTTGGGCAGGTGAGCATGCTGAGGACTCCTCTGTTTATAGTCTGGTGATGAAGAGGACGGGACATGTGTGTGCATGAACACAGAGTGAGTTGGTGTGCATGTGCATACAAGCATTCATACATACGTGCATACCCAGAAACATGGATGTACACAAATATGTTTCTCTGCTCTCATCTGAGGCTATTCAAAAAACCATTTAAGCCAGACATATTGGTTAGCCTATAATTCTAGCATTCTGAGAAGCTGAGGCAGGAGGATTGCAAATTTGAGTCTTACCTGGGTGGTATAGTAACTTAACAACCTGTCTCCAAAAAAACCAAAAACAAAAATAAATGAGAGCTGTGGTCACGCTGACTCTAATGAGTCTCACTGCCTGACATGCATGGAAGCCAATCCTATGGCACTGGCTTTGGAGTGGGGCGGGGGAGAGCTTTAGAATAGGGCAATGGACAAAGAGACGAGAGACAGGAGCCCAATCAAATCAGAATCTAATCAGATTGGCAGGAAGTGAAGATATTTAAGTCTCCTGGGCTAAGGGGCAAATGAGGGGGTTTTATAACCTGGAGTCTTGGTGAAGTCCTGTCCCTCATTATTTTGGTCTGTCTTGCAGCTGTGGATAGTGCCCTGGCTTCTCCAGGCCCAAGGGTTCCCCTGCCAGAGACTTTTAGATCAGACTTCAAGTTTGATGCCTATGTTGTGAAAAACAGCTTAAACAGTTGCCACTTTCAATCTTATTATTAGACTTATTCACAATTTGCATGTGCTTGCATAGATTATATGTCTTAGAGGTAAACCTCAGATAGTTTCAGGTAAATTTTTTATTCATGCCTTTTTCTTAAATGCTAAATTCTGACAGGAATCTTGCAGGTTATTTGGGCTAATCTCCAGAAAGAACCCAAAAGATAATGCTCATGTTCTCACCTGTGGTTCCTCTTCCCCAAAGCAAAGCTCCCATATTAGGGTTGGAAGTATGATATGCAAGAAATTAAACTGTTAAGCAGCAAGTTCTGAGGGGTTGGCAGGGGGACAGCTTTCAAGTCAAGGTGTCCAGACCTTCTGCATCGCAGGGAGAGCATCGCATGGCTCTTGCACTGAGTAGACCACAGCATCAACCAAATCCAAGTCAGGGCAGTGGGAAGGGGATGAGTGGGGTAGAGGGGTGGACAAGGAGGAGGAAAAGGAAGAAGAAAGAGAAAGGAAAAGGGACAAAGGAGGAGAGAGGCCTTTTTACTTCCTCAGCAGATGAAAAAATTTCAACACAACATTGAAGGTGAGGCATGCTTTTTAAAATAGCTTTTTTTTTTTTTTTTTTTTTTTTTTTTTTTTTTGATACAGGCTGTATTTGAACTCATGGTGATCCCTTTGTGTCAGCCTCCTGAAGCCTGAATAAATTCCAAGATTTTGACAAAATTGTACAACAGTAAATAAGAGCAGATCTTTCCAGAGCTATTCATGAAAACCAGATTCAGCATGAAGCCCTCACCTGCCTAGCTGGGCTCTACCCTGTTGTTGTAGTGCACCAAACAGATAGCCAGAGGACCACCTGGTGCTGACCCCTGCTCAACAGCTCTGGAGGAGTAGTGGCTGTCCTCCCCTCCTCATCTGCCTGGCCTGAGGCACTGGTGGGCACCGGGGTCCAGCTGCGCTGCGCAGGCCCTGACATCCTTGGCTGCTCTTTTGCCAGTGCTGCTCCACGGGCTTCCAGCCGTCCTTGAGTGGGTTGGGCCAGAACTTTCTGGATTTCTCTCCCAACCCTCTGATGACAGTCATACCCCTACAGCTGCCCACCAGGCCACTTCTTAAGCCCACATCAGATCTCAGTGTTGGTGGTGGCCTCAGGTGTGACTTCAGACCAGTGACAGCCCTTGGAGTCAGTGACAGCATCCACAGCTGCTGCTTGACAGGGAGAACCCACGTGTGGGTTAGTCCCTCCCACCCAGCTTGGTCTGACTGCCCCCAGCTCCCCAGGTGGAGAAGCCCTTTCCTGTCCCTAGCACATGCTGAGAACCTAAAGATTCCATGCAGGGGCTCAGAAAAACCATGAGGTTGCCTCATGATAAGTATGTCACATGTCTCTTCCCGCTCTGCCCACCAAGGACTTACAGCAGGGAGGAGTGCTGCATGCAGCCCAGCTGTGTGACCTTTGCACCAGCCCTGGCCCCAGAGAGTGAGAGGAGACACAAGAGAGCCCAGGGTGTAACTCATGGCCGGGGCATGGGCCAGGGTGAGCCCAGCACCTGGGCTGGTCCTGGGGAGGAACAGGGGTTGCAGCACTCCCACACCCAGCATGTGGTGACCCATCCTTTGTGGGTGTGTGCTGTGTGTGACTGAGCGCTGCGGTGACTGTAGTGAAATGCAGAGAGCTGTAGGTATTGCAGACACAGTCCCTAGTCATTGTGTTACTGTTGTCACAATCAGGTGCTGTCCTAAATAGGCTCCCATGGCAAGGAGTCGGTGCGAGCTGCAGGCAGGTTCCTGAGGTACACAGGCAGGCTCAGGAAGCAGCTGCCTTTAGTTTTCAATCACACAAGACTGGTCAGATAGAAAGCAGTGGAACTAGAAGGAATTTGGCCAGGTCATCTATAATCTTCTGGCCACAGCTGGAAGGGCATGGCGAGGAAACCGTGTGTGTATTTTGGATTCATCCACTTTGCTTTTGCAGAAAATAAAAGGACAGGACATACTGGTTCAATCAGAACATTTTGCCCATCTGAATAATGCTCTGTACTAGGCATTGTGAGGGCTGCAAAGACAACCAAAACAGTGCTGATTCCAACGGTAGTGGTAGCTTGCAACATGCAGTGGTTGAATCAGGAGCAGCTTAGCCCTGAAGGGGCTGTGCGGTGGAGGAGCTGAGCTGGATGGGCAGTGTCAGCTGCAGCACCCTGGGGAGGGCCCAGTGAGTTAGTTTAGGGGTTCAATATGAGAATTTTGGGGCATATGATTCAGCTCTTAATAAGGAAACAGAGATAAACAATCTCTTCCTAAAAGTATGCATTTGTAAAGATGATGCAGAAAGGAAGACCATAAGGAAAGGCTGTGTACAGGAAGGAGCGAGCATCTCGTGACCAGCGGGATGTAGGAAGGTATTTTTGGCTGGGAACCTTCTTGGTACCTTTCATATTCCAACTTATAGGCAGCCACCTGCTCTGCCTACACATGTGTCTGGCTTGGGGTAGAAAGATTGATTTTCTTTTTCTTTCTGGATTCCAAAGCAGTCATCCCATCTCACCTTCCTGCTTCTAAGGAACACTGGGGTTTTAAAAAATATTTTTTGTACTGCAGCTGTTACATCTTTGCCTTGAAGGTTTGGTCTCCGCTGCAGCCACCTGTTGAGAACCACAGGGAGGGGGAATGTGTGGCTACCAGGAAGTCAGAGCCCAAGCTCCCTAGCACGGCAGGCCGCACGGCCTGGAAAGAGCAGCTGCTTCTGCGAGCCGGGAAGGCCATTTCCACCCCTGCTGTGGTGAGTTGTACAGAGATAAATTACTTGCTGTGTTTTTGTGGGGGAAGAAAGAGAGAAATGGGCCTTTTAGCTTTCTGTAAAAAAGACCAGGGCTCCTGCCGTGGGCAATTCAGACTCATGGCTCTAATACAAAGTATATTGTTGGCAGAAAACAGAGTGAGGAGCCCAGCAGGGAGCAGAGATGTCAGGAGGGTGGGTGGAGCTGCACCTGTGCCCCGAGGTGCCTGGACGCCTTCAGACAGTTCGTAGGATGGGCACACTCTGCTGGGAAGGTAGACTGCTTTTATCATCCCCCCTCACCTGAGCCGAAGATGTGTGTGTGTGTGTGTGTGTGTGTGTGTGTGTGTGTGTGTAACTGCACACAGATGTGTGCATAGATGCTTTAACAACAAGAATTTGATTTCAAAGACTGCTGGAGCTTTTAAAACAGAAATACTTCATAGGTACTCAATGCCTTCATCTTGCTAATTGGATAGGAATGTCCTTTCACATCAAAGCACATATCCATGCAGCTAGCCTGGCACTTTGAGAAAAAGAGATAAAATGGTTTGTTTCATCCCCCATCCTGGCTCATGCACCTCCTGCCCTCATACCAAGGGGCGCTTTGCTCCTGGTTCTTTCCCAGCTCTTGGGCTCGAACCCCAGGACCATCTGCCTGTCTGTGTGGACAGCCTGCCAGTAGCCAGCAAGGTGAAGGCCTGGCATCCAGGACTCACTGTGGCCTTTGTCAGGCAAGGTGGAGTGAGGAGCTTCTCGCTCTGCTTGGAGTGGCCATTGGTCCTGTGCTGCTCCCAGGTGGAGATGCAGGAAATGCTGGCCTCAGACAGTCACCTGGGCAGGCCACCCTTCTGGGACAGGCTTGTTGGTCACATGCTGGAGACACGTTCACTGCTGGGTCAAGTGGCCAGCTGTTGGGAACGAAGAAGTTTGATATAAGGGCATTTTGGGGGAAAAGAGGACTGGTGCCTTCTGCAAAGAGGAGGGCAAAGTCAGAACAGGTCTGGAAAATACCTTGAAAAGAATGGAAGAGTCTCTCACCTATAAGCAAGTTGGTGTTTTGTGGAGTGACATTGAGATACAGGGTGGGTTGTGATAAAGGACTGTGAAAGCCAGGAGAAGCCCCTGAGGGAGGGAAGTACAGCTCAAGGTCACTGAGAGGGGCGATGCTGGCTCAGGGTGGGCTCATGGTTTCAGAGTTTAAAAATCTCATAGGGAAGTGAAATGGTCAGTTTTCCATTGCTGGGGAAAAAATATATGACACCCATGACGTAAAGGAGGAAACAGTCTATTTGGCTTATAGTATAAGGGGGTTTCAGTCCCTGGTTGGCTGGCTCTAAGGCAGGAGCACCACGGGAGGAGGGTGTGATGGAAGAAGCTATTCATTCATGGTTCAGGAAAGCAGAGAGTTGGGGAAGAGCCTGAGAAGAAAGGGCCCAGGACCAGATGTGGCCCCTAAATTCATGCCCCCAGAACCCACCCAGAGACACCAAGAGTTGTGCCTTACTCGTCTGGGCATCTCTCAAGTCCCTGAAGTTGAAAATCAAGATTAACTACCACTGGCCAGATGTGGTGCACACTTATAATCCCAGAACTCTCGGCTGGAACAGGTAGAGTACAATTTTGAGCCCAGCTGGGGCAACTTAGCAAAAACTTGTCTCAAAATAAAAATAAAAAACAAAAGTGCTGGGGGTTGTAGCTAGCACAGAGGGCCTGAGCTCAATCTCCAGTAATTAAAAAAATTCACCATCACCAGAAGAGAAGCTCACAAGTAACAATGCAGGTGTAGTTTGAGCATCTCTTACCTAAAATGTTTGGGACCAGAAGTGTTTTGGATTTTGGATTTTTCATGTTTGGAAATATTCGCATATACACAGTGAAACATCTTGAGGACAGGATTAGATTGTACATATGAAACTTATGTTTATACACACATTAAGACACAAGGGTTCAAGGTAATTTTATACAATATTTTTCACATACCTAAGATTTGTCTGCAACCTGTCATGTGCAATCAGGCATGGAACGTTCCATCACTATATCATATGGGCATTCAGAAAGTCTCAGATTTTAGAGCATTTGGGATTTTGGATTTTTAGATAAGGATGCTCAGTTCATATATTAGTTATTTATCACATTGTAACAAATGGGGGGCCTGGCCCTAGCTCAGGCCTTTAAGTGGCTGCTTCCACAAAGCTGTCAGCCTCAGGTTGCTGGAGTTCGAACCTCACAACTCTCCCGCTGG
>NW_004524703.1:6374594-6375095 GCF_000260255.1 Octodon degus
AACAGCCAGTTGAGCTTAACCTCACTATCTGAATATCGAACATCTTAGACATAACATCAACAGGTACTTTCCATCAAGTATTGATATGTTAAATCCCTACAGAATGTGAAAAACAAAAGAAAAAACAATAGAAAAATAAAAAATATTTAAAAAATAGGAATAAACAATCACATATTTTTACACAGAAATTCAGACATCTAACCATATACAGCATTGTAGCAGGACAGTCCGGTGACATTATTTTTCTTGTCTCTTGTTTTCATTTATTACCTTTCTTTTAAAGCAAATGTTTACTTGAGAGACAGTATGGCAGTAATTGGTATGTCATGACAAGCAGTACATATTTAATATATCAGAATGACAGGCATTCCAAGCATGACCCTACCACTACACATTGCTGTCTTCAGTGGAGTTGCTTAGTTCACAGGTATCAGCACATATAGTCAGGGTGAGAATCCTACAAGTTAACTTCTAGTTTCAATACCATGGTAAAGATTCTCA
>NW_004524703.1:6375195-6378109 GCF_000260255.1 Octodon degus
AAAAAAACAAATGACCACGTGGTACTTAAATCAATACAAAGTTACAGTCTCACAGTCCTGGATGTCAGAAGTTCTAAATAGGTGGGCTTTTTCAGAGGCATGAGCAGAGCTGTACTTAGGTAGAAAGCTGCTATGGTTTGCATTTACATGTCGCCCTAAAGCCTCATGTGGTCATAGGTGGGGCTTTGTCAGGGGTGGCTGGATCTAGATTGTGTGACAGTTGGGATTGACTTGTGCAAGTCTAGGATCAAGGGCACCAGGATTAAGGTGTGAGTGCTACCTGCCCTAAGTAGCCTGGAAAAAGCAGAAAGGATAGAAAAAGCCGTGGTCATCCACTGTTGCTTTGCTCCTCTCTGCTTGCCATGCACTGTCTCCTCTGTGATGCTACCCTGCCTTGGAGCCAGCTCAGTATGGACTGAAACCTCCCTAAACTGAGCCAAGTGAGCCTTTTCCCCTTTAGCTTTGGGTGCTGGATATTTTGTTTCAGCAACAAGAGAAAAGTGACAACACAAAGGCTCTAGGGAGAATGCAGTTGCCTCCTTCTTCTAGCTTCTGGAGAGCTCTTGGCTTCTGGGCCCTTCCTCCGTCTTCAAAGCCAGCAGCATAACATTTGCTTCAGTTCTCACATCACAGTGTCCTCCTTCTGCAGTGAGATCCATCCCACTCCCAGGACTCATCTGATGACATCTAGGGCCACTGAAACATTGGACAGATAAAAAGTTAATTTTGGAAGCACTTCAAATAATAGAGCAAACTTCTGAAAAGAATCTATATTTGACTCTGAAAAGACGTAAAGCAATAACACTCATAAAGCGGGCACAAGACACTGTGAACGAAAACCACAAGAATCAAGAAGTTGGCACTCTTGGGTGCTGTGTGGAGTGTACTGTGGACTGTTATCCACTTGTCTCCAGTTCCTGGCTTCCCTGGGCCTCTGCCTCTCTGTCCACAGCAGTGACCAGGGAAACCCCTATACATACAAGCTAGAGGTCCTGTGAGTCCCCAAGCAAGAGCCATGCTCCTTTCCACCATTTCCCCTTCCATGACTCTCATCTCCCCACCATGACCAGCTCAGGGACACATTGTACCATCTTTCCTGTTGACCTCAGTCTCCCAGAGAAAGCTAGGGTCACAGGGTTTCCCTTTCCCCAATCAGTAAAGCAAGCCCTCATGCCCTGTATCCTCCCCTGATTTTATTTTTTTCCACTATAGCACTTACCACTACATACTCTTTCTTTAAATTTATCTACATTTATTTCCCATTTTTCCTTTTACTTTAAGGGGAACATATGCTTGTGTATTTCATACTCTGGAGTCTTCAGATCCTAGAAAGATGCCTTATACCTTATAGATGCTTAATAAAATATCTCATCACAAACAGATACAGACTTAAAAAAGAGTCCATTATAAATCATGGGAAGGAAAGTAATTATTTAAATAGTAATTAAAACATACATTGAATAAATGCTAGGCTGGGAAACATGAGAAAATTTAATAATTGCTAGATATTCCCATGAAAGTGGCCTGGACTGCAGGTCATACATATAAAGACATCAGCACTAGGGAGATGAATTATTAGCCTCCAGGGTCTGCCCAATAGGATTGAGAAATAGAAATCAGCAGAGTCAATATTTAGAAAAAAATTTCTAGTTTGCAGAGAGACAGGAATCTTCACATCTTCTAATTATAAGTGAACTCCAGGTCTCTAGCAAGATTGATGCCAAAGAACCCATATATCCTAGATATAAAATAATAGAACTACAGAGCTTTGGAGATAGAAAAATCTAAGAGGCTTCCTGGAAGAAAAAAAAAATAAGTCAATCATTAAAAAAAAAAAAAAAAAGCAGGCTGGCTGTCCATTCCTATGAACAGTGAAAGGTGCCAGAAATCAGGATTGAAGTAAAGCAACTTATCAAAGTGCTGAGGCAGGGCCAGGGAGATAGCTCAGTAGAATAAGTGCTTGCCTAGGAAATGCAGGGTCCTGAGTTCAATCCCCGGTACTGCAAAAGAAAGAAAGAAAAAAAAATTGCTGAGACAAAGTCACAGTGATCTGAAAATCTATGCAATTAAGCTCCCACTCAGAGTGGGCAGTACAGCTAGGGCATTTCTATACATACACAGGCACAGAGTTTATCGTCCACAAATCTTCCTGGAAGAATTGCTACTGCATCTGTTTAAGAGAGAAGAAACCACTCCTAAGGACAACTGGGATCCTATGTTATAACCAGAGTGCAAGGAGGAAGGGCTGACAGGATGCCAAGATAATTTTTCAGTATCTGGGGTGTGGGATGTCAGAAATGGATCAGATATTTGCCCATGTTACCTCCTTTTAGCATGATCTTACTTAGGGCACTTATGCTATTTAGTGCTACAATCATATGACTCTTCCAGTGTATGCTATGTATGTTAGAAATGCAATTTTTCTAACAAACCTTTTCCTGGAGTTAGTCATTATCATGAGCTTTGTTGTTTGTTTATTTGCTTTTCTAAGTATTAAGGGATCTGATGTCATATTCTATAATTGCTTAAGTCTCTTTTAAAGAGTCTATCCACATCAGTTATCCTATCCTTTTGATCTTCTTGAAAAAGTGCAATCTCTTGCAATCGGGATGGGCCACCCAGCTGTGACTCTGGGTCCCTACCCACTACCACCTGGGGATTCCATTTGCCTTCCCTTGGGCCCTGTTTTCTATGCTTTCTTCTCTCCCCTCTTGTGGATCATGACTTCTCTCTATCCATTTGTTTGGTTCACAGCCTATTTTGATTGAACCTACCCTCCAGGGGGATCCTTCTGAGAATGGCTATATGGGAGTTTACAATATTATATTTGAATAATGACTACAGCTGTATAATGTTTTGACATTGTATAGAGCCAGCTACCCAATTCCTCTTCTTCAAAATTATTTTTTTTTTA
>NW_004524703.1:6388997-6389743 GCF_000260255.1 Octodon degus
TGATAATATACCAACTATTAACAAGAAAATTATCAGTGAGATTCCCTAGATGATTTTAATAGGAAATAAATTTGCGCTGTTACTAGGAAAACAATTTTGCAGTTAACTGTCCAACAGGATATTTGCATGCTTGACATTCCACTTCTAGGCAAATATCCAAGTGGATAAACAAACTGTGGTACCTTCATACTATGGAATGTCATTCAGAATGAGATGATCTATTGAGTCATGAAACAAAGTTGAGTCTTATGTTCACATCACTACGTGAAAGAACAGGACAGAAGAGGCTACATAGTGTATGATTCCTTACTATGTGTCATTTGGGAAAAGACATGCTATCAACACAGTGAAAAGGATCAGTAGATGCATGGAGTTTGGGAGGAAAAGGGAAGAACTGAACATGTGGAATGTAAAGGACATTTGGGGGACTAGACCTGTTCTGTATAGTTCTATAATGGTGGGTATGTGACATTATGAGTAGCCCAGAACCTAACACAAAAAATGAAATTAACAAAGCAACAATGCAAATTAAAAATAAAGCTAGTTAGGAGGTAAAGAGTTCTCAGGAAGTAATGCATATCAGAAAGGGCACAAGGTGGAAGCGCCGACCTACCTAACTTGAAATAAATGGCGTTGGTAAGACCTTAGGCAAAAGGAGCTGTGTGGCAGCACTGAACCCTCCCTGGTGAAGTTGCTCCTCATGGATGGGGGTTTGGCTGACAATTCTGATGTTGCTGTCTATGCTT
>NW_004524703.1:6389843-6392281 GCF_000260255.1 Octodon degus
AAATTTTATTTATTTATTTATTTATTTTTGTGTGTGTAGCCAGCTCAGCCCACCAGGGGGCGGGGCTGGCTGGCATGTGGTGCTGGGGATTGAACCGTGGTCGCTGTGCTTTGCGAAGCTTGTTCTAAGTAGGTGCTTTAGACCACTGAGCCATCTCACCAGCCCTTCAAAATTATTGTAACTACTCCTGACACTTGTTTTCCATAATCTTTCATTCTTTCATTTAGCAACCAACAAATACTCATAGAACACTATCCCATAGGTCCTGTAGACTCTGGCTGGGTCCAGAAAAAAAGATATTCACTTCTAATTTAGCAGAGCACACATTCAAGTGGAGGAGACAGGCGACAAACACATAAAGTGCTGTCATAAGAAAATGCAGTCAGGGCACTCAGAGGATTGGGACTGAGGAGTGCTAATTTACTCTGGAGAGGCCTCTCTGTGGCTGGGACATTTAAGCAGAAGCTAGAAATAAGACACGGGACCAACTACGGCCATGAGAACAGATGGGATAAGAATGTCCTTCGGGTGGAGAGAAGCCACAGGACCCTGGTGCTGAGATCTAAGGGACAGGGAGCAGACAGTGTGGATGCAGCAGTGTCTTAGAGGGTCTATGTTGCTGTCAAAAACAATGCTATATACAAGGTAAACTATAAACAGCAGACTTTTTTTTTTCTTAGAATCCTGGAGGCTCTGTAGTCCAAGGGCAGGGTTCAGGCAGGTCTGAGGCCTATGGGAGGCACATTGCTCCGGATGGTTGCTCTGAGCACAGTCACGGAGAGAAGGAAACACAGTGTGTAGCAAAGCAGCAGGATCTACAGTTTGGCCTGTGAAATGTCTGCCCTCAGGCCCTGGCCTGGGTGGGCTCAGAGGGGCTAGAGTGACATGGCTATGGACAAGTTTCCAAGAGCTGGCAGGGGTATGTGAGGAGAGAGAAGGAGGAGTGAAGGGAAGTAAAGGCCCCAAAAGATGGCAGAATGCTGGGCTCTAAGGGATAGGGAGCAGACAGCTAGTGGCTGGAAGAGCTGGAGAGCTCTGAGGACTAGGTGAGCCTTGGAGTCTGCTCCAGGTCACCTGCAGAATGGGTCACAGTATAAACTCCTGCCCTCACTGAATTCCTAGCAAAATTCCTAGCACAGGTGTCTCCCGTCAGTGGGGTTTGTTACAAACCAGCGCTGTCTCTGTTCTCTCTGGCTTGTGGAGTTCTCTGTATGTGACCTTCCTGATCGGGGGTGGGGCAAGAGGGAAAAGAAAGGGGCACGTTCATCGGTATCAGGACTCATCTTCTTGCCCATATTAATTTTTCCCATATGAATTTTAAGAGACTTGTACCTACAGGAAGAACAGTAAGTCTGTTCAAATTTTTTTTTTTTTAGATGACTTGGTAGAGAAAGTGTTAAATCCTGTCAGGGAGTAGAAGATTAATAAGTCTTCTGATCTTATAGTAGGATCTACCTGAGGGCTGTGGAGAGGGAGAAGGCCGAGCACTTTTGTGATGATTTTCCCTTCAGGAATGAGCTAGGGACTGTTCGATATGAGAAGCGAGAGGGCAGCCACTTGCTTCAAAGGAATTAAAATGAAAATGGACTTTCAGCTGAGTTTAACGAGGCTGCTGCAAAGACTGGCTTTAGATCTCAGCGAACTTGACAGTCTGCGAGAAAACACCTGCGAAAAAGAGTCAGCAGCAGATGAAGTATGCGAAGTGTCAGTTCAGTGGGGTCCTCGGAACTGGGGAAATCAAAGACCAATTACAGGCAGTTGAGGGGGTTGGTGATCACTGGACAGCAAATAGCAGGAGAGGAGGAAACCACAGAAGCTTATCTGTTGTACATGGCGTGTGAAATGCACCAGTGTTGAAAAGACCACTGGGGAGGGTGTGGGTGAGATGGTGATAAATTAGTAAAATAAGCAAGTTTTAAATAGACTTTGAATCATGGTTCGGGCTCCTAAAGAAGCAGTGCTCTCTTGGTATACTAAGTCGTATGAAATAAGAGAGGAAAGTGATAATGGGATTACAGTATAGGACAGCTTGGATCCCAGTGGGAGCAGGGGTGCTTTTCTGACCTGTTTGCCCACAGTAGCCCCATAGGCTGCCTAATGAGGGCAGGAGGACTAATCCTGAGTCCTGGGAGACACGGGGTTCTCTGAGAATGGTGTACCCTGTCCTAGAAAAGGGCAGCGAGTGTTGCCCTGTGTATCTGCTGCCCTTCCCTCTGGGATTCTTAGCAGCCATGGAGGCAGGGTGACACAAGAGAAGGCAAAGCCAATGACAGGTTTGTAGCTCCACTAGATGCATGTGTGTAGACTGATTCCCCAGGAATAACATTCATGAGAAGGTACTTAGGTTTCCTTTTAAAAATCAGTGTTAGGGTTTAGTAAGACAGCATACTGTCATATTCATCTCAAGATTCTTAACATAGGGCTGGTGAGATGGCTCA
>NW_004524703.1:6401571-6410870 GCF_000260255.1 Octodon degus
TTGGTAAGACCTTAGGCAAAAGGAGCTGTGTGGCAGCACTGAACCCTCCCTGGTGAAGTTGCTCCTCATGGATGGGGGTTTGGCTGACAATTCTGATGTTGCTGTCTATGCTTCCTATAATGGAACAATCAAGAAAATGGGTAGTGTGGTCATTACAGTTGGAGTGGGAATTTACAGATAAACAAAAGGGAGACTACTGAAATGGTCTGTGTGGTCATGGACTGTAGCTGGAGCCATCTAGTAGTAACTCATATTTAACTTAATAAAGATGGTTATATATAGAAATAAATACAGATTTATATGTATATGCAGGTTAATGTATGAATGTAGATCACTTTGTTCTGCCAGTGGAGAAAGCCTGAAAGAAATTCTATCTCAGTAGCAGTGGGCATCCTAGCACCCAGATCTTGGTTTCTAGCCCCAACCTTTATTAGTAAGAGCCAGAATTCTTTGGAGAAATAACTGATTCTAGGACTAGGGCAGAAAATATTCAAGATAATCCAGAAACATTTTATAATTCTAAAAAATAAGTTCTTTAAAAATCATCTCCCTTGGATGTGGATATGTCAGTCAGAGTACTCCATTGGTCTTTCTTGATATGTCCTTAGAGTCTATTGTTTCTGGGAGTAATTGTACATGCTTAAGAGAGATGAAAAGCCAGGCACATTGGTTCATGTCTGTAATCCCAGCACCCTGGGAGGCTAAGGCTGGAAGATCCCAAGATGAAGCCCAGATCAACAACTTATTGACATTCTGTCTGAAAAAGGATCTGGGAGTGTAGCTCATTGTGAAGTTTCAATCATAATATGGTGTGGGGGGAATACTGGTACTAAAAATAACCAAGAAGGCCAATAATAAACCACAAACTTGGGTGAAGTAAGGAAGCACCCCTTTAGGGGGTTTGGTGAGAGACCAATCCATGCCAACACCTTGATTTTAATAAATAAGCCAAAGAAACTCAATATTAATAAGAAATTATTACATGACAATAGGTATTGCATGACACTAGGAAAACACAAATAACCCAATATGGAAAAATGAGCAAAAGTTGGAAAAAGTACATTTCATAGACGAGAAAGCACTTACAACCAACTAATTTCAAAAAGATATTAAATCTCAGGAGACTATTAAAACCAGTATGCTATTCAACACCATTATATCCCCCATGAATCTAGAATAGTCTAGTGTATCAAGTATTAGCAAGAAATCAGTGAAGTTCCCTAGATGATGTTAGTAGAAAATAAAATAGCACTGTTGCCTAGGAAAAGTTTTGCAGTTAACTGTCCAATCCAAGAGAATATTTGCATATTTGATATTCCACTTCTAGGTAAATATCCAGGAAAACCTTTAGCATTTATATAAAGGCAATACACAAGAATGTTCTAAAAATCTTTGTTCTGTATAGTAAAAAAAAAAAAAGAACCCTCCAAATATTCTTAGATAAAAGCATGGATAAATAAAAATATATCCACAGAATGGACTATCCTATCATAGTAGATGTAAATTGAATCCAGCCACATTTACTTTAGGTATAAAATGTTAAGTAGCAAGCAAAATTTAATGATCTACTTGTTAGAGATATGTGTCTACACAATAAAGGAAAAAAGGGTAAGAATGGTGAACATGAAGCAAGGTCCTAACTTCCCCTGAGGGGCAAACAAGGATATGGAATAGTAGATAAGCACATAGGCAGATGTACATTGTTGGTAAATTCTTAATTCTCAGGTAAAGCTGGTTTAATAGCATCTATTATTTAAAAATAATGACTGAGCAATGTGTGAATTATTGAAACTGTCCTACCAATTTGATTTGAAACTGTGTCATTGCTATTTGTTTATCAATAAAATTATGGGAAAAAATAAAAACAAAATAAAAATAATGACTGAAAGAGCTTCTGTGAAGACTAATGGTGGTTATGTGTATTGAAGAATTTTTTTTCTTTTCTTTTCTTTATTTTTTGCCAATCAGGATGCCTTCAGGGCAGGTCTGGTTTTGGCTTGAGGATGACAGGATTGAACCACAGCATCCTGAGCTTGACTGCTTTGTTTCAGCAGGCACTTAAACACCTGAGCTAATGGGCAGGCCCCTGGTTATGTGTATTGAAAAAGGAATTTATGTGGTGTAACTCTATGCATTTAAGGTCTAAAATTGAAACTTTAAGCTGGGATGCTGTCTCAGTATATGCCTGCTGCAATAACAAAAATTCCATGGACTGGGTAAATTGTAAACAACAGAAATTTCCTGCTTACAGCTCTGGGGCCTTGGAATTCCATGATTATGGTGCTGCTGGGTTCTGTGTCCAGTGAGAGCTGCTCTCTGTTTTTAAGTTATATCTCTGCTGTGTCCTCAGGGCACAGGAGGGGCACAAGGGGCAAACACTGCATCCTCAGAGGGCACAGGGGCCCAGCGAGCGCCTGGGAGAGCTTCCAGCTTCTCTGCACCCGCGGGACCCCTCCAGTCCAAAACTCAGGCACCTGCGTGAGTGAGACCGTCTACCACACCATCGGGACCCCTGCAACCCTCTGGAGCCCCCGTCCCCAAGCCCACCGAGTGAGGGAGAACTTCTGCGACTCTCTCGGGACCCCCAGATCCAGACCAAACCCAGACCTAGATAGTGTGTGGGAGAGCTTCTGTGCTCCCCTGTGCCCCCTGGGCCAGGGACACAACAGAGGGACACCAGAGGTTCACTGTTGTGCCAGAGGGGCACAACAGGTTCACTTCCAGGGGATGCTGCAGGAAGGAGCTGAACACAACAGCTAGACCCAAGCCAGGCAAAACTGGATAAACTCAGAGGGCAGAGGAGGTGGAAGGAACTAGACCACTCCCTTCAATGTGTGTGTGTGGTGCGTGTTTGCGTGCGTGCGTGCGTGTGTGTGTGTGTGAGTGTGTATGTGTGTGCGCTTACGTGGTACTAGAGATTAAACCCAGGCCCTTTGCACTGAATTGCATTTCCAGTGAGACATAGTTATCACTGAAATTTGAAACAGGATCTAACTAAGCCACTAAATTGCCTGGTGGGGCTCAAACTTGCACTCCTCCTGCCACAGCCTCCCACAGTGTGGGATTATAGTGCCATGGGTGCCACCATGATCAGTTCCCTTGAACTTCTTTTGTAAAAGAACCCTGTGTTTCTTCTGTGCTTTGAGTAGAAAATGTCTGATGCTTCATGTGCAAACCATAGGTAAGAAGGGTCCTGGGGACGGGCAGGTTCAGAGGCCACTGGTGTATCCATCCCACCACGTCAGGCCCTGGCCCAGGGTCCTGTGCTGCTCTTGACTTTCCCTTTGTAGGTGTCGGTATGGCTAAGGCACTGAGCACCAGCTCCTACAGACCACCATCAGACGGAAGACAGCTGCGGGGCCTTGGTGTGCCAGGGAGAAAGTGTTCCCAGCAGGGCAGCCCCCACTCTGCCTTGCTTCTTTGGTCAGAGTGGATCGCACTGGCCGCCTCACAGGATCAGAGCAGGGCAGGACTTCTACAGCTCTCTGGGCTCCACCATGATCCATCCTGTGTGCAGGATATAAAGCCACCTGCCACCAACACAGCTGACATTCAGCCAGCAAGCAAGGGTTGGAGCGGATGCTGCGGAATCCACAGTAGCGTCTGCGCCCGATTGCTCTCTGTATACTTCAAAGCTGGCTGTCCAACAACCACAACAGCACTGCAGACCCAGTCGTACTTCACTTGGCAGTGTTTTCACAGTGCTTCATTCTGTCTCACTGTGACCTCCAGAGCTGCAAGAGCAGCTGTCCTCCTCCTTAGATGCAGAGGGGGACTGAGGACTGTGGGTGGTGAGTGAGCAGGTTACCTGGGGTCTCACAGTTTTTCAGAGCTGGAAATAGAACAAGGCCTCTGAGGTGAGCAAGCATTAGTTTTGCCGCTGTTCCTGCCCTGAGCAGAAGTGGGGTGAGGTGGCTCACAGGTGGAGCCACACTGGAAGTTCTGCGTGCACCTCTTCTTCAGGCTGACGTCCTCATAGACAGTGGGTGCTGCTGGGCTGAGCACAGGCAGCTGCAGAGAAGTAGGTGGTGCAGCCACGTTTTTACACAGACATGTCTTGTGCAAACTGAGTAATATGTAGACAGAGGCCAAGATCCTGCAGCTGAGGAACAGATGGAGGCTGCTGCAGATGTGTGAAGGCTGAGTTCAGCCCACGTGCGATCCAGGCGCCCCAAGCGAGAGGCATCTCTGCCTTCCGGCTTCCTGTGAGAACCCGCTCCAGCTCGGATCCAGTCAGTGGCTTACTCCTAAAGACTTAGATGAGGTAAGGGGCAATGGCTTCATGGAAGCCCCTGGGACACACGGACACGGGGAAATGCAGCTGATCGCTTTTTAAAGCAGCAGGCTGAAGGCAGCGAGTTTCTAGGATTTATAAATCAGGGTTCTCTCGGCAGCACTCGCCATCTGGCCCTCAAGGCTGGTCTCCACCCCCAGCTGTCAGCTGGAAACTATATATGGGTATTTCTAGTAGCAGTCTGTATTGAAACACTGCTTTCTGAAAAGGAGTTTGGAAATGTATATCAAGAAGCATAGAGGCAGGCATAATGGTTCGCGTCTGTATTCCTAGCTCTTTAGGAGGCTGAGACAAGAGGACTGTGAGTTTGGGGCCATCCCGGGCTACATACTGTGTTTGAGCCCAGACTGATCTACACAGTGAGGTCCTGTCTTTTAAAAAATGGCAAACAAATAAGCAAACAAACACAAAACATGGCTGTAATCCTAGAGCTCAGGAGGCTGATGCAAGAGAAGGGGCAGTTTAAGGCCAGTCTGGGCTGTACAAGTTCAAGGCTCGCCTAGACTACACAGTGAGACCATATCCCAGACAAACCAACCAAACAAAAAGAAAGCATACAGTTTTTCTTGAAGATTAATTCTTTTCCTCTTTTTTATTAATGCATAATAGGTATAGAGAATAATGAATTTCATGGCAGTGTTTTCATATATGTGTGTAACATTCTCTGATTATATAATGACCTCTCACTGCTCCCCTTCTGCTTTTTTAATAGTCTCCCTTCTATTTTCAAGAAGAATAGAACTTTGAAACAACTTAAACCATAGATCTCAGTATTACCATAGAAACTTAGTATTAAGCAAATAACTAAAGGGAAGGAAAAGTCACTCTGGGAGTGCTGGTGGCTATTCTTTAGCTACACCTCGGCGAGTGAATAGTTGGAAGCAGCCAGACGATCTACTCAGGAAATTTGAGTGGTCGTTAAAAATACAGTTAGAAAGGCTGTGATCCATTCAGCAAAATTTACTGAATGCCTGGATTATACCAACTCTCTGCTTTCATGCAATAGCTCCTCTAGTGTGTTTGGCAAGAGGGAGCAACTCAAATGACACAAAGGTTGTGTTACAGACTTAAGAAAATGACAAATACAGAAGAGAAAAATTGTATGCATGATATGAATCTTTCCATTCAGTATGCTAGATTCTATGAGCAAAGTTTGGGGAAAACTAAGGAAAAATAAGACAGCTAGTGTGGGTACCAACAATTTTCTTTCTTTTATTGTTCACATTTTTTAGTGAAGTATTTTTAAAAATCAAAATGAGGAAAACCATTTGATACTGTCAGCATTTACTCTTTTGTTTCAGAAGTGGTCTGTTGTCTCATGGTATATGTAGGAGATTGGCTGCAGGACCCCTACAGATACCAAAATCTATAGATGTTTAAGTGACGCAGTATGTGCATAGAGGTTGTCTAGACCTCCTATATGCTTTACGTCACCTCTAGGCTACTTCTAAGAACTGATACAATGCAAGTACTATGTAAATAGCCATTATGCCATGTTATATAGGGAATCACGACAGAAGTCTGGACATGTTCAGTACAGATGCAATTTGTTTCGTGGTTGGTTGGCTCCATGGATGAGGAGCTGCAGGATTCAGAGGACTGACAGTATGTTTATCCAACTTTGTAGATGTTGAATAAACATAATAAAAATACATTTGTTGCAATAAAGAAGAGAGGAAATGAGTGAGGGAGGAAGGTCTGCTCCTCAGAGAGTGAAATCCACAGTGTTGGGTCCTGGAAATGCCCCAGGGAGGGGAAAGCAAGTGGGTGGATGAGTCAGGGGCTGAATCCCTCACTTGCAGCAGGACTCCATGGCTGGTGATGAGTGGGGCATAGACAGCATGAACCCCAGACAGGGACCCAAGTTTTTTTTTTTTGGGGGGGAGGGGAGCATTGGGAATTGAACTCTGTACCTTGTACTTGCCAGGCAGGTGCTGTGCCACTGAGCTATATCCCCGGTCCAGTGACCCAATTATTACAGTGCACACTGGCAGTGTGGGTCAGAAGTAAGGAGCACTCTAGCTGGAAGAAGGATAAGGAATCTCACATGCGGGAGACTAGGAACTACAAGGATGGTGGAGTGTGGGAGCTATTGCTAAGCTCTATTGAACATTGAGAAAAAAAGGAATGAAGATTAAGGGCTTTAGGTGACTCTTGTCTGTTCCAGAAGGAAGGAGATAGCTGAGGGCCAGGCCCAGGACATCACAGCATCAGGACTTGAAGAGTTTTATGCACATACTTGCTGATGAGTGGTCTCTGTGGCACTATTCATAATAACCAGAAAGTGGAAAACTACAAATGTCCACAAAAAGAAAGACAGATGAACAAAATGATATCTTCCAACAACAGTATATTATTTGGCCATCAGAAGGAATAAAGTACTGATATATACTACAGCATAATTTTTGAAAAGAGAGTGATATTAAGTGAACTAAGCCAGTCACAGAGGCCCAAGTGTCATATGATTCCATGCCTACCAAAGTCCAGTCTAAGGGAATCTAGACAGACAAGAAGTAAGCAGTAGTTACTCAGAGCTGAGGGTGGGGTGCAATAGGGAGCAGTCCACATTCCATCCACATATGAATGGATGAAGAAACTGTGGCATGCATGCACATGGATTACTATTCAGCTGTCATGAAAGATAAACTCAAAGATTTGTAGGAAAATGGATGCACCTTGAGACCATAATGTTAAGTGCAGTAAGTCAGACCACAACCTTGAATATCACATAATTTCTCTTACATGAGAAATTCAGACTAAAAATGAACAGTAAAATAAAAGATAGAAAATAGGAAATAGGGAGACAGATTATTCTCAAAGGGAAGGTGATCAAGAGATGGAAAAGGGGGACAGGGGAAGAGATAAGGGATAAAAAAGTGTTATGCCTGTGTACCAACTCCGCACAAGGGACATACACATCACATACTACAAACGTACAAAGAAGTGGTGGTGGTGGGGATCAAGAGATCAAGAGATCAAGAGAGAGGGGAAGGATGGAATGGAAGTGGGCAAAAAAAATGAGTCAAGATGTGTTATGTGCATGTACCAGTTTCCCACAAGGAATGCCAACATTATGTATTACACACATTTACTAATAAACTAAAATAAAAAATGAAGGCAAGAACATGTTGATACAGTGACATTGCAGAACCAACAAGGGAGAGATATAGACATATTAGTCACTTGCCTGCCTTTGGGGCTAAATATCTGACACTTATAACTTAAGGAAGGAGAGATTTATACTGGCCCACAGTTTTCCAGAGTTCCATCTGTGGTTAACTGGCTCTATGGCGGAGACTACACAGTAGGAAATCCTGAGAGGAAAAATGCTGTCTACCCCATGACAACCAGAAAGTAGTGTGAGAGAGAAGGAGCCAGGGACAAGAATGCACCCTTCCAGGTCAGATCTCCAGTGACCAATCTCCAACCAGACCCTACCTCTTCACAGCACATTTAGCTATGAACTCATCAATGGATGTGTACATCAGTGGTTTATCATCCCCACAATCCAATCACCTTCCAAACCCATGAGACTGATGAGGGACATTTTAGATCTAAAATGAGGCCTGCTAATGCTAAGGAAGGCAGAGGTCTGCTCCTTGCAGAAATGGTTAGGTACAGAGCAGCAGCCTTCCTCTCTCAGGTGCAATAAACATCTAGGGATGATCTTCTTTGTTCTGGATGAGTGCTGGCTTTCCCAGTGTAGATAATGCAGCAAGAATCACTGTGATGAAGAAAGGGACCAACTACAAGATTCACAAAAAAATGACAAATGAACAAGTATCTGCCTTCGTAGATGGAAGACCATTGCAAAGCAGGCCGGCCAATTTCCACCAGGCATGACATGTCCCTTACTCATTCCCTCTGCCACTTCCTAGAGCCCATCCGAAGTTGCTTCACAGAGATGAGTGACATTTACTTGGTAGGCACAATAACAGTGAAAGTGTCAGAAGGTCCATCTAGAATTGACCATTCCTCCCCTCCCCAAAGCCGGCAGATCCTTGGGAAATCAGTGTCACTGAGCACAAGAAGGATAACTATTCCTCATCTAAAAATTTGGAGAGTTGGACTGTGTGGACCCTTTAACAAGTATGTTCAGTTCCCTTTACTGGGACCCCAAGAGCCTTTCAGTCCGATTCTGGCTTAAGGCTTAAGCACCGTGGAGTGTGATGCTGCAGTTGAACATCTCACTGAGATTGAACATTTTCTGCTTTGTTCTTGCAGGAGGCCAAGAGGAGTGAGTTGTCCTATTATGTGGTTCCTGCACTCAACTTTCTCAGACTTCATCTTAGAGAGGACTCTGGATTCTATCCCTCTGCCTTAGGAAGTATTCTTTCAGACTTTCTAAGGACCTCAAAATTTCCACATTTTCTACCCCTTAACCAATTTTTACTTTCATTTCTTTAATTGCTGTCTTTAGATGGCTGCTTCCTAATTTTCATCTTAGGCAGTTCCAACTTGTAGTACATTATGAAGAATCAGGACTTGCCTTTCTTTTATCTTTCTCCTATCATATAAGCATCAACCTACTAGGCCCCCCTAGCCTCAGTCCCCCATATGAATTTATATAATAAATTTAGTAAGATTGTTATTTAGAGTTTAATTTTTTTTCCTGTCCAAACAATATTTTATTTTCAAATTGGTAGGACAGTTTCAATAATTAACACATTGCATACTCTCTTCCTAGTGGTTACTTACTGTACAAGATGCGGACATGATATCCTATTTAAAAACACTATTAGAACAAATCCCTCTATTCATTAAGAGAATATAACTATATATCTATCCTAACCATTTTGGTTTTTTTTCCATAATTTTATTGAGAAACAAATAGCAAGAGACAGTTTCAAACCAAATTGGTAGGATAGTTTCAATAATTAACACATTGCATACATTCTTCCTAGTGGTTAATTGCTGTACAAGATGCAGACTTGATATCCTATTTACAAATGCTATTAGAACAAAGAGAATGTCACTATATACCTATCCTAACCATTTTGAATAC
>NW_004524703.1:6417170-6418330 GCF_000260255.1 Octodon degus
TTTCAGAAGCTGTTGATTCATTGCTTTCAGCTGTGTGATTTCCAATTTGTTCTATGTTAGTGTCCTTTGCACTTGTTATGGGTTGGTTTGGGTTTTGATATTGCATTTTGCTCCTTCTCATTGTCATTTTGTGTAGCACTGCCTTCTGACCTTTGTTGTAGATCTTTGTTGCAGTTATAGTCTCAGCTCCTACCGAAGTTCAGGTGTAGATCTGCAAAGTTTGGGTTTATCCAGCTGTGCCTGGCTTGGGTCTGGCTGCTGTGCTCAGTTCATTCCTGTTGCTGCCCTTGGTAGTGAACCTGTTGTGCCCCTGTGGCAAGATGTTCTGCTCCTGGACTAGCTGGGTGGTTCTGTCCCCTACACTCTCTGCAGGAATTGCAGCTGCAGGGCTTCACCCCAGGCCTGTATGCCAGGCCTGAGCTGAGTCTTGAGGGGATAAGTTGGAGTAGCGGGGAGAGGCAGCTCTCCCAGACACTCACCGGGCCTGGACTAGGACTGGATCTGGGGCTTCCCAGAATATGACAGAAATTCCTACTCTGTGGGCGGTCTGTGTGGGGTTACTACGTAGTGATGAGGGCTGTCCCAAGAGGGTGAAAGAGGGTGTCACCCACTCTGCTCCTGGCCTGGGACCAGTAGGTCCCCCGGTCTGGGGGTTCCCGGAACGAGGCCGAAATTCCTACTCAGCGGGCGGAGTGGGGGAGGTGCTGCGGAGTGGTTGGTGGCATCCCAAGGGGATGGAAGAGGGTCTCATCCATGTTGCGCCTGGGCTGGGACCAGTCCAGGGTTTACTTTAATAAGAATATTTAAATGCTATGCAAACCCAAGATATGGAGTAAATCATAATTGACTTTTATGCAAGTTGTCTTTGTCTTCTGAAAATCATTGTCTTACTTGTTGTTTCTGTCACTCATACAATTCTTCCCATTAGTTCAGCCTTAAACTCTCTCACAATGTCTCTATTTTTCTTCAGTAGTTTTAGACACAGTGGGTATCTATCCTGTCTATTTTATCTTCTTTCTAAAGAGCTCTAGACTGGATGGGCTATCTTTTGATGTCAGGTGTCAAATTTTTTTGATTTTGCTTCTCCATAAACAAGAAAGATCCAAAGTTCAATGCCATTTTCTTTCTTTCTTTCTTTCTTTCTTTCTTTCTTTCTTTCT
>NW_004524703.1:6418430-6423897 GCF_000260255.1 Octodon degus
CACACACACACACACACACACACACATAAATAAATAAAAAAAAATTAAAAAAAAGATTCTTAACATAATCACATCTGCAAAGACCCTCTTTTCTAGATATGGTAACAGTCACTGGTTCCAGGGAGTCTTTGGGGAAACAATTTCTGACCTATACACAGACTTCCGATTTGCAGTCTGCTTTGGCACTACTGTGCCAAACTGTAGTGATGCACTGTGCACCACTGTCTCCAAACATCTAGTAGTCCATTTGGAAGTGGCGGCACAGATGATATAAGGAAGCTTCAAAGCCTTGGCGCTTGGTAGTTGCTCATGTCAGACCTCTGCTGCCAAGAAAACCTTGCTGCTGCGCCCCTTCTCAGCCTCAAGGAAGATTTTTCCATGGGACCCAAATGTCTTTACATCTTCATGCTTTACTCAGTTTAATCCTCCCAGAGGACCAGACTTGCTAATAGAGAGACTCTTGTCTGGGCCTGGAGGTGTAACCTGAGGGCATGAATGGGTCCCTGGAGTTAGCTCAGAAGTGAGGAATGGGAGGACACAAGTGCAAGAAAACAATTGCACCACCGTGGACAGACTGAAAGATTGTAATAGAGTTTTGGCCTCTGGGTCCTTGCAGGTACTGGAAAACAAGCTAGTATCAAGGGATGGATAGAAGGAGAAAAGAAGGAAGGAAAAAGAAAAAGGAAAAAATGTATATGATACAGAAGACTGTTATACTACTGAGTTCTTTTAGTTTATTAAAAAAGTTTGTGCTTATATTGTTTGATTAGTTAAGCATGTCTATATCTTGTAATCTGAATGACTAATTTGAAGATAACAACATGCAATACATTAGCCTTCACTAATCTATTATCTTGTATTGAAATTCTGTATTATTGGTTTTAATTTTTTTCTTTCTTTTTTCATTAAAATAAAAAATAACATTCCAAGCAAAAAATAGTAATTACTGATTAATAGGAATGCAGGAATAATAATAAACAGTAATAATAATAATAGAAACAACAATAATAGCATCTACCTGGTATTGATTATTAATTCTGGCTATATGCAATGCTAATCACCTAATGGGTGTGTTCTCAATTCATAATAAAACCTTCACTTTTCAGAGGAGGAAACCAAGACTCAGATTAAGTAATTTATCTAGTCAGGGTCACCCAGGCAATAAGTGACAGAATCAAGGTGACCATTCAGATCTGGGCAGTTCCATAGATTGTGTTTCTGGGATAAGCACAGGGAAAGTTGCTTTCCAGTGAAGGCGTTTGTTTTGTTTTGGAAATACAGCTGACTAGACCAAGTATATTTTCTTCTTATCCTGATAGTTTCCCCAAGAACCTAGGAAACACTTTCATGATGCAACATGGACATGACCCGTCCCGTATTCTGACCATGCTCTGGACTTAGTACTTCTCATCTGAGAGTTTAAGCTCCTGTGAGTAAATGATCTGATCTTCCAAATTACTAAAGAATGTGAAAGTCTACATCTATAGAGCTCCTTGAAAACACATGGCTCTGAAAGCATCACTTTTCTTTATCAGGAAGAGAATATAAAATTCTCCTCATGTGAGAATAAAATAATAAGTGCTAGTAAAGATATATTCATTTATTGGGCAAGGGCTCATCAGCTTCCTGTGGTTGAGGGCCAGGATGTAACTTCATGGTTTGTTTCCAGCTCTCTGATTTGCTCAGGTACAAGGTTCTATGACAGTGCTGAGTACTGGGCTCATACTTAGCTTTAGTTAGTAGATGAGGCTTCTATTGCTGAATAAAAGGACAGGAGGAACTCTTTTGACCCAAATATAATGATCAAACATAAAAGTGCTATTGGACTGGCTATTATGGCTTATCAGAATATTCAGATTTTTTTTCTGCTTAATGTTTCATTTTAAAGATAAGTGCTTTGGACATGAACTCATGAGCAATGGAAGAGGCCAAATTTGGGTGCATTTAAAACAAGATTCCTTTTTTAAAAAAATTAACATAAGCTGAGTTTATTTTTTTTAAAAATAAGATTCTTGATCTGGGTGGCACATGGGGGCACATGATGGTAATCACAGGCACTGGGGAGGGTTAGATGGAGAATTACTTGAACTCAGAAGTTCAAGAACAGCCTGGGAGGCACAGCAGGACCCACCTCTGAAAAACAAAACAGCCAGATGGGGTGGCATATGCCTGTAATCGCAGCACTCAGGGGGCTGAGGCAGGAGGATTGCCACGAGTTTGAGGCCAACCTGGGCTATGTGAATTCTAGGCCACCATGAACTACATGAGAAGACAAACTGTCACAAACCAGCCAACCAACCATCCAACCAAGGAACCAGGAATCTCAATTCTGAAATCATAACATAGTGGAAAAAATCTGGGGATCCAGAGGCACTTTTGAGAGCACTGATCCAATCCACTTGACAGATGATTGAATGCCTCCTATTTCAAGATGAAAGTGAAGAGCAAATATTAATGTCATACTAATTTTGTATTTTAAAGTGATTAATAAGAGTGAAATGATTTTCTGATTCATATTTTTACAATCTTAAGCATAAGTTTGCCAGGGAAGTGCTTATTCTACTGAGCCATCTCCCTGGCCCCTTAAGCATAAGTTTCAATGGGTGCGTAGATTGAATTGTGCCCCTCATCCCCTCCAGTGTTATGTTGAAACTCTAACTCCTCGTGCAGCTATCTTTAAAGATAGGCTTTTAGGGAGATGTGTAAGGTTAAGCAGTGTCATAGGGTGGGGACCTCTTTTGGTAGGATTGGAATACCTAAAGGAGGAGGAAGAAACCGGAGTGTTCTTTCTCCTTGACTGCACAGGGGATGGATATGTGGAGACGCAGAAAGAAGGTAGTCATCTACCAGCAGGAAGAGAAGGCTGGGTAAGGAGCCCTGGTGGCACTAGGTCTTGAGCTTCTTTCCTTTATAATGTGAGAATGGATTTCTGTTGCTCATGGCTCCTGGTCTGTGACATTTCGTTACAGCCACCCTCAAAGATGGAGACAATGGAAGATGGGAAAGTTGAGGCAGAACTGCGATGGATGAAAAGACCAGGGAAAGATATTTGTTTGTTAGATGGTTGGTTGGAAGGAAATTAAAGGAGAATGCACACTGTCACCCTGGTATTATTTTTAAAGTGTAGTCTTACAGATAAGTGTACATTTGCAAATGTCTGGGAAAGTACTCTGAACAAAATAGTGGTTCACATCGACTGTGGGTGGGAAGGGGGTTGTTTAGAATTGTCATCCTTATTTTTTTTCATTTTCTAAATTCTCTAGAATAAACATGTACATTTCTAGACACTTTTAAATGAATACTTCTGATGAGAAATGAAGAAGATCATTAAGATAAATAAGTGAGTGCAGATGTTGTTGGGTGTTCCCTATTTCCTTTCATGGGCTGCAGGGCATGGGGAGGTAGAAGTAGCTAGGCGAGGACCACTTTTAGGTTTGTACCTCAGTTGCTCAAGCTAAACAGACCTCATGAGTGACCCCATCCTTTTCCCGTGCCTCACTTAAAATCCATTTGCATATCCTGTTGTCTACATTCAAAAATACCTCCGCACTGATCTCTTCTCACTTCTCTACCTCCAGTAACTTAATCACTGCTTCCTTGGATTCCACAACTATCTTTGCACTGGCTCTTGTCTACTTCGACATACTCTTCTCCCAATATGCATGTGGCTCTCCATCCTTTAGATTTATGTGGGCTCCTAGGTCACCTTTTGGGAAGCTCTCCTTCACCACCCCAGGTGAAATGGGACCTCTAGTCTCTGCCTCCTTACTGTCCCCTGTAGGATGCTTCTCTCTCCTGTACCTAAAGCAGTGCTCAACACAATTAATTGAATTGTGTGGATTAATTGAATTGGATTAAATGAATAAATGAACAGCTAATATATATTCACTATTAATATGAAAACTGATCCAGATTGTGCTTTCATGTGTACTTATTTTCTATCATAGAAGACTGAGATAAAGTAGTTACTGAGTCCTTCAATCTCAGACCCAAATTTTACTTAAATGACCTAGAAAACCGAGATCAAACTCTTTTGACCCAAATATAACAAGAACACTTTCTTTCTCATTTTGTCAGTGTCAGCCACGCCCTAGTTTGCTGAAATAAATTAGATTTTAGCAGAACTCAGTCATGGATTGTTGGACATACTAATGGTGAGTAAATGGAGTTTCCTTTTGTTACTTTTCAAAATGAGACCTCAGATTTTACTCATTGATCTTCATGTATTTCAGACAACTATACATAAGCACTAAAGTCTTTAAAGAGAGAGATTTGATTTAAGGCCAGAATAATCCTTTTAATAGAGTAAATGCTCTGTGTAAACATCAAAAGGACTCCTAGTTTGTTTTTGATTGTATATGAGACCTAAGGCCCTACCTCTTTCCTACTTAGAGGATACTTCTCTAAATTGTGTATGCAAAGGGGATTTATCCATGCTTTGATCTGAGTCATCTCCAGAGTGGCTACTTCTGTCCATCTTATGTTCTGTTGTCCAAGACAAAAATTTTAAATAACATAAAAAATGAACTGGAGAAAGACCTTGTGTGCGTGGCCTGGAACACATAATGTGGGTAAGATGCCAACTCTACCCAACTTGAGCTTCAGGTGCTCTGTGACCCCAATCAGAAGTCTAGCATGTTGTTTTCTGAGTTTTAACAAACTGATTCTAAAGTTTATATGGAAAGGCAAAAGTCCCAGAACAGTTGAGATGGTATTGAAGGAGAACAAAGGCAGAGGATGGACACTGTTGAGCTTCAGGATTTACAAGAAAGCAACTGTGTCAAGACAGTGTGGCAGTGGTGGAAGAAGAGGCCAGAAGACCCACAGGATAGAACAGAAGTCAGAAATAGAACCCCACATATAGTCAACTAACTAAATAAGTGTCAGTGGAGGAGGGATATACTTTCAGCAAATTGTGCAGGAACAACTGCGTGTATGTATGCCAAAAATCATCAAAACAAAACCTCACAAACTCTGAGTATATCATAGACTTAGATGCAAAATGCAATTTGAAAGGAAGAAGACAGAAGTTCAATGACCTTGAATTTAGAGATATAAAATTTTAGATACACGAAGGACATGAATGTGATCCATGAGAAAAGCAAATTGATTGTAAATTATACTTTGTTAAAATTCAAAGCTTTTGTTCTGGAAAAGATACCATGAAAAAGATAAGAAGATAAGCCACAGACTCAAAGAATATATTTGTAAAACATGTGTGTGATAAATGACTGACATCTGAAATATGCAAATAACAGCATGAAGAAAACAATCCAACTAAAAAAGTGGGTAAAACATCTGAGGTGAAACTTCTCAAAGAAAAGAAAAGAAAAGAAAAGAAAAGATATATAGATGCCAAATAAGCCCCTGAAAATATTCCTAACATTGTTTTTATTTAGAGAATTACAGATCAAAGCAATAATGTGATACTACTTCATACCTCTTAAAATGGCCAATATAAAAACAA
>NW_004524703.1:6423997-6428744 GCF_000260255.1 Octodon degus
CTCCTCCTCCTCCTCCTCCTCCTTCTCCTCCTCCTCCTCCTTTTTCTCCTTTTTTTATGGAACATGTACTCAGAAAGCTTTCTCAGCAGTTGCTCTTCCCATAGTCCATGACAGAAAAATTTGTAAGACTTTCCAAATCTTAACATTGAACATTTATTTCACCCTGTCATCTGATTAATAATTTGACAGGATATAGTATTCTGTGTTGGAAATAATATTCTTTTCAAGTTTTCAAGACATTTTGACATCTTGCTGAGCTTCTGGCATCATTTTGATTTCTTCTTCATTGTTTTTTCCTGATAATCAGAAATTTATGACAATTCCCTGGGCACTTCTTTGGCCTCTTTGAAAGGAAGCTCTTGTGTTTTCATTCTAGAACATTTCTTAACTTTGATGATAATTTCTTTCCCTTCCTTTCTTATAAGAATTGCCACTTGAGTATGAGGCCTCCTAAACCAATATTCCAATTTTCTTATTATACTCTCCTCTAATCCCTTTTTTTTCTATTTCAACTCCCAAGGGACTATCTTAACTATAGTCTATCACTTCTGCTAAATGTCTCATATTTTTAATTTCTGAGAGCTCTTTTATTTTCTCTTCCTTTCAGAAAGCTGTTTTTGTTGTATGGAGAGTATCATCTTTATACTACTAATGTTTAAAAGAAATTTTTACAGTTTTCTTTTTCTATAGTCTTTGTTTCTTTCAAGTTTCCTTTTACCATTTGTTATTTCAACTATAAATAATTTTACACATAAATGTTCACTTGATCCTCTTGTTTTTAGTGCAGCATTTTCACTCCCAGCTGGGGCTAGAACCTCTAGACACCCTTCTCAGAGAGCAGGATCCATTTTCTCACTGGGATGGAAAATGTTAGGGAACAGATCTCAGATCAAAATTGTAAGCAAATTAGCATCACTTTGTTTAGACCTTCTTACACACACACACACACACACACACACACACACACACACACAAACAATACACATGAACACCACACAATACACATGCACACACACATATCTCTTGTACAATTAACCATTGTGAATAGCTTCCTGAGCCTTTCGAGGTTGTCTGGTATGAACTGGGTTAATTCTTGGCTTTTTTCAGAACTGACTTAGGATCCAGCTTTCTTGGGCATTGTAATTCATTATCACTCTTCTGATAGCTTTTCAGCTGTTTGTCTCTTTTCTTCTATCACTTTTTAAAATAATTCTTTCATTATTGGTTAGAGCAGAAATAAGCATAGGCATACACGTTGCCACCTCTGTGTGGAAATTTCTAGTCCCCTGTCTTTCCTGGGATAACACCTAGTAAGCCCCCTGAATCTTCTTTGATTTTTCTCCCCTCCTGCCTTCCCATCCCAGATCACACAATTCCAGAAGTCTCCTAAGTGTTCCATGACATTCATGTTTCCTGGGTCACTACTGCATTTGTCTACTTCAGTAACTATTTACTGAGCATCTACTAAGGTTCCAAACTCTGGTAGGCACTGAGGTCATAGCAGTGAACATGAGACACAGAGCCTTTGCTTTGGTGGCACTCCTACTGTACAGGATAAACAAACAGCAAATAAGTAAGTACCATGCAAACAAGACAGTTTCAAATAAGTGCGAGGACAGAAATAAAACAGGATGTAGGATAATCTTGAAGTCGGAGTGATAGGGCCCTTATGTAGTGTGGCACCTCTCCTGGTCAGATCTGGGGGCTGGAAAGATTGGAGATCAGCTCTAGTCTCAATGGAAGATGTGGCAGCAGTACAGTCAGAGGAGTCCAGGGAAACTGCTTGCAGAGTTTGACCTTGTAGTATCAGAGAAGAACAGGGCTGAGAAGCCCAGTGGAATTTGTCCTGGTGGCCTTTCTAGTGGGAGGTGAGTCTGGCATCCAGGCCTGTGTCCATGGTGTTTGGACATTTGGAGCCCCTGGGCCATTGCTTTCTGCTATAGGAGAAGCAAGATCCTCAGAGCAATCACACGGTTGTGACTGTCTGGCAGGATCCCTCAATGGGCAGGGAGGTCTCTCTAGAGCAAGTTCACAGTGTTGTAGTAGTTTCCTGCAGGAGCTCTGACAGGTATGAGGCAGGGCAGGCATGTCTAGGGTCACCCAGAGCACCTAGGATCTATGTCATGGCACACACAGACAGGCATTCCAACCCCGTGGTTCATACAGGGTGGCTCTTTCCACACCCATCAGAAAATTTCACCAACATAAAACTCAAGTTGAAGAATTGAGAGTTCATTTTGATTGGGGACAAAGGTATCAATTGCCAGGCAGAGTTTGGGGGAACAGAATATCATGAGAACCTCAAACTGTGAGAGGCCTCTGCGGTCTCTGGCATCCTTGTCTCCACCATGACAGCCATGCTGGTCATATCTACTTGATAAATGCTGCCTGATTTCCCTGGATGGAGCCACAGAGAGCTGTCATGTGGGCACCCAGCCTTTCACAAGATGGCCCAGCTGCTCTGTGTCCTGCTAACAGGACTGTGTTCACAGATTCGACAACACTGACAGGGAGAGCTCTGCACCCTGTCATCCTGGCATTGTCGTGGCACCTATCAAAGTGGTCTGGCTTTCCTTGGCTGTCACTCTTTCACACACAGTGGCCTTACTTCCCCCAGGACTCTAAGGACAACTGATACCCTCACCACATGGTGACCTCACATGCTTCCAGAGGGGATAGGGCTGGGTGGCTGTGTTTTCTCTAACACTGGGACTGCTCTTACAATACCAGAATGGGCAATGGAAAGAAACAATTTCCCCCAAATTTGCAGCTTTGGGAAAGAGGAAGAAAACACCACCAGTAAAATAAAAAGTCACAAGAGTATCATAAATTCTCACAGTGGGAGTTTTTTTAAAAAAACTATTTGAATAGTAGAACCAAATAAGGCAGCCTGACTCTGTACTCAGATAATTCAGCCGGCTGACAATTGCTTTGTCATTTTTACCTCAGCAGAGAGCCAATTAACCCAGCAAGCTCTGGACGTGCCTGGCTGCCCCAATGCCCAGGACTGTTGGCTCAGTGTAGCCTGTGGCCTGCAGGCGTGGCTTCCTGCAGGCTCTCCTGACCACCAGATGGACATGCTCAGGATTTTTGTTCTTGTTTTGACAGTTATTCAAGTGGCAAAAGGGCCAATGTTCCAGGGGTCAAGGCAGGGACAGGGTTAGGTTGGCCCAGCTATGTTCTCTTCCATTCACTCCCACTTGAATGTTCACTTTCAGAAAAACAGTTGGGGATTCTCTGACATCAGAAACCCCTTGACCTTCCTTGTGAGGTCACAGAGATTCCTGACTGACTGTTACTCATGTGACCAAAGTCCATTTGGATAGGTGTGAAGCAAGATCCTGACATTTACTTGCTGTGGTCATGGGTAAATCTCTGTACTTCTACAATTAGGGCAGTTAGTGCCTTCATATTTCAAATATTCTGTAGCTCTAACTACTCTCTGGCAGCTCCTGGGCCATGCATGGTTAGGTTTTGCCTTCTTTTGGCAGGAGCTGAGAATTTTATTGATTGGGTTTGGTCAAAGGATAGAGAACAAGCGCAGGCATTCATGTTCTTCTAATTAATTTTTCATGTGCCATGGCCACTAGTGCTTCTGCACCGAGGTGAGGCCTAGTGGCAGCTTCCCTGACACTTTCAGATGTCTGCAGAACTCTCCATGTCTCCTAGTTCTGGAGCTCCCCAGTGGGTCTATAAACAGGCCACAACTGTCCCTGTCCCTTTATTTTATTCAGAGACAGTGTGGCTGGGAGGAACTGGAGGGAGAAGGGTGACAAAGAGGGAGGGAGAGAAATCAGAATAATGATGTATCCTCGCTAAGAGAGAATGGTTACTGTCACATTCCAGCAGGGAAACCCTGGGATAGCCTACTGGCTGTCTCCAAGGAAGAAATGGCACAAGTGTAATCTGAGCTATCAGTTTCTTTCCATGAAGCAAAGCTGCCTTCTGCAGTGATATTGGGGTTGACCTTTTCAAATGGTCATGAAGATAGATGAAGAAGAGTGACATGTGTCACTGTCAATTGTTTGCCACCAGAACACAGTTCCTTTCTTATTAGGACAAGGCTGTGCAGCTTGTTCTGTAGGGGTGTGATGTGGATGTTGTCGGTAAAGACACAAGCTCTCTGTACTTTGCTGAATAAAACACACTTACACTGCCAAGGAGTAGTGGTGGCCCATGAACTGGCCCATGAATCTTCTGGAGAGAGGAGTCTCTCTGGTATATCTAGTTTGCAGCCAGGAAGAGCCAGAATGCAGTTGCCTACCATAGTAAGGAAAATAAAATGGCTTTGGTCTCCCCTGAAGACCTGAGTGCTGTCACTGTCAATTTATTACTGTTGATTCAATATGTAGGACCATGGCATAGGAAAAAATGGTCTTCTGATGATCGCTAGGTCTTCTAGGTATTAAAAGCCATGAACCTCACTTCTGGACTTCCTGATATAGTTAAGAAAGTCCACACTTAGTCTCAGAGTAATCTATAGAGGTCATCTGGTGCAGTTCCCTTGTTTTCTCCAACAAGGTGGTCCAGAGACTCCATACAAGAAGATTTACAAGGTAGCCTCTATGTTGGAGAAAATAAAAGTGTGAACAGGACCACAGCAAGAAGTGATGAGTGATGGCTGACAGTGACAATGGTTCTACAATGTGAGGTACAGGATCTCAGGATAAATCCTGAGGGGATTTCACTGACCTTATCAGACCCAAAAGCTACAACTCTTGTTGCATAGGTCCTGCTTTACCTTGGT
>NW_004524703.1:6428844-6429999 GCF_000260255.1 Octodon degus
TTTGTCAGTGTCAGCCATGTGGATGAGTCATGGCCATTGCTTGGCCAATGTGCTCTCTGTGAAAGCCTGAGAGAATGTTTTCTCTCCATGTGACTTTCCTTAGGCACACTCTACGTCATCGATCACTTTCCTCTTTGGCCCCATAATCTCCTTGTTCAGAAAATTTGGGACACTACCGAGGTACATGACGTTAGAGTACAAGTTCTCATATGTACTGAGACTTAAGTGACCTTGGAAGGCTAGGGCCAAAATGTTGGCTTTCCTTGTGGCCCTCCTTTTTCTCTAATTTTGATCTGCAAACTTAGGTTGTTAACCATCCAGAAGACAAGCTTATTGTTATTGCCATACAACTTAGGCTATTAAGCTTAACCTCACTTTGTGTCTGAATATCAAACATCTTAGGCATAACATGGAGCAGGTATTTTTCATCAAGTATTGATATGTTGAACTTTAAGTCCCTACAGAATATGATGAAAAAACATTTAAAAATTAGAAGATATTTTGAAAAATAGACATAAAGAATTATATATTCTTATGCTTACACATCAGTCCAAAAATCTAACCATATGCAACCTTGAAGCAGTACAGTCCCACAATATTCCTTTTCCTGTCTCTTGCCTTCATTCACCACCCCTTTCTTTTTGAACAATCATCTACTGGAGAAACAGCAGAGCAGCAACTGGCATGTCATGACAAGCAGCCCCTATTCAGAAGACCAGAATGACAGGCACTGCAAGCATGAAACTACTATTACAGATTACCATTTTCTGTGCAGTTGCTTAGTTCACAGGTATCAGTATATATAGTTAGTCAGGGTGAGAATCTTTCCAATGAACTGCTAGATTAAAAAATCTTCTGGAGATGCTCAGGATCATTCCTTGCCCATCTTCTACATATAACTGTATGGCTTCACATTGTCATGTTTCCTAGCTCTTCTTTCCCTCTCTTGATTAGTTAGTCCTCAAGATCCTGCTATCCTTTTACTTGTATTATACTTTTCTATTTGTATTTCTTCTTTTGAGTTCTTATACTAGGGAGACTATACGATATTTACGCATGTGTGTCTGGTTTATTTCACTTATGAGTATATGTTCAAGTGGCATCCACTTCAATATAAAGGCTTCGAGTTTATCATTCTTTATAGCTGAATAATAC
>NW_004524703.1:6430099-6450352 GCF_000260255.1 Octodon degus
GTGGTTAGGATAGATATATAGTTGCATTCTCTTAATGAATAGAGAGATTTGTTCTAATGGTGTTTGTAAATAGGATATCAAGTCCGCATCTTGTACAGCAATTAACCACTAGGAAGAATGTATGTAATGTGTTAATTATTGAAACTATCCTACCAATTTGGTTTGAAACTGTCTCATTGCTATTTGTTTCTCAATAAAATTATGGGGGAAAAAAAAGAAGTGATGGGTGTTCAGGGGAGGGCTGCATGCAGTCTGCTGTGTCAGCCAAGGTCTCTTGCACTTCTTGCTCTAACAAAGAGTGTGGAGGCCACCCAGCTGCCACCTGTCATTAGAGTAGCTTACTGGAGGATGAAGCACATCTATAGCTAACCTAGTCTTACAGGTTAGATCTAAGATGTCCCCAAAACATCTCATTTTCTTGGAAGGTGACTGGGTCGTGGGGCACTATACACATCAGCAGCTTCATTCATTGGAGTTCAATAGCTGACTGTGCTTTAGCAGTGGGGCCTGCTTGAGGGCAGTTCACTGGGGCATGACCAGAAGGGTGTGGCTTCGGCCTCAGCTCTTCCCTTCTCTCTCAGCTTCCTGGATGCCATGAGGTGAGCAGCCTCCCTCTGCCAGGCCTTTCCTATTTATCATTTCTGCTCAGAGCCAGCCAAGCACACACTGAACCCGCTGGAAACTGGGAGCCAGATAAGCCAGTTTTTAATCTCTTGGTAGTCTATAAATAATTCTTTCTTTTTTGCAGCTTTTACTATAGACCATTCTGTAAGGAATGTCAAATTGTATATACAGAAGAGTGTTTCTCATCATTTTGACTTAGAAGTTCTCCTATAATCTTCTGGCTTTCCTTTCTGACCAGATATTAGTAATAATCTGAAGTGAAAAGCATAAAAAGAGTAATTGTCATTGATATGTTAGGTATGTATAGACATGCTTAGAATCCACCGAGTTCGTCAGGCTTTGGGAATTCTTGTTTTTTTAATGCAACAGAATTGAGTATGTCTGGAATTATACAAGAATGCCTCAAGCATGGCTTTGTGTTTGTTTTGATGGCAAATTCTCTATTACTGGGATTCACAAAGATTCTAATTGATCTTACAATTGCATTTCCAGCAGTTGCACATACCTTTTAGTCCTCCTTAGTTCAAATTTTTCTTTAATTTTATGTCATCTTCATTATAAGCATTAGTTCTAGGAAATAAAACAGCAAATGAGCATCTTTGTGTAGAATGCTGGTTGGTTCAGCTCTGAGGAGCAAATAGGATGTTCTCTCTAGGTTGTAGCTTTTGGGCTGCTGCTAATAGATGTCTAGGAAATATTTATGGAGTACTTAAATAAGTGATTGAGCCAATAAATACAAGGATGGTGCATAAAATTCTTTTCTTTTTTTGTATTTTTAGGGAAGTGTCTACAGGGTGTTCAGGGTCTCACTACTAGATTGGACTCACAGTGATCTGACTGTTTACAGCCTCCTGAGAGCTGGGATTACAGGTGTGCCCCACCATGCCCAGTCTCAATTGCAGTCTCAATGCACCCTAGGGGTTTGGCCAGCATGGCAGGCTCGGGGATCAAACCCCTGGCTCCTGAACCTGCTTGCAGGTGCTTTAATCTGCTGAGCTATTTGGCTGGCTCTGATGCAGAAAATTCTATAGGTCCCTTGTTATTATGTTTATTCTTTTCTATCTTTCTCCCCTCACCAGGATGAGGGAGTCATGTGGACAGATGTATCCTCTGCTTTGCTCACAGGCATGTCCCCAGAACCCAGCACAATGCATGGCATGTGGAGGACACTCAGTAGCTATTTCCTGAACAATTAATGAGTCTGAAGTCATCATCCACAATTGTTCTTACTCATTTCTGGCAGATGGCTCTCGGGCATATATCTTTGATTGTAAAGGGAACTGGGAGAAATAGTCTAGAGTGTTCAAAGAGAGAAGATTACTTAGTGCTCTTGTTCCCTTTGCACACACCTGGTTGCCCTTTGGAGCCCATATGTGTCAGGAATGTATGCAGGGAAGCCACAGACATTGGCATTTCTTTCTTAGGAATTTTTGCAGACCACTTCTGTTTTAGCTTTTTTGTAGTTTTTCACCTTTGATTTTTCACTTTCTGGTTTCTCAAAACATTCCTTTCTAGGGAAAGTAGGGGCTTGAATGTGAATTTGTACACCAGTGTTTATGCTGTACTATTCATGGTAGTCAGAAGGTGGAAGAACTCAGGTATCCATTGATAGAGGAACAAACAGACAAGAAGAGATGGAGCGGAGGGTGGGATATGATTGAGCCATAAAAAGAAGGAAATTCTGACATGTGGTGCAACATATACAAACTTTAAGGACATTTAACTACATAAAATAATCTATACACAAAAGGCAAATAATGCATTATCCCACTTATCTGGTGTATCTAGAATAGTCAAATGCACAAGTCAGAAGGTAGAAAAGTGGTTTCCAGAGTCAGGGGTACAGAATGGAGAGTTACTGTTTAATGGGTATAGAGTAATAGTTGGGTAAAACAAGCAAGTTCTAGAAATGGGTGGTGTAATAGTTACACAGCAACATCCATGCATCTAATGTCACTGAACTGTATATTTAAAATAGTTAATATGGTTAACTTTGTGTTGCATATATTTTACTACAATAATCTAAAAATGACTCATTTCCATCCACTTTGTCTCTATCATTGTACTGTTTATCATGCCCTTGGTGTGAACCTGTGCTTAGAAGTCTTCAGGTATGACCCTAAGACAGCTCAGTGGACTCCTAGGCTGCCTCAGCTGTCAGTAGTGTGTCCAGAGCTGCCATGGAAGAAGCCTTCGGTCCATCATGCTGGAGATATTCTGGGGGTTTGCCCAGAGTCCAGATGAGCTTGGCCTTCCAGGCCCCACCAAAGCACTAAGATTGTGTGGAAAGCCATCCTAGATCCTCTGGTCAGGTCACCTGTCAGCTGAGCATGCAAGGTGGTCTCTGCCAGTTCCCCATGGAGCAGGAGGCTTGCCCAGCAGAACCCCACCCTGAACCTCTGACTCACAGACCGTGAGACACATGTGATCAAAGCCACTGTGCTTTGGGTGATTTGTAGATGGCTTCTGCCATATGAGAGTATTGAGAAACAATGTGTGATTAAATTTTATAAAATTGCATGACAATGAAGGACACATTGTGATTAGTTCCCCTTGAAATACTCCTTCTCACTTCCAACACATGTAGCCCATTGTTTTTGCCACTTTCTGAAGCACTTCTGGAAGTTCTCTTTCATGAATGTCTTTAGTTGCACTTTCATGGCTGCCTTAAGATCTTGAATCAATTCAAAATGTTTACTTTTTAAGGTCATTTTGATTTTACAGAGAAGCCAGAAGCCTCAGGTGCCTAATACAATGAATAATGTTTTCCTAAGCATGCCTTTCTATTGAGTAGAAGCTTTTTGGCAGCAGAATTCACCATACTTTTTAATGCATCTCATAAAGACACTCATGAAAGAGGACTTCAGAACTGCTTCTGAAAGTGGTGAGAATGATAGAGGAAGAGTATTTCAAGTGAGGGGAATTAATGGCAATGTGTCTTTTACTATGATAAATTTGAAAATTTAAACACATGTATTTTTTCAAATTCTCTTTGTACGGCAACCTGAGAACTCCAAACACAGGAACCAACAGCTTAGTTGCCTTCATCTGTCTTATGACATGTCTTTAAACAAATGAGCATTATTCATTTTTGAGGTAGTGTTTTAAAGTCTTCCTTTATTGTTGACTTTGATTGATGGCTCCCTGAAAGTTTTTGAATTTGGAAGGGTTTGCTCTTAGTACACCCTTTAGCAGAAGTGTCTGTCCTTGCCAGGCATTCTCTCCAGTCCCAAGTTCCCTGCTGTTCCAGAAGCAGACTGGATGGGCAAAATGTACCTTTAGTTGGTACTCAAAGGAGCTTTCCTCTGGGGATTATCTGCTGTTGTTTAGCTAACTAGGTCAATATACTGGGGAAAGTCTACACTGCTAAGCTGCCCTATATCCCTAGGCTATCACAGGCCTGGCTTCCATTAGCAAAACTGGTGACCCTATTGCAGTTACAAGGATGACTGAGGCAGCCTCACCCTCCAACTACCTTTGTGCATACAATTGAAGGGATCACAACCTATGAATTTTGGACTGAGCTTCTTGCCAGTGTAGAGTTGAACAATAAAATAAATGGAACAAAATTTCTTCTATATTTATTTTTCTCATATGAGCTGTTCTTTGCTGTTGTGTTGTTTAGTCAATGCAATGCATCTCTGTGCTTAAGAGAAATCAAACAATACAACTATTGTTGGCACTGTTGCCCTTACCCTACTGGGATGCTTCTTAGAGACAATCGCTATAACCATCATCCAACTTTTTGGCTGTTTATAATCCTAACTTTTTTTTTTTTCTCATATTTTAGGGAAGGGTCTACAGGGTGGTCAGGGTCTCACTACTAGATTGGACTTGCAGTGATCTGCCTGTTTATAGCCTCCCAAGAGCTGGGAGTACAGGCACATACCACCATGCCTAATCTCAATTGTCATCACAGCATGCCCTGGGGGTGGGGCCAGCATGGTGGGCCTGGGGATAGAACTCCTGGCCCTGGAGCCTGCTTGCAGGTGTTTTAATCTGCTGAGCTATCTGGGGCCGGCCCTATAATCCTAACTTTGTAATAGGCTCACTACCTTGCTTTCTGAAGCTGTTGACCACTGATGGTTTCTATTTACTTCTAGCTGCTAAAGATGGGCAAGTTCTCCACTTCCATTCTTTTTTACCTCCTTGTCTTTAACCTGTTTACACATTTGTTATTACCTGGTGTTCTGCTGGTTAACCTTGATGGTGTTAATAGACATGAGCCTTGTTCCATTCACTTTAGCCAACATTATCTTTCTCCTCAAAGAGTAATAAAAAGTTGCCCTTGATCACCTCTCAGTTTCAGCTTTTGGTGTGGTTTGTTTTATAACAAATCATTGCTCAGTTCAGGTAGGCTAGGAAGCAGAGCAGGGGAACAGTACCACAGAGTAAAGAGTTAGGGACCAAGTACAGACGACAAGGTCATATGTCTATATCTCATTCCGACATACCCAGAGGCATGCTCCACCAATCAGGTGCAGCTCCCAATATAATCAAGTTGACACAATGGAGTTTAACCACTATATAATTCTTCCCAGGAATTCTTGTTGTTTGTTTTGCTTTTTGCTGTGTAGCTTAGAGCACTATGTAAATAACAGCTAGGTAAGTGGAAGGTGGTGATATTAGCAACTAAACTCCCCAGCAAGCTGCTCACGGTGTAAGTAACCCCTAGCAAAGTCATTTACTCTTCATGCGGGACTTATCTGAGTCATCTTTAGTCTCTTAGTGCTATCACAATTTGGAAGAAGAATTTTTTGTCTCCCTGGGAGATTCACCTAGAAATGGGATAGTTAATTTCACCACAGACCACTGACTAGAGCTCAGTTATGTGGCCTCATGTGAATGAAATATGGAAAGGTGGGTACCTTGTGGTTAGAAAATGTAGTTTAGCTGTATGTCTAAGGAAGAAGGAACTTGACTTTGGTGAGTACTAACAATCTACTAGGGGTTTGCATATGCCAAAGTATGCCACAGTCTAGTGTGCTTCATACATACACTTTCCCATTCTTGAAGCCACACATGGTTATAGACTTTCTTGGCCTAAGGGAGTGCCAGCCAGCAATGGCCGCATGGCTCCCACTTTCTTGGCCACATACCTGGTGTGGCTCACTAGGGGTGACTTGGTTTCCCTGAGCACCAGATTGAAAATGATGCAGGTGGTACCCCCAGCTCATATCAGAGAACAATAACCATTTGTGGGGCCGGTGAGATAGCTCAGTGGACTAAGCACCTGCTTAGGCAAGAGCAGAGCCCGGGGTTTGATCTGCAGCACCACATGCTGTGCTGGCCCCACTTCTGGGTGCACTGAACTGGCCCCCAAGACGCAGCATGGTGCGTGCCTGTAATCCCAGCACTGGGAGGCTGAAAACAGGAGGATTACCACGAGTCCAAAGCTGCATAGTGAGACCCTATACCAAATACATTAAAAACAAAACAAAAAAACCCCAAACATTTGTGATCAGACACATGGATCTGGGTCTTATTACTGCAACCTAACCTAACCTAACCATAGGGGAACACATTCCCCCCGTATTTCTGGTTCTTTCTCCTACTGCCTCTGACATTTGGAGCTAGGATGGAGTTGCTCCAGCACCTCTTCACTTTTTCAGTGCAAGTTCTGGACCATTGCTTCCTACACTGGTTTCTTTTTATTTCTGTTAAAATGCTTTCTCCATTTTCCACATGACAGAATTTGTCAAAAAACAACTTCAGTGATAGCTAACTTCTCCCATTTGTTGTACTATTTTGGGGTTATTCCATTTTATATCTTTTCTCTCTCCTCCAATTACAGCAAAAATGAAATGGGAGAAGAGTAATTATACATGTTACATTTGTTTGCCATCTTGAGCTTAAAGCAGATAATTCACTCTTCTCTCACTTGGGTAACCATACAGTCTCACTCAGGCCTCCAGTGAGGACGGGCTGAAAAGGCTCATGGAAGCAGAAGAAAAATGGGGCATAATAGGTGGTAATTATTATACTCTTCAGATGGTGCTGCAGACAGGAAGGGTGCAAATATTTTAATGCAATGCACAGGGATGTGTGCACATACATCCTTAAGTCTTTGTACAAGTACCTAGATGTTTTGTATATTTGTTTATGAATACGTCTGGTGTAGAGGCTTAGGAAGGCAGGGATTTTGATGTTCTCATGATTCGATCCCATTGCTTCTTTTATGAACTAGGTGACCAATCAATATTAGTTAAATGAAGAGTAATTTTACACACACACACACACACACACACACACACACACACACAGCCATGGCTGCTGATGGCTTATTGACAAAAAGAGATCCGTATAAAGAAACTCCAGCACATCAGAACATTTAACCTTTTGTTCTTGCTGTTGGGCACTAGCAAACGTAAGGCCTTGGGCACACTACGTGCATGTTCCACCACAGAGCTGCAGCCTAGCCCCTGGACATTTAGCTCTAGACCGCTTTCCTTTTGCTTGTCTAACTGTGATCACAGACTGTTGTGGATGGCGTTTCCTCCTATTCTTTGGAAAGGGGCGTGGTTTTCCTTGTTTTATAGTTCAAGTGAATTCTCTTTTCCTATACTATGTTGCATATTTTCAATTTTATGAGAAAGTTGGAAGATGAATTTTAAGGGTATTCATAATTATGGTTAGCCTGGGGGGACAGCTTGGTGGTCTAAGCATCTGCCTGGTAAGGGCAAGGACCTGGACTTGATTCCTGGTACCACATGTCACTCCAGCCCTGCACTAAGCTGGCCACTGAAATTGGGTATAGTGGCACATACCAATAATCCCAGCTCTGGGGAGGCTGAGACAGGAGGATCGCTATGAGTCTGAGCTGCATAGTGAGACCCTGAACCAAATAAATAAATAAATAAATAAATATTACGTTTATAGCATATAAAGGAGTAATGCACTACTTTTTTGGTATACTTTTTAATGTTTTGGAAACCTCACAATTTAATAATTATTGTCTAAGTAGGAGAAAGTAGCAAGTTGTTTAGATTTTTTGATATGCTTAAGACATGTAACTTAATAATCATAGGTGCTTTAGTTAGGATAGATGTACAGCTACTTTCTCTCAGTTCAATGAGAAGATTTGTACTAATCTTGTATTTAGATAAGATATCATGTCTGCCTCTTGTACTCTGAGTAACTACTACGAAGACAAAAATATGAAATGTATTAATTATTGTAACTGTCTTACTAACCTGTTTTGAAACTGTCTCATTGCTATGTCTTTCTCATTAAAATTAATAAAAAATAATAATTATAAGTGTTAAAACTAGTTTCTAAAACATGGAAGAGGGCTGGCCAGATAGCTCAGTGTGTTAAAGCACCTGCTTAGGCAGGCTCAGGGATTGGGGTTTGATCCCTGGTGTGCCGGCCCAGCCCCTGGGGCGCACTGAGACTGGATGTGGTGGCACATGCCTGTAATCCCAGCACTTGGGAGGCTGAAAACAGGAGGATCACTACAAGCCTGATCTGTGTATGAGACCCTGTAGACCCTGTACTAAATACATTTTAAAAAAGTAAGAAAACAATACCAATTTTTTTTTATCATTAATCACTCTGAAAATATATTTGAATTTCTACCTTGTCCCTTTGCATCAAGCAAATGTATAGTATCTTTTCTACTTTTGGAGCTTTTCTTTCAAGGCAAGCTTAAACCAGATTTTCTCGCCTGGCACTTCTCCAAAGAGAAAGAAGGAAAAGAGCTGGTTTCATTACATTCCTGCTTCGACTCCACAATTTCAAAGTGGCTTTTGCTAAATTGCCTTCTAGGGGCTTAAACAATTGAGGAACAATCATAGCTAATTGGGCACGAAATGGGGAGAGCAAGGGTGAAGCTGGCAGGAACTGGTGGGAAGCTGCTCTTTTCTTTTGTCCCTAAGGCCTCCCACCAGGACACCTTTCCACCTTCCTACTCTTTCTCCATCACTCCCTCCTTTTTTTTTTTTTTTTGTTCTAGTTTTAGGGAAGGATCTACAGGGTGTTCACGGTCTCACTACTACATCAGACTCCTAGTGATCCGCCTGTTTACAGCCTCCCAAGAGCTGGGATTATAGGAACGCTCCACCACGCCCAGTTTCAATTGCAGTCTCAGCACGCCCCGGGGGCGAGGCCAGCCCAGCAGGCCCAGGGATCGAACCCCCTGCCCCTGCACCTGCTTGCAGGTGCTTTAATCCACTGAGCTATTTGGCTGACCCACTCCCTCCTTACAGACATCATTTTCTGTCAGCTTCAGGAAAGAAAAGCTAAAGGGTCGCTGAGGGACCAAAACAGAGACAGTGGAGAGGACCGCCTTGTTCTTATGCAGACTCTTCCAGTTCTTGCTCCTCCAAGAAGAGCTTTTATTCTGGCCCATTCACTTTTCCCATCCTGCCATCCTTTGTACCTTTGAACACAAGCCTCTGTAATATAGCATTGAAACTTTAGATACTGAAAATCAATTTGTCTATGCAGAATAGTACGCAAAGTAAATAGGATGCCCAGGTGCTCACCATCTGAGGCTCTAAGTGGAGAAGGTGGAAATGCTGTATGGATATGCTGACACCCGACATGCGTCATGTGGTTACCACTGAGCTGCTGGTGAGCAGCAGGATTAGATGGGGCAGCATGACCCAGCTGACCAGAGCTGAAGAGGCCCTCACTGGGACGAGGAGCACACAAGGCAGCAAGATAAGACTGCAAATAGAAAGTGCTTCTTGCGCAGTAACTGTGGCCACCGCCCAGAGCATGTAAGCGGTAGCGCTGGTGCTAAAGTGCGGGCATTTTTGGGTAATTGTCCTAAAAATGATATAATCTAGAATTAGAAAATGACTTTCTATATCTGCAATGTATAATGAAGATCTGAAGTTACTATGAGAAGGATAGAATCACACTGGTCCACATATGACATAAAACATTTGTTGGTTTTTCTGTTTTCTTTCTTTCTTTTTTTTATTTTTATTTTTTTTATTTTTTGGAATGAGGGTCTCGCTCAGTTGCTAAATTGCCCAGGCTGGACTGAAACTTTCCAACCTCCTCCCTCAACCTCCCAGAGTGCTGGGGTGACAGGTGTGCACCACCACACCTGGCCAACATTTGCTAATTCTGTGTAAGATACATATTCTAAATAATTAAAAAATTTTCTTACATAATCTCAGAGCAACTCTGCAGTGCAGGTGAGAAACTGTGTTAAATGGATTGGCCAAGGTTCCCTGACAGTTGCATCTGTCTGAGCCCTACATCTTTCTCCTCACAAGGCTGGGGACTGCTTGTTTCTGAATCTTTTGTATATTGGCTTCTCTTTTGAGATACCAGGTTTCTCTTCTCCATTCTGATTGCTTCCTCACCATCCGGGCCCTTGTGGCTTCATTTCCGGTCAATTTTTTCTGACTCTTTAACTGAGGTCTCTGTCTTCTTCAGCTTCTTTAATTCTAATTCTACTGAACATTGTTGTCATGCTTTCTGCTGTCAATATCATCCCCAGAATGATATGCCTTTGGTAAAGGTGGTACAAACCTTTGGTGAACGGGTAAGGCTAACTCTGCTGTCTGCCTCACTGATTTATCTGTCCAACCCCTTTCCTCTGGTTTCCTAGAGTCAGGATGGCCAGGTATCCACCCTTCCACACACCGTGTTTTCATCCTGAGGGTCCTGTGCTCTTGTGTGTTCCTACTCACAGCTTCCTAACCGTCCAAGGAGAGTCCCATTTCTGCCTTCCCTGCCTTTCTTAACTTGCATCCTGTGGAGTTTGCCTTTGCTTGTTCCTCCTGGATCCGTGCAGAACCTCATTATGAACTGTTGTAATTGGGCACCTCTGTGCCATTTGGTTTTGATGACAGCAGCTAAATGTTAAACACCCCCCATCTCCTACAAGGGAAGGAATGATATTTCTGTCTTATACCTTTTATTCAGGGCAGTGCAGTAGCAAATGCTCAACACTTTTGACCGAGTGACTTTTCCAGAGTGGAATTCTAGAACCCAAGTCTCCAATTCTCTGTCCTAACAAACCATGTTATTGTACTAGAAGTTATGGTACTTACACCCCAACTCTACATTAAGCCAGACAACATGCCAGTTCCATTAGGCAAGGCAAGTTGAGGTATGGCGCTCACTGGAAAGTAATGTTACCAGCATAGTTCCATTTGTTCCTGAAACCAATTTGACTGCATTTGGGAAAAGTGATTGTTTATGTTCAAAGTCACATCATACTTGGAAATAGATTCTAAGGGTGTGTCTAAATAGTTGTTTGAAGGGATGATAAATGAAAGCACTTTTTCTATGGTTGAAAATATTGAAATGTGAATATTGTCTAGATATTTTTAGATATTTCAAGGAAATTATGTCTGTATTTTATAATTCCTGATTTCATTTTAGAGTATGTGGAATATTTTCAAATGCTCCTAGAGTCACACAATTCCATTCTTAGCTCTTTGGTACATAAATAGAGCATTATCTTAAAAATAATTCTCACTGGGTGACTAATCTAACAGAAGGGAGAGATAACTTCTTGTTCATGGCAAGTTGATTTTGCCATGTTTGCAGTGTTGCCCAAGGTCAGCAGCACAAACTTCTCTTCACCAATAATTGCTGCTAGTTGTCCCTGTCCCTCAGGCCCCCCCCCAGCTCCTATTTCCCAGTTAAGCCACATCTGAAGTATATTAAGAGTTGGGCCTCAGGCCAGGCAATAGCTCAGCGGACTAAAGCACTTGCTTAGGCAGAGCACAGGGACCAGGTTTTGATCCCCAGCACCAACAAGCCATGCTGGCTCCCCGCCTGGGGCATGCTGAGATGTTAATTCAGATTGGGTATGGTGGTGCACACCTGTAATCCCAGTGTTGATGGGAGACTGAAAACAGGAGAATCACTCTGTCTGATCTACAAAGTAAGACCCTGTAGACGCTGCAGATCATGCAGACTCTGTACCAAATACTTTAAAAAAAATAAAAAAGAGTTGGGCTTCCACTAAGAAGATTCATAGTGAAGACAGGGAGGTGAGCCTTGAGCTTCTGGTGCCCTTGGGAAGCCAGCAGACCTGGCAAGTTGCAGCTTCTCCCCAGGCTCATCATTTTCTTCCATGGGTGGGAAATCTTTCAGAGCAGGTTTTGGCTACGATCTTCTTTCCAAAGTTCTGCTCCTACCCACCAAAGGTGGCTATGGTCTCCACCTGAGACAAGGTGTCCGGCATGGAAAGAGGAACCCAGTAAATAACTGGAGTCAGGAAACTCATCAAATAGGTGTCAACTGATGACTGATGTGCAGGTAGTTCTCACTCTTGATGACCAGACCATTGTGCCTCCTTGGTACCGAGATGTGACTACAATACCATGCTGGGAGGCCTGGGCTCAGATGTGAGCTTCCACAGCCTCATGGTGCTCTTGGTCACTGTGCCTCTTGCCCATGTTCCAAGCTATGTCAAGGTGAGACTAGATCTATGGGTGACAGCAACAGTGACAATCCCCATATTGAGTACCAGTGATAGGCCAAGCATTGTAATAGTGTTTGGTATACATTTTTCTCATTTAATCCTGACCACAAATCCATGGGGTAGGAATCTTTCCTCCTTGGTATCAGAGAACAAGGTCAATAAATTAAGTCAACTCCAAAATTGTTCAACCAGAAGTAAAAGTTAGGGTTAAAATCTAGGTTCACATGAAACTAAGCTTGCACTCTCAACAACGAAGACATTGACCTCTTCTAGCAGGATTTTGGATTTTCTTCCTTTTCCTCAGCTACCTTCCTTTTTATTCTTTTATTGAAGGCTCAGTAGGGGAAATGTATAGGTTCACAGAAACCCAAGTTTACTTTTCTCATTTGCATTGTATCTTTAGCTAGAGTAGACTCGTATCATTCTAAAAATTGTTTTCCAAAGCCACCGGCTGAGTACTGTGCACACAATGGGTCATCAACAGATTGGGTCTGATTTACCAAGGGCAGGGCCACGCTGGCTAAACACAGAGAAGGGAGAGGCAGTGTGACCCAGCTCAGCCTTTCTCCAAGAATCTGGCTTCCCTGGCAAAGTCATGTCCTTGACAGCACATTAGTTGTGGTGCGCTTGGCAGAGCAAACACTGCTATCTACAAATAGGAGTTCAGCCAGCGCCTGCCCTTTGTATGCTGACAGGGCGTCTGGCCCCATGTAAACATTTCTTTTTTAGGACTAGTCCCTAATTCCTAACCCTCTCAGTTTATCATTCTTTTTTTGAGAAAATAATCCATCCACATTCTCCTGTCCTAGGCTAATGAGTCAGGCCAAAGATCTAGGCCATGTTCTGGGTAGAAGCTGGACTTTCAGCCTTGTCCTGTTCGGACCCCAGCCAGCTTGCCACAGAGAGATGCCCCTTCCTCCTCCTGGTGGCCAGTGCCAGCCCTTCTGCTTCTTGCCTCCTACCATGCCTGCCTCTGTGGTTGTCACAAGGACCATGAAAATATTACTCTACATGCTCCAGGAAAAAAAAAAATCAGTGAACTTTGTTATTGTTTGAATTTAAAAACTAACGTGTGAAAATAATTCCAGCCTGGAAGAAATTTTATGTGGCAAATGACTCCTCTTGGAAAAGAAAGACATTAAAATCAGTGTGAAGAAGGCAAATGTAGCAAAATTGCTTAGATTTATTTAAGAGCTTCTACTCCTGCACCTAGCACACTGGTAAATGCTCAATAAATGCTTATTTAGTAAATGAATGATTGGAAAAAATACATATATATATTCCTAGATTTTCCCACATACTTCAGGAACATTTATGTGTGTGTGTGTGTGTGTGTGTGTGTGTTGAAATAAAACTCTTATTTCTTGCATGTTATGATAAATTTCAGAATTGCAGGAGCAGTGGGTTGAATTGCATCCCTGCCTCCGTGCATATCCATGTCCACTGAGCACCTCAGAATGAGGTTTCATCTGGTTATAGGGTCTTTGCAGATATAATCAGCTGTGATTGTCACAGTGAAATCCTTCTGGACTCAGGGTAGGCACTATGCCCAGTGATTGGTGTACTCAGGAGGCCAGAGGACAGACAGGGCCGGCCACTTTGGAGATCATGGGAAAAGTGGCAGAAGTTGGAGTTATCCCATCACCAGCCAAGGCACAGCAGGAGCCACCAGAAGCTGGAAAGGCCACTCCCAAGTCCTTGGTGAAGCATGGCCCCTGTGTGCACCTTAGCTCCAGATTCGGGCCTCCAGCATTACAAGAGAAGACATTTCTCTGGTTAAAAACACAACAAGTGCATGATAATTTGCTATAGCATCCCTAGAAAACTAACACAGTAGACTATTTAGGATTAAAATTAATGTTTGTTTACTTCTAAACAATTGAAGGACCTACATGAACTTATCAGGCATGTGGAAAAGTGAACTTTTATAAGGATGGTGGTAAAGAAAAACAGTATTTTTTCATGCTATTTTGAGGAGTTTTCTTCTTTTAGATAAAAACTATATTTTAAAATTCTCAGCAAAGACTTGTAATGGAAGAAAACAAAATTGAACAGTTAGACTAAGACTAAGGAGGAAGGTAGAATTCCTATCAGAGAAGATGTTTTTTAAGTACTAGAGAGAAAATCAGGACCTCACACCTAGTAGACAAGCACTCTACTACTGAACTACCTCCCTATCTTATTTTTAAAACACACTTTGAGACAGCAGGATCTTTCTAAGTTGTTCAGACTAGCTCTGCTCTTGGAATCCTCCTTCCCCAGCCTTCTGAGTATCTGAGATTAGAGGTGCGGCAATGACACTCAGTTAAGAAGGAACTTTCAGGTCATGTCAAAGCTCCTGACGTTGCACTAGATAATAGACATTTTTAAAAAGAAGAGAAAGGATGCTGTGAATGAGAAAGCTCTTGGAGAGCGAGCAGTGGTCTCCACAGAGAGGAGAGGGATGCTCTGTTGGCAACATGGACAGAAGGTGACATAGAGAGTGGTCAAGGGGGAGGGAACACAGAAAAGAGACCAACAGACACCAGGGCTTGGGGAAGACCAAATCCAAGGTCAGTGGACATTCTTGGCAGAGAGGCCAGCAGGACTTCTAGTTTTGAGTTGTTTGCCAACTGTGCCTTCTCTTTCTATAAAAGCCATCTGGACACATCAGCTGGTGACATGTGTCAATACTTCCTGGGAACATGCAGGAGACCTCTGAAAGTCTGGGGTAGGCATGGAGACAGGGCACTTCTACGGCATTGTGTTGGCTGTGCCTATCACCACTCTCTTTCTCTGTAGGAATCAGATTTTCAACTGGGCATAACAGGCTGAAGATGCACTCCCTCCCTGTCCCTGCAGCTGTCTGTGGTCATGTGATCACCAACAGAGTCTGGGGCAGGTCTTGGAGGCCTCACCTTCCTCTGCTTTCTGTTAATGTGGTAGGTGTTGGGAACAATATGGGCAGGACCAGGACTCTAGAGAAAGAAGCAGGACCCTGACCAAGAAGCTATTCCCAGTATTGATTGGACAGCAACAGGAGAGCAATATAGCAGCCCCTTTATCCCTTGGTTGCAAGACCCAGGTGAATGTCTGAAACCACAGTGAATACTGAGCCCTGCATACTGCTTTTTCTACATGTATACCAGTGATACAATTTGTTACAAGTTATGCATAAAAGAAGTGTAGCATCAATAATTAATAATAGAACAGCTATAACAATATAGTGAGGAGTGATTGAAAAATATGGTGAATAAATTTGAAGAATTATAACACTAAAAGACACATTGCCATTTGTATGATAAATGAAAATGTATCTTTTACTGTAATAAATATTTTTAGTTAAACACACCATATATATCAATCAGTTTTTTTTTCAAAATTTTATTGATAAACAGATAGTGATGAGACAGTTTCAAATCAAATCGGAAGTACAGTTTCAACAAATAACACACTGCATATATTCTTCTTACTGGTTAATTGCTGTACAAGATGCAGACTTGAGATCCTATTTACAAACACCATTAGAACAAATCATTCTATTCATTAAGACAATGCAACTATATATCTATCCTAGCCACTTTGAATACACAGATACAAAATGGACATTCATCTGTATACCCCATTTTTTCTAAGTTCCGTTATTGAATATTATAGGTGTGTAAACTCAGCAAAATATTCTAAAAGAGTCCAGCAGCCCATAATAGCATTGAGTCTTCTGTTCAACTGGCAATGTCAGAAATTATTGACCTGAGTCCCCCACAGCTCAACATAACAGCATGGCTTTACTTCGTATATTTCGTCTTCATACTTTTCTACTGGATGGTTAAGACCAAGGTAAAGCAGGACCTATGCAACAAGAGTTGTAGCTTTTGGATCTGAGAAGGTCAGTGAAATCCCCTCAGGATTTATCTTGAGATCCTGTACCTCAGATTGTAGAACCTTTATCAATTAGTTTTAAATTATGCTCTTCTATCCCAATATATCTTGCACTGTGCTCACCCCTCTTCCTGTGATGATGTGATGTGGTTCACTGCCAACGTGGTCAGATGAAACAAAGTGGATGACATAGACGTTGGGATGTAGTGTCAGGCTGGTGTGTAAGGATCAATTGAATGCAAACCCTGTCTACTCCAATAACCAATCCAATTACCAGATAGCTGCTCAGTGGTGTGGGTAGTGGTGTGGGTAGTGTGTACAGCATGGACACATTTGATGAGTGAATATTCACATCCCACCCAGGAAGGCAAAATAGCTGGAGACTCATGATGCTACCCACAATGAAACACAATTGAAAGCTTACAAATTATTTATTTCTGGAATTTTTTATCTAATCATTTTGGATTGAGATTGAGAGTGGATAATAGAAGACATAGCAATGGAAGCCACAAGAAAGTGAGCTATAACTGATATAAACTTCTATGTTGTCTAGATTCCTACCATTGTGAATCTCTTCACAGAGGCTGACCCCACATTCTGCACAAGAAAGTTCACTAAAATATAGTATGATTTTTGGTTCAAATCATTTGTCCACTAAAATTTAGGTTACTGCTTGTTTGCTTTATCAATTGGTAAAACTTCTTTATATCCTGCATACAAGTTCTTTATCAGATGTATTATTTATAAATATTTTTTCTCATGATATATGGATTGCTTTTTCAATTTGTAATGAGAAAACCTTTAAATTTTGATGAAATCAAATGTATTGGATTTTTTCATTTGTAGTTCTGTTTTTCTCCTATAATATCTTAGATTAAAAACCAAGGCCATGGATACTCCCTCTCAGATTTTTTCCTAGAAATTTTATAGTTTTGGATTTTGCAGTTAGGTTTTTAATCCATTTTCAGCAAAATTTGGATTGTATATAAAGTGTGACTCAAAAGTTCTATTTGAATGGCTTTATAGGTCTGTACAATAATATTAAACTATTCCAGCATTAATTGGAACTACTCTTTCCTTCATCAAATTTCCTCCTGATTTCATAAAAAATCAGTTGACTGCATTTGTGTGATTATATTTCTGTTCTCTTTTTTTGGCCTATAGCTTCAGAATTATTGCATTAACAGCACACTGTGCTTCTTATCCCGGTATGAAGGTGAGTCTCATAATTGGTAGTTGGTTGGTTGAAGGGTATCTCTCATTGGCAAAGCACCTTCCTAGCATGCATAAGGCTCTGTGTTTGATTACCAGCACACACACACACACACACACACACACACACTCATTCTGATGCCTTTTGTTTCCATATCTTTGTCCTGGCTTGGAGTTATAGTATGAAATTATCTAAATGTGGTAAATCTCTGTTTTGTTTCATAATTGTCTTTCAACATTAAGAATGCTATTTGCTCTAGAAATCTCATAAGTACCTTTTAGCAGCTTGAGGAAGTTTTCTTTGATTTTTTAGCTTGCATGAGTTTATTTTTTATATAGGAAATGGAATTTGGATTTTGTCAAATTTTTTTTCTGAGACTCTTTAGATGAACATTGGTATAGTCAGTATCTGCAAGGGAATAGATTTAATACAGGACACATAATTTACCAGATTATTTTATAATATTGACACAAAAAGTCAAATGCAGAAGAGTGCAGGAGATCTGTGCACACACTAGAGAACCAAAGAATCCATCTGAGGATCTGGATCCTTCAGCAATGTCCTATACTTAGAGCCTAGGGCAATGTCCTTCATGAGTCCAGCTGGAAGCCCAGAGCCCACAGTAATGTCTCATGCAAGTCTGTCCTTAGAATCTTCTCTAGAAAAACCCAAAGGTCAATGGTGGAAGCTAGAAAGTCCGCACCAGTGAGATGAAAGACATGTGCCACCAGATTGAGGATCTGTACTGGAGCCAGGAAGCACTGCTCAAGGAAGAACAAGATCTTCCTCAAGAAGAAACATAGTCTTCCTCAGTGACTGCAGGGACCTGAGCTCTCCTTACAGCGAGAGCAATTGAGTTCATATCAGGAAAAATGTGACAGCCTTCTCTAGGAGAATCAACAGCACACCATCTCTTCCACCTCTTTTTACGCTTTTGGCAACAATCCTCAGGTGGGCCTTCCACACCCAGAAGCACACTGATTCAGCTCAGCTGGGTGTTACAATTTGGCCATGAGTTAATGTACAACAATCACATACATTTAATGTTGTTAATACTAGTGTTGAAGCAAATTTTGCATTCCTGGAATAAACCTCGTCATGGTACATATTTTTTATGTGTTTCTGGGCTTGATTTTTGTTTTGTCAGAAACATCATGACTTACATGTGGCTTTGAGGGATACTGGCCTTTAGTTTTCTTTTTTTTTTTTTTTCTGGAACCAGGGATTGAACTCAGGCCCTTGCGCTTGCCAGGGAAGCGCTTATTCCACTGAGCCATCTCCCCAGCCCCTGGCCTTTAGTTTTCATGTCTTCTGTCTTTGTCATGTTTTGCAATGAGAAGAGTATAGATAAATGTTTCCTCTTTCATTGTTTTCTAAAATGATTTTCTTAAAACTATTATTATACTTTCCTTAACTGTTCATTTAAACTGACCTGGTCCTAGAGATATTTCATGCATAAGGCTGTTAGTGATGAGTTGAATTTCTGCAATAGATACAGTGCTGTTTGTCTTTTGCTATTTCATTTGTATGGGATGTCTTTATAGATCTATACAACACCTACATTTTCATCCAGAAGATTTAGTGTTTCTGTTTTAATATTTAAATCTTTAATCCATTTTGACTATAGCTTTGTTGTGGTGATAGGCATGGATCTAGTTTCAGCCTTTGGCATGTGGAAAGCCTATTTTCCCAGCACCATTTATTAAAGAGGCTATCTTTGTTTTTCTAGTTAGCCTGTTTGGCCCCTTTATCAAACATAAAGTAGCTGAGTGTATTCATGGTTGTGTTTTTATCTTCTAAATCTTTTGGAGGAAAATGTAGGTAGAAATCTTAAAGATATAGGAGTAGGTAGAGAGTTCATGAACACAAACCAAACTGCATGGGAAATACTTCCAGGAAAGAACAACTGGGATCTCATCTTTTGAAAAGTTTCTGCACTTCAAAGGAGATCTTCAAGAGAGTAAAAAGAAAACCAGCACACTGGGAAAAAATGATAACCAACTGCCCATCAGACAAAGGCCTTCAATCTAAAACATATAATGAATAAGAAAAAACCAGGCCCCCCAAATTCAAAGACCCAATCCAGAAATGGGCATCTGAGATGAATATACAACTTCTCAGAGGAAGAAATACAAATGGCAAGTAAATATATGAAAAAATATTCAACATCATTGGTCATTTGAGGAATGCAAATTAAAACAACACTGAGATTCCATCTCACCCCAGAAAGAATGGCTAACATCAAGAAATCAGTCAGTAACAAATGCTAGAGAGGCTATGGAGAAAAAGGAACCCTTCTACACTGTTGGTGGGAGTGTAGGCTGGTTCAACCACTATGGAAATCAGTGTGGCTATTCCTTAAAAATCTAGGATTGTAAGTCCCATTCAAATAGCAAGATATGCCCATCCCAGGTATTTTTCCAGAACTGAAACCCTTGTACCACAGTGATATATGTGCACCCATGTTCATAGCAGCTTAATTTACCAAAACTAAATACCTGAAACAACTCAGATGACCATCACCTGAAGAATGGATAAGGAAGATGTGGTATTTTTACAGAATGGAGTATTATTCAGCTACAAAACAGGATACATTTGAGTCTTTTGTTGGTAAATAGATGCAACTAGAGAACACACTCTTCAGAAAATAAATCAGACCCGCATGTGCAAACATCATATTCTCTCTTTAGTGTGAGAACCTGCAAGAGAAAAATGGAATCTTAAGGGTACAATAGATACTGGTAAAAGAGAATGAATTTATTCAAAAGGAAAGTGTTACTGTGTTAAAGAGAAGGACAGGAAAGGAGGGCTACAAGGAAAGCCAACATTTTGGTCCTGACCTTCTAAGGTCAATTCAGACTCAGGACTTCTGAGAACTTGTACTGTAACGTCATGTACTTCGGTAGTGTCCCAAATTTTCTGATCAAGGAGATTATGGGACCAAAGAGGAAAGTGATGATGTAGAGTGTGCCTAAGGAGAGTCATATGGAGAGAAGACACTCTCTCAGGCTTTCACAGAGAGCACATTGGCCAAGCATTGGCCGTGACTCATCCACATGGTTGACACTGACAAAGGTTCTACAATCTGAGGTACAGGATCTCAGGATAAATCCTGAGGGGATTTCACTGACCTTCTCAGACCCAAAAACTACAACTCTTG
>NW_004524703.1:6450712-6462053 GCF_000260255.1 Octodon degus
TATGCAGTGTGTTAGTTATTGAAACTGTCCTACCGATTTGATTTGAAACTGTCTCATTGCTGTTTATCAATAAAATTATGAAAAAAAGAGAAGGACAGGAAAGGGAGTGGGGGAAAGATATTTATCTATATATGTAAGCAGGATGGTTTGAACAAGTTTACTGTGCATTTCTGCTGGTCTATGCAAGGAAGCAGTTAATGTTTTAATTTGTTTCTTCTCCTGTTTTAAATTGTTTCTCATTTTTGTCTTCTTAATTTCTTATACACTTCTTTCTTTTTTCTTCCAATTTTACATGCATATATCTGGTAATATGAATAACTGATTGGAAGGCAACACTATGTATTACAACAAATACTGTGAAATTCATATACTTTGTTAAGGGAAAGCTGTATCACCTGTAATTTTTTTTTGTTTTAATTCTAACTTGAACTCTCTTTTAAAAAAAGATCTATACAATAAAGTGGTATTTTTAAAACATGTCTAGCAATTCTATCTTTTAGTTGAAATGTTTAGACTATTTACATTTAATGTAATTAGTGATATGTCTGTTCCATCTTGCTATTTGCTTTTTGTCCCATCTTCTCTTTGTTTCTGTTTTCTTCTTTTCTGCCTTTTTTTCAGATCAGTTGGGTATTCTTACGACTTTATTTTTCTTTCTATATGAGGGTTATAATACTTTTTATTTTTCTTGTGTTTGGTTTCTCTAGGATTTAGAAGATCTGTCTTTTTAAAAATGTATTTAGTACAGTGTCTACAGGGTCTCATGACACAGATTGAACTCGTAATGATCCTCCTATTTTCAGCCTCCCAAGTGCTGGGATTAAAGGCATGCACCACCATGCCCAGTCTCAGTTGCCATCTCAGCATGCCCCAGGGGCAGTGCTGGCATTGCACACTGGGGACCTAACCTATCTTTTAATTTACAGTTCAAACTGTGAGATAATCTTATACTATTGCATGAATATATGGGAGGATCCAAAAATATATTGACTATTTTTCTAAATTTTATTCAGAAAAAATTGCAATGAGACAGTTTCAAAACAGGTTGACAGGAGAGTTACAACAATTAATAAATTGCATATTGTTGTCTTTGTAGTAGTCATTCATAGCTCAAGATGCTGACATGATATCCTGTCCAAACACTATTAGTACAAATCTTTCTTCTTATTGAATTAAGAGAAAGTGGCTATATATCGATTCTAATAATTTTGGACATACAGATACAGAATTGTCCTTCATTTATATCTCCTTTCTTTGGGGTGGTGGGGAGGCCTGAACATGCCCTCAGGGCCTTTCTGGTTTGGCTGGAGTATCTGGGTTCGAACCAGTGGAAATTGAGCCTCACTGCTTTTTTAAGCAGGCACTTAAATAACTGAGCTAATGGGTGGGCCCCCTATATCTCCTTTTTATGTTTAGTTTTGTCAGAGATGGGTATTCCATTGCCATCCAAATATTGTAGGTGCATGAATTCAGCAAAATATTCCAATATAGTCCAGTAGTCCACAATAGTAGTGGGTTATCCACGGGACTGGCAATGTCCGAATCTGTTGACTTGAGCCTTCCACAGCTCAGCATATTAACATGGCTTTACTTTTCATACCTCATTTCTACATTTTTCTGCTGGACAGATAAGACCAAGATAAAGCAAGACCTATATATCAAGAAATGTAACTTTTGTATTTGACAAGGTCAGTCAAGTCCCCTCAGGACTTATCCCGAAACCCCGAACTGCACTTTGTAGATCCTTTGTCAGTGTCAGCCGTGTGGGTGAGTCATGGCCATTGATAGTGACTATTTCTTTTTCTTTCCTTTTTTTTTTTTTTTTTGGTGGAACCAGGGATTGAACTCAGGCCCTTGTGCTTGCCAGGGAAGCCATCTCCCTGGCCCCGATAGTGACTATTTCAATACAATTAAAAAAATTTATTACAGTAAAAGACACATTGCCATGAGTCTCCCTCAAAATACCCCCCTACACACACACACACACACACACACACACACACACTTTGAATATACTTATCCCATCATTTTCTTCCATTTTCTGAAGTAATTCTGGAAGTCCTCTTTTGTGCAGTGTGGTTAAAAAGTTATGGCAAAGGAGAGTATGATGTAATGTAGAATGTAATCTGATAGAAAGGCATACTCATAAAAACATCATGCTGTGTCTTCATATTCACTGGATTTGGCTCTTTCACAGTTAAAAAAGACTGTGAACTGGCCCCCCCTTTTTTTTCTGGTTTCCAGGAGAACTTGGATAAGAACATCTGTGAGCTGAATGAGCAGCACAGGAGCTCCTCTGATGGTGATGATGGGTCAGGGGGAGTTCAGGGGACACTGGCATCCCTCTGACCTGCAGGTGTGGTAGGCCGGTGACTCTGGTAGTGAGAGCTTTCAGTCTAACACACAGAAGATCATCCCCCTTCTGTTCAGCTACTGCCGGACCCCGTAGCAGTTGAGAGAGGTGAAGAAGAAGGATACAACAGAATCCTCCAGGGTGTACCATGTGTCTCAGAGTCCCCTGGCAGACACTGCCACTGAGGCTGCAACTGGACCCCCTTAGACTTAGAAAGGCCAGAAGAAGAACCAGCAGCAAACAAGCTCTGGATAAAATCTCCATTTTTGGGCCCATCTGTGGTAAGTAGAGGGAGGTGAGGATGGGAGGCCTCCTGCCAGGCTGGATGTCTCAGGCCAGCTGTGCTGTCAGCCCCAGACAGATCCTGATGCACAAGTCTCAGCTGCGGCACAGGGCAGGCAGATGAGTCTTTCCTGAGAGGAGCCATACCAGGAATTCCCATTTTGAGAACAGCCAGTTTTCATGAAACCAAACAGGGCTGGCCACTCTGGTAGAGGAATATGTCCACTCTGACTGCACAGCAAACCCCCACCTACAGTTCTAGGACATGGACCTGGGACCAGTGAGAGGACGAGTGTAGGCCTCCAAGTTGGGGTACCCACCTTATTCCCGAAAAATGGGAAGATTATCAAGGAGTAGGTGGAATCAGTGATCCATTAAGCCCTGTCACTGAATCCTACACCAGGGGCAACCCACAAGAAAGCCAGACCTAGCAGATCAAGCAGCATTAGGGGCAGGAGTTGAGAGAACAAAGCCTCACAGAGCTCAAAGGGGACCATCAGTCAGCTACAGGAATGTCTCAAGGAAGCAGTCTTCCCCCACCTGCCCCCAAAATAGTTACTAGAGGGGCAGCCCTTCTTGATGTAGAAAAGACAAGTGTCAGAGCCTTCTGGCCCATTCAGTTTGCCATCTATGATAACACTGTCATGTGTCCTATGATCTCAGTAAGATGAGGAATGAGAGTCTCTGACATTTATTTATCTGAAAGGGCTTCTTCTTTCAAGGAGTCTCTTGAGACACACTCACAGCCTGTTAGATTTTTTAGAACTTCAAAGCCAACCTAATTTATTGTCCCAGATAAAATTTTTTAATATAGTCTTAGTCTGTTATCACAGTCGTTTCAATTTCTTCACTTTTTACTTTCCTCAGTTTCACAATGTAGTTATCGATTGAGCAGGACAACATGAGCTTGCATATAGAGCTGGAGTCTGTCTTTACTTTTCTTCATTACTAAGCATACCCCACTATATTGTACCTTTGGGGCTTAGGAACACAGCTGTCCTGTTTCTGGCAACAACTCTTGGAAACTCAAAGTCTGGACACTTTATCTGTGCAAGTATATACTTTTACTCATTTTGAAAATTTCTGGACCTCCTTTTCTAACTCACTGTGGCTAAATACTTTTTGTTGAGGTTTCAGGACATGAAATTTCACTGCTTTCAAAATCTTAACGCCATGGGGTCAAATTTGTCCCCTTAATATGGCTTCCCAAATAGTGAATGTGTTTAAATAAAGTCCCTTTGGGGAGCCATTGTTTATCTTTCTCCTCATGTTTCCAATTCCTATAGCTAAACAGCTTTGCAGTCCCCGAACCTTACCAAAGCATTTTTTGAAAAATCTTGAGTAAATCACACACACAAATTCAATCTTGTCTATGTGTCAATTTATTCCCTCAAGCAACCCAAGATCATTTAGGCATGATTTCCTAGGACAGAAGTAAACGTGCCTTGTGTTCGCTTCTAGACCCTGATTGATATAGCTACAGAAATCTAATATCTGGAACAAATATGTATCTCTTATTCCTCAGTTGAAATCTTAACCGCTAAAGTAATGGTTTTAGGATGCGGGGCTTTGGCAGAGGGATTAGGAAGCAAGGTCTCCACCTTGTGAGTGAGAAGGTACTAACTGTAAGTGGATATCAGAGCCTCATCAGACACAGAAACTTGGTCTTGGGTAAGTTGCCTAGTTTATGGCATTTTGTTATAGCAACCCAGACATATTAGAACATCCATGGCCCTACACTGTGCAGGATTAATCATTTCCACCAGTTCATCTGAGATGGAAACAGGATTTCCCACCTGCCTGACTGTCCACACACACAGCCTGTTTTCCCTTCCCTCTCTCCTTCTCTTCCTCCTTTTCTTTACCTCTTACTGCAGTCTTTTAGGAAAACAATTTGTCATCTAGTTCACATCAGTTTTTTTTAAGGGAGAACATGACTTTTTACATTTGCAGGAGGCTTGCGGGTTAGCTCAGTTGTTTAAGCCCCTGCTGCGGAAAACCTAGTCAGGTGCAAGGGACCCAAGTTCGATCCCCAACTCTACCTTCCTCACCCTTAAAGCAGCCTGAGCTAGCCAAAAACAAAACAAAAAACCAAACCAAACCAAACCCAAAAAAACCAATCCTTTGTGTTTGCAATGTTCCTCTCCCATTTGTCTTGTGTTTTTAATAAAGTGTTTTTGTTTTTTTAAAAAATATATTTAGTACAGGCTCTACAGGGTCTCACTATGTAGATTGGACTTGTTGTGATTCTCCTGTTCTCAGCCTCCCAAGCTCTGGGATTACAGGTGCACACCACCATGCCAGTCTCAATCACTGTTTCAGCGTGCCCTGGGGGCAGGGCTGGGCACCACACAATGGGGATCAAACCTCAGCCTCTTCACTCTGCCTAAGCAGGCCCTTTAGTCCACTGAGCTATCTGGCCAGCCCTAAAGTGTTTTTAAAGTCTAAATACTTTCCACAAGTTATTTGCTCTTCTTAAAAGATTATTTTCTTTGCCATTATTACTGTTCTCTGGCAGTAGATACCTGCTCCTTGTCTTCCTCAGAATGTAAGGTTTTTTGTCCTGTGCCTGATGCTACCCAGAGCCATTCTGTAGCTGTCACTGAAGACTCCAGTACATTTCCTTTCCTTGTGGACTCTCCAGTGGCCTGTTCTTACCCAAGCCTCTGCCACATCTGATCTAGACGTGGCCTCCTGCTAATGTGTGTGCGTCATGGAAATTCTCTGTTCTTCTTAACTGACAGAGCTTGATGTTTCTGGTGCCGGTGAAAGTCCCTGCTCAGGGTCCACACTGCTGCTGGAGACGGAGCTTTCCCTCTGCCCCATTCCTGTGCCCCTCTCCAGCCCTTGGCCTTACCACGCTGAGTGGACGGAGGGGCACATCTGTACCTGACACGTGCAGCTGCCCCCCTCTCCAGACAGCCCGTGCTGCCACTGTGAGGTAGTTGTTCACTCTTGTCATGTCTCTTTCCTTCCTTCAGTCTGTGTTCATGGGCTGCCTACCTGGCATCCGGCAGTGGGACCCGGGGGGCTTCAGGGAGGATGAGGTAGCTTATTCCTGACTACCTTATATGCTTCTAGGGGGTCCCTCTGTCTTAGTTATAGAATGAAATGATTAAGTATGGGCTAGGTTTTTTACAAAATCTCTCTATACAGTGTCCCCCCAATCCATGACCCCAATTGAAACAGCTACAGAAATCTAATCTCTGGTACTTTTGTTATTTTTATATGGATCTATACTTTTATTTTGTACCTCCATGCCCATGGGTTTCCTTTATGAAGTTTCAGTTACCTGTGTCCAACTGTAGTCTAAAACCACTAAGCAGAAAACTCCTGTAATAATTCATAATTTTTAAATAATTTTACTTATTGTTACAATTGTTCTATTTTACTATTGGCTGATGATTCTAATTTTGCATTATGTCTAATCTACAAATTAAACTTCATCAAGGTATTTATGTAAATATAGGAAAAAACCATAGGAAATAAAAGTTTCAGTTCCATCTGAGGTTCTAGTTTTACAATATATCCCCATGGATAAGGAGGGGACTATTAGATAACAGCGCTGCATGGCGAGGATGTTATTTTTGTGTGGATCTATACTTTTATTTTGTACCTCCCATGCCCATCTGCTGATGAGCCCTGCTGTGGAATTTTCCTTAGGCTGCTTAGACCCCTGGTTTCCTGTCACAGCCTGTGATGACTGAGTCAGCACATTATTATGAGTGGGCAGCAGGCACCCACTCCCCCAGCAGCTCAGAGGGAGCACAGAGCGGTGGAGCTACCTTCCTCAGCATCCTAACTCTTTCTACTTGGAGGCTTCTGTCTGTACTAGTGTTGTATAGTTTGCTTCTTCTCTTCCTCCCTCTCTAATATGTGGGGGAGACCATATTTCCTAAATTGGGACATGAGGCCCTGTCATAGTTCTGTCGTTTTTCCCACCTCTTTCTTTTTATTCTGCTTCTTTGGAAATCTTTTTAGCTTTAACTTACTATACCCCTGTTGAAGTTTTCTTTTGGTTAAGATTTAGAATTCTAAGACTGCCTTTCTATTTTTTTACTTCTTTTGCACAGAAGCCTGTTTTTGTTTTAGAGGTGGAATATCCTATTTCTGTGAAGATATTCAATGTTGTTGTCATTATTTAGTTTTATTCTATATCTTGCATTTTGTCTGTGCTTAGAGATTTTTTTATGTGTATTCTGCTTCATGTTAGTAGCTTTCCTAAAATACTTGCTTATTTCTTCATATATATATGTGTGTGTGTGTGTGTGTGAATATAGAAACATAAACAGATATATGGCATATATATATATATATATATATATATATATATATAGTACCTGAGTACTTGAGACACACACACACACACACACACACACACACACACACACACACACAGTTTCTTCTGGTCATGATGGGCACTGAACTCAGGGAATAATGAGCTACATCCCCAGCCCTTTTACTTTTTAAAAATATACAGTCTCACAAATTGCCCAGGCTGGCTTTAAATTTGTGATCATCCTTCATCCTTTGAAGTAGGTGGGGTTAAAGGTATTTACCACTCTGTTCAGCCCCAGTTTTATATTCTAATTTGGAATTAAGGAGTAGTATCAGTTAGGGTCAAGGTCAACCTAGAGACTCCCAAATAACAATTTCCTTAATACAACGGAAATCTTCTCTCATGGGCAGACTATAGAAGGAGTGTCCCCGGTAGTGGGCAGCTCTGGCTCTACAAGTTGATTGGAGTCCAACAAAAGTCAGCTGTAGATCCCAGTTTGTGTCAAAGATTGAAGATGCCTGATGAGGGAAGAGGAGAGGACAAAGAAAGCCAAGACATAAAGAAGACTTCCAACAGAGGATAGTGAAAAGAGCATGGCTGGTGGCAATACAAAAAATATCACAGGGGGACAGTCAGCAGCACCAGGACAGCTTACAGTTGAGGAATATAACTTCTGTACCTGGAGTGGAGTATGACAAACATGAGTCACAGCCTCAGCCTAGGGAGACCTAAAGTCAAAACAGGATCCAGGAGAAGGACCCAGTGCTGTGCCCAGAATGACCTTGAACTTTAGCAACTGGAGGTTTGTGCTAGTCTAAGCCATTCAGTTTCTTGCCTTGGGGATCAGATTGATTAGGGAGGAAAGGGAGAGACTTAGCTTGTGCATGTTTTTGTAAATAATAGGCTTTTTTTTTTTTTTTTGCTGTTGCTTTTGTTTCCTTTCAGTGCATAGAAAAGAGGAAGAATTTTCTTCTAGCTAAAGATATCTTATACTGAACAGATTAAGGTTGATGAGCAAATAATTAAAATGCATTAAAGGCTATGCAAATTGAATTAGTAGAAACTGAAAGAGAAATGAAAATGAAGCCTGGGCAGGAACATTGAACATTTATATGTACACTCTATTAAGAACCAAGTAGTAATTTCCATATATGGAAAAAGGAAAAATATAAAATGAAAATAAACTAACTAAGGAAAACGGTTTCTAGGTGAACTATAACTGGGAATGCTGGGTAGTCTGCTAGGAGAAACAAAGACATGAACATTTATAGAAAAATGAGAAAACAAAAAGCACAGTTCATGAAAGAACTGAAAAACACTATGAATGTTTCAGTCATAAGATATGTAAAAGCAAGTATTTTTCTTATTAGATGTCCTTAGAAATCTGATTTTAAATGATATATACATGATTAAGATGCAGCTGTCTGTCTATATTGAAGCAGTACCAGTGGTTTTACTTTGGAGGTGCAAACTGAACCCAAAGTACAGAAAACTTGGGGGGGTGTATCTGAGTCATATACATCCACAGCTTTTGTTTATTAACCATTGTAGTACGGATCAATGATTAGTTCCATTTTAGAGAATTTGTGAGTGTGAAGATAGAAGTTTGGCTAGTAAAAAATATCCAGTTTCACATTTATAAAGAGAATGACCTAGAAGTTTCAGGTTGATAAATATAACCTCCATATCAGGGAAGAAGCTGGGGCATGCAGTTGAGAAATCATCCCATGAATATTTTATTATTAATATTATTATTATTATTTTATTACTTTAATTGAAGCATTGTTCCATGAATATTTTAATGAAAACAATGGCTCCCACACATGCTGGCAGGCTATGGCGCCCCTTGTTCTGCTGCTGATAAGACAGCTGATTGAGAGGGATGGGACATTAGCTACTGTGGCTGACCTGAGGGCTCTGAGAGCTCCTTCCCAGCAAACAAATGGCTGAGGGTTGGGTAGGCTAACGAACCATTTAAGGAGGACATAAAGCAAGATAGCAAGAAGGAAGTGAATGGTGGAGCTGTTGCCTTAGAAATGGTGGCCAGAGGTCCTCTTGGACAGGATACTCAACTGATGAATGAAAAACTGCCAGTTATGGGACAGTCTGAGGGAGAGTGCAGCACATAGCCAGATCTTAGGTGGGGACCTTGGCCTGTGTGCCACACAGAAAGAAAGCTAAGGCTGTGAAGTTCCTGAACAAAAGGACCCGGTATAGGATGTGGGTGGGGTGGGGTGGGAAGGACCCTGTAGGTGAATGAGAAGTATCATGGCTTTCATTCAAGGGTGAAGGGATGAGGCATGGGGTAAATGAAGATGAGAGAGCCTAAAACAGCAGAAGGGCCTGCAGGGCAGAACAGAATATTGGGCTTAGATGTGCGCATGATCGGGAGCAACAGGAGTTTGTTTACATGTGGGACTTGACCATGGATTCTATGTGGGGAGTGAGGGCAGGCACGAGGCCCTGGGCTTTGGGTGGTCAGCTCTGCTCCACCAACTGCAATGGGGAGGGCTCAGAATGTGATGTCTGCAAGAGATTTGGGACTCAACATTCTTCCTGGGAATATCTGAGTTAGCTCCTTGCCAATCATCTGATAGGAAGGAGGATATGATTAGGAGTTGTAAGGGTAGAAGTTGGCACTGAGATAAACTGGTTAGAAGTCACAGTGTAGTAGTGATATTTGGCTCACTTCATTTGGGTCTTCATGATTTGTGGGTGAGGTAGTTACAAATAACAATAGGTCATAGAAAGGCTTCTCTCAGCCTCCCTAAGCTATACCTTATTATATCTGCAAAGGAAAGTTTAAAAATCGGTTTCTAGACCCTTCTCTGCAAAGTACTACCTATGGCTTTTAGAATTTTTCTTTGGAATGTGGGATTATTTGCCACCTATTTTGTTGTTTTTGGCCTTTTAGTAACTTAGCTGAAGCTGAGATAAGAAAGTGCCTATCTCACCAGCGTTACACTTTTGTTTTTACCATTTAGCCCAGTGCCTGGTACATTAGTAGACACTTGATAACTGGGTTCTTAAAGAACATACAATTAATAAGAAATTACAATAAGAAAAGAAGGTTGGCAATTCCCAATCTATAAAATTCATTAACATAGTTCAGGAAAAATATTTCCATGAACTTGCAGGTTTTACAATGGAATCAAGTGGGATTTGGAGCTAAATTCCTAGCTCGCTAAGCTCAGTATGAACCCCACCCCCAAGGACAGTCTGTATGTAATGCCTTGGCCCATCTTTCTGTGGACACTCCTGGGATGACACCAGCCTTTCACTGCTCCTTGTGATTCATCCCTGAGATTTCTCTCTGCACGAAGGTCAATCCTACAACTTTTAATCACAAGACTCACTGCTCTTCCCAGATCCATTGCTCCCAAAGCTATAAATCCACCTTCTCATCACTCAGCTTGCAGGACACTTGTTCCTGTGGCCCTCATCAGCCTGTCTTCCACCTCCACTCTCTGTGTGCATGCCTGACACTCACCTTTCTGCACTGTAGCCTTCTGTGAGTTCCAGGGTTCCTGTTCATCTGGATCCCAGAAGCGAGCACAGAGCAGGCAGTGGTGATGCTGACAGCAGGCTAAAGGGGTGCATGGGTTGAACATCAACTCTAGAGCTTCCCGAGTGGTCTGTCCTGTCTTTGCCTTCAGCAGTCTTAGAGCACAAGTTATGTCTTTGGGAAGATGTTGATTTGGGCAACCTCTTTCTGCATGGTCAAACTGACCTCCCAATGGTGGGAAAGAATAGGAGAACACCAACTAATGCATCCTAAAGGCTGCTAAATCACATGGATCTTTTCTCAAATTCACCTGCTTTAGTCTTTCATGTTTAGAAAACTCACTGTGGCCATGACAACTTAAAAAACATATTTCTTTTGTAGCATAACACTGTTCTCCCTCTGTAGCCAGCAACATCCTGTAGCAGTCAGTGCCAATGTTTCTGAATTCTGCATCTTTTTCTAAGCTTCAGTCTTGGTGAAACTCTCATAGTAAATCAAGAAAAGCTAGAATAAGGTATCACCTTGTGGTTAAAAGAAAAAGAAATTCCATTACTATTGCAAGTTCCACAGATATTTAATAAGTTCTATAGATGTTTTAGACTTTTGAGGACCATCTACAGTTTTTCCATGTGGGAGCTAAGAAGATGGGTTAGATCACATAGCATGTACCTCTTTTCCTTAGCAATTGCTGACATTGTTGAGATCCTCCTCTTAATTATAAATACACACACACACACACACACACACACACACACACACACATCACAAGAAAGACATCCACAGTGGGACCTCTTTATTATGGTATCTGTGTTTTGTATGTGTGGATTCGAACAAATGCAGATCAAAAATATTTGACTATATCCTGGTTTTAATAAAATGAGGCAATATTAAGATAGCAAATTTTGGGGCTGGAGAGATGGCT
>NW_004524703.1:6462222-6464536 GCF_000260255.1 Octodon degus
AAAAAAAAATAAGATAGCAAATTTCAATAGCAAACAGAAAAATGAACCATTTTATGTGATATGCACTTAGGAAAAAATAAATATTTTTGTAAACATTACAAAACATATTGAGTATATTCTTTAGCTATAAATAAAATTTTTCTATTTATAAACTATAATTTAGTGCCAATGAAAATGCCTTCTTGCTAATTTTTCATAACTTAAGTGTACAGCAATAAGAATTAAAGCCATTGAACATAAACTTCATGATATCCAAATTATATCTGTTTATTCCTATTAAGATTATATTTAAAATTGAGATCAAATCTCATCCCACCATCTTTCTGCTTGAAAATAAATTTTCTTACAGTTGTTCACTAGAAGAAACTAAGGGATCATATTGAAGCCCTTCAAAAGTTAAATTAAAACATTTTTCTAGATTTCACTCAATAATTTTTAAAAATAATCTTGTTTTATAATTGTGAAATATGTCTATGTATTAGGACACAAAGTAATATGCACTTCTGTAACAATCAGTAGTACATCATTATTTGTTTTAATTTTCCTTTAAACGATAAATATTAAGTCTCTTTTTCAAGTACTTTCTCTTCCACTTTGGAGATCTAGAAACCTCATACTATTTTTTTTAGTTTTAAAGTTCTCTTAAATTGTGTGCTTTATAAACATCTTGTACTCTATGTCTATTTGCTTTTGAAGACTTTATTGGGTGAAAAATATTTGAGGGCCTGAGTCCATAAGCATTATTTTATTTATGTTGAGAGGACTGAAGAAACAGTACATATAATTCTTGGCAGAAAAAATTATAGCCTAGTTAAAACTGCTAAAATGAAAAAATAAAAATTTTATTCTTATTTAACATACAGATAGATTGGCGCTAAGTTCCAAACATACAGAACTTGTTTTAGGTAAGATACTGTGTATAGTTCTAAATAGAACAGTTGAAAAGATCAATTTGATATGTTCTAAGTTTAGAAGACCAAGTTATTTAGCATGAAATCATAAGGCAACTTCAGAATGTAGTCAACACTCATGAACAACTTTTACTTTATCTTTTGTGAGCCCATTTGGGGGCTCCTGTGGTTAAAACTTCTCATAAAGAACAATAATTTAAGACTTGGCTGGCCATTGTGGATACAAGAATATGCCAAGTTTTTAGGTAAGATTACTAGTACAGTACTAGAACATGAGGCAGAACATTATTAGGTTCACCATGAGGGGGAAATATTTATAGATTATGTTCTTCATGATATCCATTCTCTTAAAAATATACAAACACTAGTTAGTAAGTACAAAGTTGATGAATGCTAAAAATAAAAGTAAGCTCCAAACTTGTCAGTTTTGTGGCAAGTTGCTGCAGAATGTGAAATATGAGTAAACATGCAAAAATATATACAGCCTCTGCTTCTTTGTAGGGCTGGCATTTGTAAATCTTTACTTTGCACATACTTAAATTTTTAAAAATTTATTATTAGGAATTGAACTCAGAGCCTTGTGTTTGCCAGATGGACTAGGAACAAGAGAGTTGTGTTTTCTTGTCAAAATCATTGCAGAGCCAGCATTTCAAATGACAAGTGCTTGTGAAAAGGGGATTTGGTGGGCTATCACATGAAGAATTGCAGGGACTGGATGCTGGCGTTTGTGGCGGAACGCTGGGCTTGCGTCTCCCAGAGAGGCTGGAGGATACATCCACTGTTAGAGTTTACAGCCATCCAGTGAGTCAAGCTCGTAGATAATACCCATATTTTACTATGATTCCTTGTTAAATTACACTATGAACTGCGTGTCTGTGTTGTACCACATTTTCTGACATAGATGCTCACTATATATTTATTGGGCGAATTTGTTAAAGTTCTGTGCACCAAAACCATGTACGTTATAGGATTATCTGTGAAAAGCGTGGTACATTATAGTTAAATGCCAAACAATCTCCATGTTGATGGTGAATCAAGGGATCCCAGTGTAAAATATCACGTGAGGGGCACCCCTGGCTCAGGCTCTACCCACTCCGTGCACCCAGGCGGGAAGATGGGCCTTCCGCGATTCAAAGTGCCGTGGAAGCTGGTGTGGAGTGACATCGCCCGGTCCCAGAGAAAGAGCACGGCTCCCCGGGGCCTTTGGGTCGGAAAGGGCAGGTGGACTGGCCCAGGGTCCTAGCAGGGTGCGAGGGAGCTGGTAAACCCTTTCGGAGCGCGCGCCGGCCCGATACCAGGCTCCGCCAGTAAGCGGCGCTGGGCCCCGGCGGTACCAGGCTGCAGATTACCTGCAGCGGCGGTGCCCGCGAGCTCCGCCCCGCGCCGCCCGCCCGCGCCCGCCC
>NW_004524703.1:6464786-6492318 GCF_000260255.1 Octodon degus
CGCTCGGCACCTGCAGCGCGGGCCCCTGCGGCCCCCGGCTCCGGGCAGCGCCTCGAGCAGGCGCGGGAGCGGACGGCTCCAGGGGCGGCCGCCGGGCTCCGCAGGGCTCGGAGTGCGTAGCCATGGCCGATGGGGGCGAAGGCGAGGACGAGATCCAGTTCCTCCGGACTGTAAGCGCCGCGCCGCGTGTTCTCTCTGGGGAAGGGGCGCCGGGGCATCTGCTCCCTTTAGAGGGGTGTCAGGGCGGCGCGAGCGCCCCCCGGGAATGCGGGAGGGCCGGCGTCACCAAGTGTGTGCAGGTGTGCGTGTCGACCGAGCGCGTGTCTGTGCGCGCGTGTGGACAGCCGGGGACTGAGCATGGCTAGCCGGCGGAGGCGCCCAGGCTCGGTCCTGGAGTGCCCGACCCGCGCCTGGCAGCTGTAGGAATGGGGGCGGCGGGACAGCTGGTCTGGCTGGCCGAGACCTTTGGGGTTGCCAGGGGAGTAGTAGGTGGTCCTCGACGCTCGGGCGACGTGAGGACTCGGGCTGTTCCCGTGAATACCGTCGCCACACTGTCCCTTGGGCTTTGGGGACCTGTGCGCTGTCACGGAACGGAGATAGCAAGATCTGAGTACTTAGCTAGCTTGCGAGAGAATGCACGATGCTGCCCTGAGATATCCCCAGTCAGGCTGCTGCGAAGGGGGTAGGGAGGCTGCCTCCGTGGAGCCCACGGGTTGCTGGGACTGGTGCCAGGGTGGTGCTGTGACCGCCTGGAGAGTGTGGAGGCTTGGGAAGTGCGTGCGTGTGTGTGTGTGTGTGTGTGTGTGTGTGTGTATGTATGTTTATGTAGGTGGGCATCATGAATGTGTCGTTTTCTAAACGCTGGCTTAGTGAGCGTAGCAAAGTGCGTGGCCACATGCATGCGTGTATGTGTATGTGCTCCCGTGTGTGTGTGTGTGTGTGTGTGCGTGTGTGTGCAAGGCCCGGGTGGTTGCCCGGAATTTCCACACCGGGTGGCAGACAGGGAACGGTTGGCTCCACTCTAATACAATTTTTTTCTCCTTAAGTACCTCTTGGCGCTGCTCTTCTTCGCTCTGATTTGTTGAAACACTGCAGATACTCCCAGACCAAGGCATTGCTCACCTCTAAGCTGGGGCTGAGAGCCTCGGGACCCAAAAAGAGCTCTAACTTCGTGTTCCCACTAACCCACTTAGCCTTTCCAGCGTCCTTTCAGCCCTTCTTTCTCCACTTCAGTTCTCCCTTCCAAAGGACATTCCCTTACTGGATCCCCCTGGACCCCCACCGAGGACTGCAGCCTCCGCTGGTACTCTTTGCAGCCGTGCAAAAGATCCCACTGCTCAGTTACCATTCCCTCCATAATCTTGGAGAATCCTAGAGATGGTTGTGTTTTAAAATGCTAGCTAAATGACAACTTTAGGTTTGAAATAATCTTGATGCATTTTGGTAAAATTTGCACAAGAGCATTGTAAAGGGCCATTTTTTTTTCCTTTTTCTTTTCCTCTTTAGGGGTGGGATGTGGGGCTTATTTGTGCATTAAAGAGGCTGGGAGAAGGCTTTGGAAAGGGTAAAATTCAGGGCATCCATGAAATGGGAAATGGTCTGACCTGTCTGCCTGCTGTGCACCACTGCCTATAGAGGAACTGTTGCCCAAGACCTGCTCTTCCGAATAGTTTCACTAAAATCTGGGTTTTGGGGAGTATTTAAAACCGTCTAATAATATGGTTCATGATTTTTCTTAGTGGAAAATTAGTAGTTTTTTTCTTTAATAATTCAAGCCCTATTTGATTTTTTCTCTCAAACTACAAAGTCTTTTCTTCAGGTGGACTAAATATTTAATTGCTGTGTGATTTTAAGTTCGATTTGTATCAAACCACATAGGGTTAAAATTAGCTAGGAAATTTTGGATGGTTTCATGCGCTCAAGGGCTTCCTGCGGGCTTAAATGTTAAGCTGAGCTCATGGAGGTGCTGTTATCAGAATGCTTAATGGGAACTGTTCCTGTGATGGGGTTTTGTACATATAAAGTAATGTTACCTCAGTGCCACTCGGCAGCTGCCTGTCAGCTGGCGCGACACCTTTGATAAGTGGGTCTTGGGTAAGATCTGGCAGTCCTAGGCTGGGATTTTCTTTTAATACAATGTCTGTAGCTTGCTGTGCTGATGATAAATGACCTTGAAGGAGGCACCACTGTGATGTGGGCAAAGGGGGTGTTTTTCGCTACCATTAATACCTGGAAGAAGAAAATGTCTTTTCCTCAACATTTTGCCATTTTAAAATAGAAATTCTCAAATCCTTTGCCAGCTCCCATATCTGCTGTCCTGAATCCTTTCCATTTTGTTCTCTTAACCTGAGAATGTTGGTGTTTTGGAAATCTTAATGGGGTTAGTAAGGGATGGTGTGCCATTCCTGCATTAAATTCATCACTTTCCCCCCTGAGGCATTTATTTCTTTGTGATGTGCAATGTTGTCAATGTGAGTTATTTCATCTTTTTTATTTTTAAAGGAAGTATTCCAAGGAGTATTAAGACTGTATATTTGATAACATAGTTGTAAACTGAAGACTTCCTAATAGTAACTGATGGGGCTGTTGTGCATAGAAAAAAAGAAAACAAAAATGATCAAATAGTCATAACAGCACCCTAATTGTAAAGTTGGCCAGGCATCTCCCTTGTTCTGGTTTGAGTAGCTTGGTTATTATCTCGAGCAGCTCATGTCTGTTGGGTTTCTATTTGGTAGTCCAGCGCACTGAGGCATCTTTGTGGCTACTGTTCATACCATAGCTTTCCCTTTTTCTACAAGAGGTCTGAGATTATTGTTAAGGGAAATAGAGGTAACATTTTAAATAGAATCTTTCTATAGGTCATGTGTGCTTCTGTCAATGAAGCTTTTGCCACTATTTAGCTTATAATTCGGTCTCCTACCTCCTTTCATTGTGGTGCTGCTTGTGAGCCTCCCAGCGTTCCTTCCCAATAGTTGTGTGGATGAACAATCTGCTTCCATTCAATGACTTCCTCTGTGATCTGGATCTTAGACAGGTTGTGAATATGTCCTATAAACTCTGGGATGGGCTGTGACTCTTGAGCTAGAGGAGTCCTATCGTAACCCCTCAATTCCTAATGTGTTTCTTCACGGTCACATCACTCACATCCATGATATGAAAGGTGTGATTTATTTTAAAGCTTTTGATTTATTGACATGATAACAATCTGTACTTTGATATTTTAAAATGTGGGTCTTTTTAGCTATCTTTCTCTTTATTTAAAACAATCTGTTGCATTTCATAGAAGGTAGATACCTCTCAGTTTAATAAAACATGATATAAAATGACCTCAGTCAAGGGTTGCTTTTTTTTCTGAGTATTTTACTTTTTAAAAAAATCTATATGTACAACTGAAATACTTTTGGGTTCTACTGTGTCATGTAGTTTGGTATTTAGGTGCCAATGGAGACCTGAAATTTTGCCGTGGCTTTAGAAATTATTACTCTGGCTTTCTTTTGCAGAGAACTATTTTACTATAGATTTCTTCTCAGTTCTTCTCTGTTGTGCTTCACAACAGAGAAGAACCAACTATGAAGTATTCATCACTTCATAGCAGTAATAATAAAATGGTGATGCTAATGCCCGACATCATGTGGGGCAGGTTAGAATATTTGGCGTTTATTGGTAAACAATGGCTTGGCTGTGCAGAACGAGGTCTGAACCTCAAATCTCAGGCTAGTGATGTCCTTTTCAGGAGAGAAAGGCTGCTCATGTGTGTGTTAGGTGTACAGAAAATAGTATTTCCATTTTCTCAGCTGTGAGAATGTCATTGAGTTCAAAGGAGAGGATGAGTGAATAGTGGAAATGTGCTTGCTTGTCACTAAGAGCTTGAGATAGACATGCGTGGTGGTTTTTCTCAAGGAACTGATGAAACTCCCCACCATCTTCCCCCAGTTTATGGCATCAGACTTTTTACTTAGAAATTAGTGTGTACATTCTGGCAGGATGGGCAGACTCTGAAACACTTATGGGAATTTATTTGCCATTTAGTTGTATTTGTATGTGGCTTTATGTAAGTGTTTTTTTTTATGAAGGCTGAATTACCCAAGGAAAGATTCCAGCATATGGGCCACATGGGCAGAGGTAGGGTTGGTGAACTCTACCACTGTGGGAATTTTTCTTAATTCAGAAAATCATTTGTTGAGCACCTTCTGTGTGCATAGCAAGGTGTTATGGTTGAGGAGGTATTCCAAATAAGTAGACAAGAGGTTTGTAATTGTAATTGCACAAGAAGGATTTGGAAGCTAGCCTGGTATGGTTAAGAGGAAAAAAATGCATACCCAGTCTCTAGTATAAGATAAGGAAGAAGTTTTTAGGGAATGTTCCTGAGTTTGCCCCTACTTTCTTCATTTTGCAGATAGAGAAACTCACATTCAAGTTAGTACATGGAATAATGTGAGTGTATGAAAACCCCTGAAGCGTATGCCAAAAAATACAATGTATCAGCACAGTGTTCTCTGTAGACTAGGTGTAAACCCAACTGTCCCATTTTATCTTTCTCTTGACTTTCAAAATGCACCTGTCTGTGCTATCACTCTTATCCTTCTAGCCATTGAGAAGGTTTCTTTTCTCCCTTTTAAGGGGCAGCCCCTCATATGCCCTGAATATTGGATTAGGATGCATGGTCAATGCATTTGTTTATTTATTTTTCTTCATGCTTAAACTTTTGTTTTAAAAAATTCTGTTTCTCCATCTGTTTCTTCTGGTTTATCCTAAAGCACACTGATTCTTCCCCATCTTAAAATGTCTTTATTTAGCTGCTCAGCTCCTCCAGATGTGGTTGCTACCCACTGCGCATCTCCACCTCCCCTCGTAGCTAACTGCCTTTTCTTCTTGTTAAGGCCACATTCACCTCCCTGTTGTATCTAAATGTTCTTCTCTATCCCCTTAGAACCCATCTCAGAATTCCATAACCCAATGATCTTCCTACTCCAATCATGGAGACAAGGAACGTTCTGGCTGTTTTTATACATTTCTGGGCACTATTTTGGGGGGTCTAATTCTCTCCTTTTTTCCAGCTGTAATTGTTCCTGGGGATTCCACTTTATTTCCTCTTCCATCAATTCTGCCTCTGTGAACTAGTGTGTCACAAAATTTGAATCCTTTGGATATTAGAGTTTGAAAAGACTTAATAATGACTTCATCTAACTTTGAAAGCTAGAGATAGAAGAGATCTCTTTCACAAGGACATTAATCCCTCCTGAAGGCCCCACCTCTTAATACCATTCATTACCTTGAGTGCTAGGATTTTAGTATATTAATTGGTGGGGTAGGATGAGAGTTAAATATTGACCAGAGTATGGTAGTTCTTGTCCCAGCTCTCATCATCCAACATACCCAGTGAGGCCACTTACCCTGAGTCTTTCTGCCATTCTAATGAAGTACCCAAACCCCTCAGCTCAGATTCCTGACATACCTAGTCTGCCTTTTATCCTGGGCTCTGACCTTGCATAATCTGCCCCTTCATGCCTCAAATTTCTCTGTCCTTCACAGAATCTTCATGGATCACACCAATCAACTCGCATTTTTTTTTCCTCTATGCATTGAGCTTTTTAGTCAGTTCTGCACATTTTGTCACTGCCTAATGCTTCATGGGGACAGGGGAGGACCACGCTGGAACATTAGTTTTCCATGATACATAGTACAATGTTATCTATAAGAACAGGTTTAAGAAACCATTTCTGGAAAATAGATCAGGATGAGGACCCTTCCCTCGTCCAGCAGAAAGGAATATATGTGTCTTCTAATGTTGGGTTAAAGTTGCTCCACCTATTTCTAACACACTCATTCTATCATGAAGCAGTTCCTAAGGCCTCTTTCATGAGTGCCTGTAGCTGTGCTTTTGTGGCTGCCTCCATGTCCTTATTGATTCAGAACATTTACTTTTCATTAGCCATTTTGACTTTGGTAAAGAGCCAGAAGTCACATGGCCAGATCCAGTGAATAAGGCGGAGGAGGACACACTGTGATGTTTTCACTCCAATTAAGTGTGACGATCACTCAGTGTGTTTTAGTGAAGAAGGAAAGGTCAGAATCTGTTATGTGGGAGACAGCAAAGACTGAGGAAGTAAGATTTCTCCTATAGGGAGTAGTAAGGTTGGTGGGTCAGACTCTGAGATGAGGACAAAAGAGGCAGAGAGGACATGAGAGACAGCTGTAATTGTTGAGAGTGGCTTGGCCATAGGCAAACCTGTGTCATCTTAGCATTTAGGGCAAATGGTGTCTGTGAGCCTTTTGAGGTTGTCTGGGAACTTCAGGCTGAAATACAGTGTGAGTCCTGAGGAATAAGGTGGAGGAGGACACACTGTGATGTTTTCCTGAATGTGCTTTTCCTTTGGCTGACCCTCAGCAGAGGCGTTCATCCTGTTTTTGATCACATCTTATAATGACACTCAGGAAAAAAGGACTTGCACATCTGCTCCAGAAAACGGCAAGAACAACGACATAATTATGCTAGGAGTGAGGGCCATTGCTTTGAGGGGTTTACTAATGGTGTGCATTTTATTGTAATAATTTTTAAAACTGACACAGTCGCCATGTTTATCGATTAGAGCTGGGATGTAGAAACAGTGGAAACTTATGTGGGAGGCTGGAAACAGTGAGCTCAGGGTCCTCTGAGACTGTGTTCTGTGTCGTTTAGACAGAACAAAGGTGAGGTGGTGACAAGGTCGCCATGACACGGCTCCCAGACTCCACCTCTACCAGGTGGACCCATGGTGGGAAAAGTGGATTCCTTTCACATGAAATGTGGAGATTTTCGAAGGCAGCACCAGAACGTGTAGTGACAGGGAAGACAGGCCTTACAGTATCAGCAAGATGCCGTGCCACCTCTGCCTCTGAGAAGCTCCACCATTCATTGCCTAAAGGTCCCAAAGTTTTTTTATTCATTTTATTTTGAGAACAGTTGGAATTTGGGGGAGGGTGGGCTAAGAGAGGAAAACATTATAAAATGTTAAAAAATATAGATACTATTTTAAAGAACTGTCCTTCAGGGGCATGCAATGATTATGAGGTAATAGGAAAGACACAGTGTCTTTCTCTCTTTTAGGATAGAAAAGCACATTGCAGAAAGACTGCTGCAGAAAAGTGCAGCAGAAGTGTGTGCGCGCGCACACACACACACACACACACACACACACACACAGAGCTATACACATGCCCTCTGGCCTTTGCTTCTCCCTTTCTTATTCTTTAGAGTCTCCCTGCAGTCCTCTTTGCTTCAGGACATGTTTGACATGGCATATCTCTAACAACAATGCCCACGAGTAGGTGGTATAGTCAGTTCACAAGTCCTGGTTTGTGGGGTCCCTGAATCATCAGGAGAACATTTCATCTGGAGTCAAAGTGAATTGAAAGCTGCCGGGAAATGTCTGCATGGTGACCATCACAGTAGCTTAAAGTGTCCAGTCTGCACCTGTTCCTCTTGTGGCAGTGAAAGCATGTTATCTTCGTGCCACCTCCTGGGGTTATTATTAAGTATTAGCATTCTGCCCTGTCAGGGAGTGGTGACTCCCAGGAAAACTGGCAAAATCTGTTGACTTGGAGTCCTCCATCCATCAAAGGGGACACATAAACAGATGAAAGAAAGGGAGGCTTGTTTGTCACCATTCCCTGCTCCAGTGTTCTGTCTCTTCATGGGGTTGAGTCTGGAGCATTTGTTGACCACCTACTGTGTGCTGTGCATCTTGCTGGGTGCTGAGGCTCAAATAGATCCGAGTTGGCTCCTTCATTCCAAGACTTTTTTCTGTCTTTGGAAGGTGGAATGCAGAAGAAAGGAGAACCACATGTCCTACTGCAGAGTAGACATAAGGGGGAAGGGTATCAAAGAGAGAGAAGTATACAGCTCGTGCATGTGATCGTCCAAGCAAGCCTTCATGGTGGAGTGTGGATGATGGTTAATGATGTTTAGACTGAAGAGGAGCTCAGGGATCATGGTCTAACCCCGTGGTTTTGTAGTAGAGGGAAATGAAAGGATGAAGGTATTGGCGACATTCATTCAGCTCAGACAGGACTGCCATAATTCACTGGATTCCTGGAACAATTCACGCAATCTATAAAGCTGTTAATTGCATTTATACAGATCAGGAAACTGAGTTGCAGGGAAGTGAGATACTTGTTCAAGGGCAATTTATGAGTAAGTGATGTTGCTGGCCAGTTAGAATCTAGCAGATGCCAAAGCCTTTTTTTTCCTTCCCCCCTCCTGTCTTCTGTCAGGAAAACTCAAAAGATTGGATTGAATGAGAAAAAAGGGGTTGTTTCTTTTTCCTTCCCTGGACATCCTTTAGGATCATCTCTGCCTTTTATTTGTCTTTGAGCTGATTTACAACTCTGTGAAGTTGCAGTAAAGGTTCTGAAATCTTGCATCCTTGCTGATGGAAAGCATATGTGTGGCTGGAGGGGTGGACGCAGCTCTTGGGCAGTTCTCCACTGTCCAGCCCCTTCTCCCAGCATTCCTGATTGACTCTGGCGTTTGTGTCTCTTTAGAGTCTCCTTCGAGCCTCCTGGGATATCATGCTGGCTGTTTTGTTAATGAATTGCAAGCTTTGCCATGTGTTCATTTTATATTTGAATCATATTTTTACCTTTTTATAAAAGTATTCTCTTTCACTTTGTTGTTATTCCTCCTCAGTTGGGATGGGTGGGATTTTGATGAATTTGGGCAGGGAAGGTAAGAAGGAGGAGCATTGGAAGGAAGATGTAAGGGGAGGCTGTGGGTTCCTTGTGATTCCCTCTCCCCAAGAGATTTCATTTATGGCTGTGCTCTGTGACCAGCAAGATCCACTTTCTATGGTGCTGAGGACACTATATCCTCCCTTAGAGCCTAATGAGGGTAAGTAAGGGGTCTTCATTGTTGCTGGTCACTACTTGTCTACCTTCTCTGTGGAATCTGGCCCTGATTCAGCCCATTCAGTGGCACATGATCCTTTCCTTAGACTCCTTGAAGCTCATCCCTGGAGAGTACTCACTGTCCTTGCCAGGGTCCTGATGGCGTCAGGCAGGAAGCACCTGGGGACACGTTGGAGAAAAGTGCTGACATGAGAGTGTGAGTGGTGGCATTCCTGGAAGCGTGGGGTGCCTGGAGAGCAGGATCAAGGGTTTGTGCTTAATTCATAAGGTAAGAGGGGCCTTTGGAATCACTTTCTTCCCCTTTTTCCCTTTCACAGGAGAGAAGTGGGTCAGAGCTGTCCATTAAGAAGATTAATATGGCAGCGATTTATAAGATAAATTGGGATAGAGCGAAACTAGAGAGACTAGAGCTGAGAAGCCTATTAGGAGAGTCGCCACAGACTTGGTGCAAGATATTTCAGGCTTATGTTTGGGTGGTAGTAGGGAGAGCAGTGAAGGGAAGGTGAAGGGGGCACTGTACAAGGGTTTACGGGGTTGGCAACTGGTCAGATTGTAACTAGAGGACAAAGATAAAGGTAGGCTCAGGCATTGCAGAAGGTGATGGCATAATTTATAAATCAGGATGAAGGGGAAATTTTAGGGGAAGGCAATGGAGCTTATTTGGGATTGTTTGTGAAGTATGCTGTGGATTTATTTGTGTTTCTATGAAAAAGATAGGTTGATATATGAATTCCTCAGTACCTCAAAAAGTGACTGTTGTTGGATAAAGGGTCTTTCCAGAGGTAATCAAGTTAAAGTGAGATCATGAAGGTTGGCCTGCAATCCCATACAACTGCTGCCTTTGTGCTAAGAGGGAATTAGGACATAGATACACAGAGAAAAGAAGATGTGAAGAGCCACAGGAAGAACTCCTATGAAGATTAGAACACTGTGGCTAAGGAACTCCAGTGACTCCAGAGGTCAAGGAACATCTGGAAACAGTCTCCCTTAGCTGCAGGAGAAACAGCCCTGCCAGTGACACCTCCATCTTGGCTTTCAAGCCATGGAACTGTGAGGCCATGAATGTCTACTGTGAAACTATTTCAATGGTGACATCTTGTTAGAGTGGCTGTGGAAACATGGTTGTAGCATTTTAGAGGGAAGATGAGATCATAGAGGCTGACAGGACACCATTGGGGTGATAGCCAAGCCATGAACATGATTGAGGTGACCACAAGAAGGAGCTTGTAGAGACTCAGGAGCAAAAGTTATGGTAAGGAAGGTGACTCCTAAGACTGATATGACCATCAGAGGTTCACTGGAGTTCCCCAGAGGAGTAGATGCCAGTTTTCAGGAGACAGCAGTGAGAGGGTGGCTGTAAGTGAGAGAAGCAAACTTAGATGCTCCTTTTACTGCAGATGTGGAGGAAGAGAGGAAGTAGAAGGAATGGTTAAAGAAAGTTGTGTTAGGTAGCTTTGTATTGCCCTCACAAATGCCTGTAGTAATCAGCTTACAAAGAGGAAGGGTTTCTTTTGGATCATGTGTTTGTGGTTTCTAGTTCAGAACCATTGGCCTTGCTGCTTTTGGGCCTGTGACAAAGTAGCACATCATGGCGAGAGTGTGTGGTGGAGCAGGACTTCATGGCTCAGAAGGGAAAGAGGCAGAGAAAGGGGTGAAAGCCTCACTCTTTTCTTCTGAAGCACATCCTTGGTAACCTGAAGACTTCCCATTAAGCCTTACCTCTTAAGGGTTCTACCACCTCCCAATAGGACAGGCTGGGCCTCAACCTTTAATATATGGGGCTTTGTGGGACTGTGAAGATGCAGATGATAGCAAAAATTAATTATTTGCTTGTTTTGTCTAATGGGAAGACTGTAATCTAAGGTTGCATGAAAGGAGGTGCTATTGCTGTACTGCCTGAAATGCTGCACCAGACCAAAGCCCAAGCATTGCCCCTTGTTTTACAAATACCTAATTACTTGTTGCTTTACCTAATTTGAGAGCACGCATATTTTCCTTTGAATTTGGTTCATCTTTGCATAAGTTCATTTTCTGTTGGGGACCTTTTGGTGAGTAATTAAAATTGGAGCTCTATAAAGCTTTCTTGGTTCTAAGTTGGGCGTGTTTTGTTTGGATGTTGCAGGATGTTGGTGATTAAATAATCTAGCTAGGCTTGAAAGCAAGCACATCTCATTAGATGAGTGGAAAAAGTTCATATTGCTAGTGATTTTTTTTAAATGTAACTACTAACTCAAAAAGATTGCAGGGTTTATGTGCAAAGGATGCTTTAAAAATATGATACATGTTTAAAATTTACAGAGTTACACTAAAAGTTATATTGTTATTAATCCCCCTCAAAATGCTCCTCTTTGGTTCATACACACTTACCCATCATTTTTGCCACTTTTTTCTTTTTTGTATTAATGTTTGTTATACATAATTAACACATTTTTTTTTTGTGGGAAATTGGTATGTTCTTCTGCTTCCTGAAGCATTTCTGGAAATCTCTTTGGAGGGCGTCCTTAGTGATAAAAAACATGGTGAATGCTGCTGCTGAGTGCCATCCCAAAGGAGGGCGGGCTTGTGACAGTCGTTATGGTGTGTCCTGATCTGCCTTGTTGATTAGGTCTGGCACTGTGTGCGTGTAAGTTCTGGTTCTTCCTCAAAGTCAAAATGACCTTGAGGGGTAGATGTTCCGAGTTGACTCAGGACATTGAGGCAGCCTTCACAGTGCAACTAGAGATGCAAAAGACGACTTCCAGGACTGCTTCAGAAAGTGCCAGGAGTGGTGGACTAAGAGTGTTCAAAGTGAGGGGCGTTTTGAAGGGTTTTATGGCACTGTGTCTTTTACTATAATCATTTTAAAAAAATTTTTGAACATTCACTGTGCTTGTTGAAGCATACCTGATAGGAATTTATAAATCACTTTTTTTTCCTTTGGGCAGAACCCAGGATTGAACTCAGGCCCTTGTGCTTGTCAGGGAAGGGCTTATTCTACTGAGCCATCTCCCCAGCCCCTTTTAAGGAAATGGTCAGTTAGCAATAGAATTGAGTGATTTCTCCACAGGTCAGATCAGGGGAAAACATTGCAATATCTTAGGAAACAAAATGATTCTGCTAATAGCAACTGCCTTTAGCTATCCTCCTATGATAAATGGCTTAGTTTGCTAAACAATTTTCAGTGATTTTTTTTTCCAGAAAATTAAAGAATTTTTACTTTCAGAGATATTTTTCATACCTTTTCATGTAATTGGCACTATGTTGCTATATGATTTATAACTTATAAGGCATTTAGACTAAACAGTAAATGCATCTAGCGCTTACATGTACAGATTTTACAGTACGTTTATACTTAACACCTATGATTTAAAAGTAAAAGCTTTCAACAGATGTCTAAATTTAACAATAAAGCATGCATCTTAACCTCTTTAGTGTCTGCAACTCTCTCATTAAAGGAATCTACCTTTGAGATGATTATTGTTATGGGATCTGTTTACAGCTAGCCAAACTACAGGCATACCATATACCAAAGATATCATAAAGACAAATGTCCTCTTCTGCCCTTATCAAATTAGATATAATCACGTCATAGCACAACATCTATGTAGTATATGCCTGTAAGTGTATGTCATATAAGTGTATGTCAAAGTTATATATCCTGTAATCTTTAAAGAACTTTCTTCAACCAGTGATATACTGGGTGACATGCTCTCATCCCCCATCCCAGGGTGCCCTCTGTATTCAGGGCTGCCAGTGCTCTTTGCCAGGCATAAAGAGGCATGCACAGTGTGAAGACCAAAGCTTCTAGATTTCCATGTGCCAACACTCTTCCACTGAGCCACATTTTAGCCCTGATTTTAAAATTTTGAGTCAGGGTCTTGCTAAGTTTCCTGGGCTGGCCTCATACTTGAGATCTTCCTGTCTCAGACTCTGGAGTGGATGGAGTTATGGGCATGCACTTGTTTTCTGCTGCTGATGGGGAGTCTAATGCCTAGGGTTTGGAGGAGGGGACTATATATATGGCTTACTAGGGTACAACATTGAATGTTAAAGTCTTGGTTTCCATGTTGGTGCCATTAGTCTTGAGCATGAATGATAGAGCAAACTACAATCTGGAGAAATAAAAGTCTGGAGAATAAATCAAAGAGACACACTTGCAGATCTGGCCAGAGAGAGAGAGAATAAATAATGACATCCTTTTTTTTGCTTGTTGTTCATGCTGGTAGAAATTAAGATCTCAGCATAATTTAGCAGTACAACTTCCAAGAAGGACTCTGATATTGTGGATAAAGAGCCTACTTTAAACGTTGAATAAATTCAGCTTCTTTTTATTGGAAAAACAAAAGGAAAGTTATTGCCAGGTTGCATAAAGTTCTTTGGTGTCATACACTTCTGAAATACTGAGAGTATCAGAGTTTTCCACATGAGTGAGGGAGAGTAAAGAAAAGCTACTGCAAATTATAGGAGGTTTGAGGCTATGTTTTTACTTAGAGACTAGTTAGTAAGTTTTCAAGCATATTTTTAATTTGGCTACATAATTGGCTTTGTGGCTGCCTTAGGTTATTATGAATGCTCTGAATATTGACTTAAACATGTGTTAGGCTAATGTTTTTATTGGCTAGTACTACTTCCTAGGTATTGGGTAGGACCTATGAATGATATTGTTCCATGAAGCCAAAATGCAGTCACTACCTTATTTGTTAAGTGCTTATGGGATGTCCTAGGTTTATTACCAAACATCCTTCATTTGTACTTTGAAATAGTTTCCATATAGTCACTAATAAAACTAAATAGGAAAGGGCAGAAGCCTGAACCCAATGGCCAAACAGGTGAGATTTCCTTCAAGATCTATGTCAAACCAGTCCCATGTTCATCAGTTATGGCTGTGTATTTTAATTCCACACACAGTGGAAGTGTGTTTGTTTCCCAACTACTCCTTCTCATAGGCAAGTAAGTATCTTTTCTAAGATCTCATCTCAATCCACAGGCTTTTCCTAGACTCTTGGTGTGGCTAACAAATCTCAGTTCAGTGTGATATTGCCCAAATTGCTGCATTCTACCTTGGGGAATTATGTGCAAGTTTTATGTCCCAGGATTTGGTTGTTGCATAGGCTCTTTACATAATCCTCTATTTTACCTAGTTTTGTAGTTACACCAGAGTGGAAAGGTTAATTCATCAGGACCTCCTCCATTGTAACTAGTAGAGGGACACAAGTCCTTCACTAGAAGCTAACTTTTGGTAGTAAATATAATAGTACTTTTCTAAAAAACTATTTTTGGAAAACATTTTAGTTTGCTGCGATTCTGGAGTTGCAGGAAGTGATATTCTCTCTTGCTTCCCCCATTGAGTGTGGCTTAACGAATAGAGCAGTGTCAAAAGCAGAAAATGGGTGTTAGTGTAAAGCACCAGTGGATTCGTGCAGTCAACTCAGCCAGAACACAGAGCTGTTCCATCCACAGAGGTCTCCCTTGTGCTGTCACACCTGTGCTCCTTACTGTTGCCTTGAATCTCTAGAAGCCACTCATTTGTTCTCCAGATCCATAACTTTGTCATTTGAGAATATCACACAAACTGAATGAGGGACAGTATGTGGCCTTTGGGTTCAGCATTTCTCACGCAGTAAAATGCCTTTCTCATGGTGTGGCTGTACCACATTTTGCTTGGCTATTCACCTCATGGAAGGACATTTTGTTTTCACTTTTTGACTAATATGTAGCATGATCAAACATAAGGTGGATTTGTTTAAGTGACCTCAGCAGAAGAGGTGTTCATTTTATTTATTTATTTATTCATTTATTTGGTACACGGTCTCACTACGCAGCTCAGACTCATAGTGATCCTGCTGTCTCAACCTCCCCATGCTGGGGTTACAGGTGTGTGACACCACACCTGGTTTTGGGGCTGGCATGACATGTGGTACTGGGGATCAGACTCAGGACCTTGTGCTTGCCAGGCAGGTGCTTAGACTGCTGAGCTATCTCTCCAGCCCAAAAATAAGGTAGATGTTTAAAAAATATTTTTTAGAAGAGACATTGTCATGTTTCCCCCTCATAATACTTCCCCTCATTTTGAACTCACTTATCTCATTGTTTTCACCACTTTCTGAAGGTTTTGAAAGTCTTCTTTCATATCTTTGTTCTTTATGGTTGCCTTGATATCTTGAATTAATTTGAAACATTTATCTTTTATGGTCATTTTTGAGTCTGAGGAAGACCTAGAAGTTGCATAGTTCCAGATCTGATAAATAAAATGGGCATAGATATGCCATAGTGTTTTATTTGACAGAAATTACCCTAAATGTTTTGAATCAATTTAGCACTTCAAGACAGCCACCTAAAGAATCTCATGAGAGGTGATGTCCAGAAATGCTTCAGAAAGTAGCAAGAGTGATGGGATCAGTTTGTTCAGATTGGAGGGGGGTATTTTTAGGGCGATTAACAGCAGTGTGTCTTTGATTTTCATACTATAGATGTTCTTTTAAAATTTTGACATTGGCTGTATTTTGTGATCACATGTGATACCCTAATATAATTAAAAGTTCCTGTGAAAAGTGTTTTTCAGACTTTTATTTAGACATGTGTTTTTATTTTTCTGGGGTAAATGCTCAGGAATATAATTGGTGGGCTACATGGTAAGTATGTATTTAGTCTTCAGAGACACTTACTGAACCCTTTTCATTAGCTGCTCTGAATTTTACATCACATTCCATGGTGGGTGAGATGTCTTCCCTGTCTCCGTCCTTGCTGGCATTTGAATTGTTACTATTTTAAAATTGTAACTGTTCTGTGGAATGTGTAGTGATGTCTCATCATGCTGTTAAATTTGCATTTCCCTAATGGCTATTAATGCTGAACATCTTTTCATGTGCCTATTTGCCATCTGTATAATTCTTTTCAGTAAAATGTTTCCTCATGCTTTTTACTCATGGAATTTTTTAAATATTCAGGTTTGAAAGTTCTTTATTAATGCCAAATAGGAGTTCTTTATCAAATATGTGGTTTGCAAATGTTTTCTCCCAGTATGAAGTGCATTTTTTCCCTTTTAATAAAATCTTGTACTTGTACATTTATTTTTCACGAAGCTGAATTTATTGATATTTTTATTTTGTGGGTTTTGTTGTTGGTCGTCTGTTGAGGAATTCTTCACCAAGACGTTGGCCTGAATATTTTCTCTTAAAAGTTTTCTAGTTCTGTGTTTCACATTAAGTCTATGATCCCTTTTGAGTTAATTTTTATATAAGGCAAGAGATTTAAGTTAAGTTTCTATTTTAGTCTACCAATATCCAATTGCATTTGGTGGCAAGACTTCCATTCCTCCACTGAATTGATTTCATATTTTTGTAAAAATATTATTTGGCTATACTTGTGTGGGCTCCTTCTGGGTTCTGTATCTTTTCTGTTCATCTGTATCTTCATTCGTTTACCAGTAGCACACAGTCTTAATCTCCTAATAACTCTTGAAATCAGATCAAATCTTTGTTAGTGTTTGGCTTTCTCTCTGGGGCTATTTTCCTCAGAGAGATATACTTTTGGTTTGGGTTGTGTAGATTAAGCCAGGGTCTAGTGCATACTGTGCACATGCTTCATGACTAAGCTATACCACAAGGTCTTCCCCTAAAAAATTCACTTCTTCAAAATAAGATTATATGGTATGATGATTACAATAAAGCCATACTGACTGCAAAGCCTGCATGATTGCCTGGAATCTGTCTTATCAATAACCAAAATTTATGCCTTAGAAAGAGATTAATTTTATAGCTCATGAACCTTTAGCAGGCTCAAGAACAGTTGAAACTGCTACGGTACGTAAGTGGTGTTGAAGCGTTTATTGTGACAGATAGTGTTGGCCATCCATCCATCTATCCTTGCCCACTAGTTCATGTGTATAAATGTATTTTCTGCTGCAGCCCACAGTTTCAGGTTCATCAGTGGATGGGTGTTCTTTTTTCTTAGTGATTTTAAAACAAATTCCCCTTTGTTAATTTAGTCTCACGAATCCTGTATCTCCTCTTCTTATAACATTTGTCCTGGGTTTGGGTGTAGGAATTTCTTTAAGAAAGCCTTTGCTCTGTAATGCTCTGAGTAAATATGTAAATGAATTCTTGCTTACCACAATTGCTTTTTACTCTGAGTGTAAAGTGGTTCCACTGATTCTATTTTCTGACTTTTGAGGTACTGTGTAACATAAACAGTTTTTAGATCTCCCTGTACTGAGGCCTCTATCTGACACTTTTTTTTTTGGCATTTTTTTTTTTCAACCTTGTCCTAGGTAAGTGAGTTGAGGACAAGAGACATTGTATAGGACAAAATCATCTGTATCTCTTAATGTTTGGCACAATGGTAGCAGTTGTAGGATGGGTCCCTTTTTCAAAATAGAGGTTGGCCAAATAGCTCAGCAGATTAATGCTCCTGCTTAGCTAGACTCAGCGGCCGGGGTTCGATTCCTGGCATGCTATGTCCTGCCCCACCCCTGGGGCATGCTGAGACAGCGATTAAGACTGGGCATGGTGGTGTGCACCTGTGATCCCAGCTCTTGGGAGGCTGAACATAGGAGACTCACTATGAGTCTGATCTACATAGGAAGACCCTGTAGACCCTGTACTAAAAAAAAGTAAATAAATAAAAATTTAAAAAAACAAAGTAGAGGTATAAAAGTAAGACAAGTTTAATGATGGATTTGGAAAATAGCTATTTAGGGCTTTGTGATCTCTAATTTAAAGAAAAATGGAATTTCTTTTCAGAACAAAATGGTTTGCTCTGCATGGGTTGCTCTGGAGGAATGTTGGCAAATACAGCATATTGTAGGTCCCAGAAAAAATCCATGTTGTAGATTATAGCCTCTCCTAGTTCTATGTTGCTTACTGATAGCCGGCTGCATTTGTGATGATAAGACAAAGAGAAATACTAAAGCAAACCACTTAGAGGTTTAGTGGTAGACTTTAAAGGGAATGATTTTGAAAGGGTAACTTCTAATGTGTATCCGATATATAAATTGACTTCTTCAGGGATTTAAAAACTCTTAATATTATTTGTCTCTCGTATAAGTAATTCATTTCAAAATAGACACAGTAAGTTAGACATTTATAGTTTGTGTGATGGGTACAGAGAGGACTTTTGTACTGGGCTTAATTATTAATATCTGTCAGCCGGATGACTAAAAGTAATCCATGGAAATCAGGAATGTTTACATAACATTTAACTTAAGAGAGAAATATTTCCCAAGGATATACTTGATAATATTTTTTTAATCAGTCAATGCTGCTGTCTTTTATAATCCATTTTAAATCTAAGTGAAGTACTGATTTATCAGGAGTGAACATTTTCCTTCAGTATTTTGATTATTTTGGCAAAGCCAGCTGTTTTTCTTGTATGTAGTATCACAAAAGAGTTTGGACATTTTTTTTCTGATGTTTTATTTCCAAGGTTATTTTCTTCAGCATAATTTTATTAGGCTATTTCTCAAAGGATGTATTTTATTTTGTTTTTCACCACAATACTGGTTTCCCCACACTATTACATAGGAAATTTTTCTTAAACTCTTAATATTTGCAATGAAATGCCAAAAGGTTGAAGCATGGTGTTCATTGTCTTTTATTTTCCTTACCCTAAAGTTTGAATTGTTTTCCACTGTGCATTGTATTAATATAAACTTTTCATAGCTTTAGTGGACTAAAGCACCTCATTAGGCAGAGTGCAGTGGCCAGGGTTCGATCCCCAGCATGTCATGCTGGCCCTGCCCCTGAGGCGCGCTGAGACAGCAAATGAGACTGGGCATGGTGGTGTGCACCTGTAATCCCAGTGCTTGGGAGGCTGAAAACAGGAGGATCACTAGAGTCCTATCTGTGTAGTGAGGCCCTGTAGACCCTGTACTAAATACATACTTGTCATATTGATATAAATCTATCATCTGGCCCAGCTAAACTGTTAGGAGATGGTTTAGGTTCCTGTGTTTTGGTTAGACTTTTCCTCTTCTTTTGAGTTCTTTCTTTCTTTCTTTCTTTCTTTCTTTCTTTCTTTCTTTCTTTCTTTCTTTCTTTCTTTCTTGCATGCTGATTTGGAGCAGAGTCTATTGCAGGTTCTGTGCGCCCATCAGTAAATAGCAGTCTCCTCAGTATGATAGAAGCAATGGTAGATAAGTCCCCACCCTCATGGATCTTAGAATATAGGAGCAGAGAGGAAATTGGCTGCCTGGCATTGCTGTGCACTGTGTGATCTGTGCTAGGAAATTATACAGCCTTTGATGCCAGTTGGAAATCTCATTGCCTACCAGTCAAGTGTGCATCATGGTGTTCAGTGGATAGGCAGAAAGGTGAGGGAGATACTCAGAAAAGGAGCTATTAGATAGGAGCTGTAATAGGCGCCTGAGCTGAGTCCAGATGGAACTGGGGAGCTGGGGATCTTCAGAATATTTTCATCAGTGAACCAACTGGCAGCACGCAGGGAATACATGCTGGAGGTTTCCTGGAATGTCCGTTTTTAAACTCTTTGCTAGAAGCACGAAGTATATTTTGAGACTTTTATGTAAGAAAATTGGTAGGTTTTTGGACTTCTTTTTCATTGTATGTGAGAGCATTTTATCATAAAAATATTCACTGATTGGAATGGCTGCTGCTCCAGGAAGATATAGCCCATTTGCCTTGTGACCCACTTCTCCCTGCACGTCCCTGCATAATGAGATAGACATTTGGAACCCGGACTAAAGGATTCACAGAGAGAAACTTTGGAAAGTTAGAGGCTGACCGTGAGTGCTGTTTTGAACAATGGGGGTTTGATCCTTGAGCCTTAGGTGTGTAGGAAGCCTTTACTAAGCATGGTGTGTGCTGCACGGGAACATAAGCGCTTTGAACAGAGATCCAGTGGTGTGGGGTAGACAGACCCACTTGCAACATGGACTGGGCAGGGCTGGAGCGCAGCACATAACTATGTAGTTGCACTTATTAGCTCAGAGTGGTATTAACTGATATACTCCCCAAGATGGTGCTTCCTAATCATCTTTCTGTCACTGTAATGAAACATTTGAGATACTTAAAAAGAGAAAAGCCAAAAAAAAAAAAAAAAAAGTGAAAAACCATATTTTGGTTCACAGTTTTGGAGGTTTCGGTTCTTGATCCGTTTGCTCTGTTGCTTTCGGTCTTTGGCATGCAGGGCAAAGCTGCTCACCTTATTGCCAGGAGCCCAAAAAGGGGGGCGGCTTCCATGTCCCTTTCCAGGACACACTCCCAGTGACCTAGAAACCTCCCTCTAGGCTTCCTTTTCAAGGCACTACCATCCCCATACTAATGGAGACTAAGCCTTTAGTACACTGATTTTATGATCCAAACCATACCCTAACACTGTAATATATATATATATATATATTCCCTATATTGTCTGAGGCAAAGCGAAACTATATAGCTTGTCCATTTGAGCCAATATTCAATACCTATGTTGGAGCCTGTTTGCTATGTGGTCCCATATACTGCAAGCCTGCTTTCCAGGAGCTTCCCTGTATTGCCTTAGGACAAGCTCACTTCTAGGAAGCTGTCCAGGAGCTTTCTAGATGCTAAATATTTCTAATGATCTGGAAATGAAGTATTAGAACTGTTATCATAAGCACACAATTTTAATTTGTTGGTGCTATTTTCATGCATTGCCCCATTATCTTGGTGGAATTAAAAGCCCAGAGTCATGCTTTGTCAATTAAGAAAACAAAATGTGATACACTAAGTCCCCAACTTACAAATGAGTACCCTTCTAGGAGAGGATTTGTAAACTGGATTCCTTCATAAGTCTGACAAAGTGAGTCCTGTACGCCCTTGATACAAATATGTAGTGTCTATTGCTTTGTGCTTCCACCCTCCCCTGCACATCACTGCTGCTTTTCCTCTTGCTTTTAGAATTCTGGGCTCTGATTGAGCAGCATACTACGGAGCACCATCACACTGTGCAGTGAGCACACAGCAGCACAACTGTGACAGTGTCAGCTGATGCATGAGCTACTTCTGAGATTCATTTACATCTGAGAATGTTTCTCATTCACAGTCTGTTATCTGAGAGTGCACAAGTCGAATGTTCATAAATTGGGGACTTACTGTCTCTCAAAGTGAGAGGAAGCTCTGCTGTAGTCCGGCGATGTTTCTGTTTTCAGAATTGTAGGGTCAATCCATGAAGTCCTCGAAGAGGCTGATATATATGGACTGAGGGCTCCTTAGTCCTTGTGAGTCCTTTCTATATGTAAAGTGTTAAATTGGTCCCTGCTGTTGGTATTATTCCTTCTTTAAGGAGAGTAATAAGAGAAGTATAAAAGTTATGCAATTTGCATGTGAAATACACATTTTTATCCACACCTGCAACATCAGGTGACATTTATTTTTTCATTTCCTTGCTACTAGAGATATCACAAAAGCCTGAATAATGTCTATATTTCTGAAATGAAGGCTTGAGTGTTTCTTTTTAACTAGTTGGCAGATGACTTGCTTTCTGTAAGCACTTTTACATTTTCTGTTTTGCAAGTGTTCATAAGGCCTGTAGCCCTCCTGGAATTTTAGGCTGACTGCTTCCGGCAGGGAGTGGAGAGATGGAGGAAAAAACAGTTGAAATATTTTATGGCAGTTGGGTGCAAGTAACATTTGAGGTCATCTAGCAATAAAATTCATCACAACCATATAGACTTTCCCTGGGGTTGGTTCTAGCAGTGGCAGTCAGGAAGTCAGCACTTGGTCACAGGTCCCTTTAGTGGTGTTTGTGTCTTCTCAGGTCAACCAGTTAGCTCTTTCTCCACACTTCCATTTTTTTCTCTTGGTTATCTTCTCTAGGATTTAAAGCAAAAACAGAAATACGCAAGACCTACAGTCTCATTTCTTGTTAAATTATAGAGCACTTATTTTATTGTGTAGCTGTCTTCATTACTCTTCTCTTGTTGCGGGACAAATATCTGACACTCAAAATTAGGGAAGGAAAGGTTTATTTAGCTCACGGTTACTAGAGGTTTCTGTCCATACTCGGCTGTCTCGAAGGCAGAGCAGCACAGGGCAGAGAGCATCCATTCGTGGTGGTAGCAAAGAACAGAGGGGAAAGGAGGAGCAGCAGCAACAATGGCCACAGAGAGCAAGGCTGTCTCCCTTAAGTTACATTCAGGCTATCTGCCCCAGGCTGGGTGTAGTACTCACACCCATAATCCCAGTGGATCATGAGTTAATCTCAAGCTCTAGAAGTCTACCCCATGACTGCATGAAGCTTTGGGGGGGGGGGCAACTAGACACAAATCATACTAGTGGCCATTTCTCTTATCTGTTTGTGTGAGTGTGTCACTGGTCCCCAGATGGCTCAGCAGGGATGAGAATGGAAATTGGGGAGGAAGCATGTCCATGTCCTGCTAGGACCAAGTGGGCGCTGGAGTGCCATGTACTAACCTGGCCAAGTCTTCCCTGCCACATGATAAATGAAATGTCCCTGACTGTGCTATACTATTTTCCTGCTAAAATATTCTAGATACAGCGATATCTGTACTCCTCTGTGATCTGCCTCACTAGGCTCCAGAATTGCTTTCTGGAAGATTTTTAGTGAATTCTTAGCTGCTTTCTCCTTGTGAGTCCCTGAAGGACATAAGGCTTCTGTCCACATAGACTTCAAAATTCATTCAGTGTGTATGTTATACTTAGAGCATCTCACTGTGGACCATACTTTGGCCCATGCCTCTGTCTGCCCTACATTTAGCTCCCTGAAAGATCCCGTTCACAACCATATCACCAGATGTGGCAAGGACCCAGCCTGGTGCCTTGTCTTCATCTTTAGTGGGATGCCCCATAGTGTCTAAAATTTAGCTTCTCAAAGAATTCATCATTTAAAGCTGGCTTCTCAATTTTTTTTTGTGTCCCTGGCATCTAATATTGTCTGTGGTTTTATAAAGGGAGTAAAAGACTATCTGACTGTGTAAGCAAAAGGCTGTGGACAGTAAGAACCCCTGAGCAGAGGGCATTGTGAAAAATGAATGACATATGTTAAGAAAAGCTAACATAATTAATGATGCACATAATTCTTACAGGCAGCAAGACTAGCTACATATAGCTGTTCATGAACATCAAGATTGTGTTCCTCATTCATGGGCAGAACAAGCATTTGGTTGCTAGTGGAAGGGTGGGAGTAGAGGAGCCCATGCCCTTGTCCCCTCCCAGATGCTTGAAGCTGTTGAAGCTTTTTCCATCAAAGCTGAAGCTGTTGCTTCCTCACCCCAGCCCTATACCCAGGGGCTAATCTTATAGTTCCTTGGTGTCTTTGTTTCTCCTGCCTAGGGAATAGGCTTTGCTTTTTGGCACATATTTGCTGAGCATGGATGGCTTATGCATCTTCTAGAAGAATTACATTCAAAGCTGGTTTGGGGCTTAGTTTAAGATTTCACCTTGGGTGTCCATGCAAGAGGCATGCATAGAGCAGGAACTGGTCCACTTGGACCATGGCTTCAGAGAGCTGGAGTGACCTTGTCAATAGAGTTGAGTCACCCAAGTGCAGAATGATGAGAAAGTATGCAATTCATGTTATCCTTTTCTATGCATACTTTGTAAAAGCAGGTATTTTTCTGTGTTATCTTTCCTTAAAACTACTCAAGAGTATTGTTGCCATTTATGTTCATTTTCAGCATGGCCTGTGAAGTTTGTATTTTCATGTTTTATAATTTCTCTACAGACTTGCATTATAGAGAGCATCTAATTAACATCAATTTAAAAGTGACTCTAAGGATATTAAGATAGTATTTATACTTATTTTTTTTTCTCTAACAGACTATTCTACAAAAATCTGACCATCTTTACTACATGGAAGAAATTGACTTGGTGGGAATAATACAAGTTTTAGAGTCAGAAATACCTGTGTTCAGTTCTATTGGAGAAGTTACTTTAACCTTTCTGAATTTCTTCTCTTTTGCATTGAATAAAATCTACCCCATCAGAAAAAATTGTAACTTACTCAGGAAGTATTACTTTCCTCTGCTGTTCCTGGATGCTGGAGGGAAAAGGGAAATGGTGAGATAGGACTGAAACCACAGAGTATATTCTAGAAAATGCCCCATAGTGTTAGCTAGGGGACAGCACAAGGGTCCTGGGTCTGCAGCAGGCTAGAAGAAAGAACACCAAGGGAGAAGTGCAGTGTGCACTTCTGGGGATGGAAGTTTGTAAGGTACCCTTGTTTCCTGGTGACCCAAGGCTTAGTTTCTGCCTGCTTTAATTGCTTGCTCCTTCATCTAAAGATTGCAGGCTTAGGATTTAACAACAGATATTAATTTTCTCACAGCTCTGGAGACTGAAAGCCTGAGATTGAGGTCATCAAGGTTTGTTTCTTCTGAGGCCAGAGATCCTGGGCTTAGAGAGCTTCCTCCCTGTGTGTGTCTGTGTGCTGCCCAGTGAGATTGGATTGGGGTCTACTCTAGTGACCTCATTTTACCTTGATTACCTCCTTGAGACTCCCATCTTAAAATTTAGTCACATTCTGAGGTACTGTTTGGGCTTCAACATATGAACTTTATTCAGTCCATAATCCTCATCTGGTGGTGAAGAGTTTTGAATTCTGTGCATTAGAGTTGTCTTATCCCCTAGTATTTTCATCTTGGGTGCTCTGGTGGAAAAGAGGATGGTACTGGTGTCACAAGGTCATGTTGGTTAATAATTCAAGCCAAGGCCCTATACAGGGGTGAGGGATGCCAATGGGACCCTCTCATTTTTCTTGATGCCAAGAGTGTTTGGGCTTTGGGAGTGTTATGATTTGTGTCTGGTTGTCCCCCTAAAGCCTCATGTAGTCATTGGGGCAGGCTTCTAGAGTTTGTGATTAATTCATGATCTGATGCTGGGGTTATGGGTGTGAGTTATGGGTGTGAGTGCTACACTTGCCCAGGAGTGGGCAGCCTGAATGCAATATAAGGAAGAGAGAGGGGCTTGGTAGCTGCCTCAGCTGTAGCTCCCCATTTGCTCTTTGCTGTTTTGCTGCCACCATGAACAGCTGCCTTCTGCCATGAGCTGGTCTACCTTGGAGCCAGCCAAGTATGAACTGAAACCTCCACAAACTGTGCGCTGAATAAACCTTTCCTTTCTTACTTTTGGGTGTCAGTTATTTTATCCCAGCAACAAGAAAAAAGTAACTGAGACAGGGAGGCAAGGTCACAGGGAGAGTGTTCTGATTTAGTGAATAAGGGTGTCAAGCTTTAGTTCCTATCTGCACTGGATAACAGCAGTAGAGATTATGTGTTTTTTAAATTTGTATTATTATTTTCTAATGCATTTGGTTGTTACAGTGCCTCACTATGCAGCTCAGACTCATAGTGATCCTCCTGTTTTCAGCCTCCCTAGCACCCAGTGCTGGGGATTAAACTGCAGTCCCTGTGCTTGTCTAATCAGGTGCTTTAGTCCACTGAGCTATCTCACCAGCTCAAGATTATGTTTTAATTAGATGGACTTGACAGAGGTGCACAAGTTAATCCTATCACAGAAGGAGTGCAGACTGTCTATGTGGTATGTGTGGTCCTCCAGGTCTTATGTTACAGTATCATGGGTTGTGCTGCCAGATAAATCTTTTCCAGGATTCATGGAATATTTTCATGATTGCTGACCTTGAACAAATGATTTTGGACTTGTTTGTGTGAGAGATAGGAGGCTCCTTTTTACATGACTGCTAGTATCTCCTGTAGGAGGGACTGCTTTAGGGAACCGTTTGGATTACTGGGGTTCTCTTCTTCACTGATGAGTTGTTGCTGCATCTAAATGGGCCCTGTCTTGGTTACTTTCTCTTGTTGTTGGGACAAAATACCCAACACCCAGAATTAAGGAAGGAAAGGTTTATTTAGCTCACTGTGGAGGTTTCAGTCCATACTCGGCTGGCTCTCAGGCAGAGTGGCACATGGCAGAGGGCAACAGTTCATGGTGGTGGAAAAAAGCAAAAACAAAGGGAAAGTTAGCAGCAGCTACCTCTCTCCTGTCCTTATATCATAAGCAGGCTACCCTGGGGCTGAGAGTGTAGAACTCACAGTGTCCATGCCCTGCTCTTGCACAGGATGAGCATGTTTGCAAAGCTAGAATCCTGGCTCCCTGCTGAGTCTAAACTTCTCAAGTTCACACAATGTATCAACCAGTACAGGCCCTAAGTTAGCAAATGGGCTAAGAGATAGACATCCTAATTTTCATCATGGAGCTTGGTAGTGTGTATTCACCATTCTTCCAAAGTTTTGTCTTGTTTCCAGGTTCAATTCCAGGCTTGAGACATACTACCCATTGCATTTTTGTTTACTTCTTCTTCGTCATCTGTCTGTCTATCTTTTTCTAACTTGGCTACCTACCAGTGATAAATCATCTGATTTCATAGTCTTGCAAACTCAGGATAAAAAATGTAAATGTCTTTGTTGAAATGGAGATGCACAGTGTCAGATGAGTAGTGATTTACTCTTCAAGTACTCTTTGTAGAGATAGATTTATTCCCAATGCCAGGTGTACTGAGGCAGTTTTTTCTTTAAGCCCACAGAAATGTCAATAAGCAGAAAATGGCATTTGTGTGTGTTGTTAGAAACCAAGTACAGGAAGGTTGAACTTGTTGGGTCTCACTACATATCCCTGTTTGAGATACTGACAGAGAGATACCCCTATGTGTGTGGGCAGCTGTTGTGGGCTCTCTACATTCTTCCCTCCATGATGGGTTTGGGTGTTGTTATGGTTTGTGTGTAGGTGTCCCCCCAAATCCTCACGCAATCATGGAGTGGCTTCTGTGTTTGTGAATGATTATTGTGAGTGTGTGTGCTGTACCTGCCCTGGGACAGGTAATTTGCATTACAGTGTAAGAAAGGGAGAGAGGCTGGTTAGCTGCCTGAGCTGCTGCCACTCCTTTTACTGTCTGCTCTTTATTGCCACCATGAAAGGTTGCTTTCTGCCATTTGCCACTCTGCCTTGGGAGCCAGTGAGTATGGACTGAAACCTCCACAAACTGTGAGCTAAATAAACCTTTCCTTCCTTCACTTTGGGTGTTGGGTATTTTGTCCCAGCAATGAGAGAAGAGTGACTGAGACAGATGTGTTTTTTAAGTGAGCCTTCATAAATATTTGAGAACATTTTAGCTTTATGTGGCTTTCATCTCATCCTTATTACTTAGTATAGGAAAAAATTCTAGGCAACTTTAAAAAGATAGTATGCACTTCCATCATTTCTATAGGATTGCTGGGTCAACTCATTGATATTTGTAGCACCTGTCTGGTATTCGTTGGCCAGTAGAGAAATTTAGAAGTAAAATGATGGCTGCATTTTCCATTGCTGCCTTTGAGAGAGAACTGGAAATTAATGTAAATGAAGGGAAGATACAATATAGCAGTTATGCCCCCCCCAGCCTTCTGTTAAGTGCCTGCCCCACAGGCGTGCTTGCTTGCATTTGTGCACTGGCAGCCTTGTTCTGCAGGCCCAGCATGGAGGCTAGAGAGATCTGGCCTCTGCCACTGTCCTTGTGACCACTGCTTATGTATCTCCATGTGTTAACAAGAGAGGGGAACTGGAATTTGTCCTTTCCATTTCTCCTTGTACTTTCTTTGTACTTTCTATAGAACTGGACCACTCTTGAAGGTTCTCTCAACAAGTAAATACATGTGTTCTGGATGCCTACTGGGTGTTGGTACTGAGATGATGCTTTTCACAAATTGTCAACTCAAGCTTCTATGTTTGAGACAAAG
>NW_004524703.1:6492759-6494682 GCF_000260255.1 Octodon degus
GTAGATTATTTTGTAAACAATCACATGCCTTTTTGTTATTTCTTACTAACCTACCTCTAACTTGAATGGGTCCTAGACCAGTGTTGGCGAATCTTTTAGAAACCAAGTGCCCGGCCTGTCACCCCAAACTCACTATTCTTGCATAGTGGCAACATCTCTATCAAACCTGAATACTGAGTTTTAGTTGAGAAGAATAACTGTCATGTGATGATGCTCACCTGCTGCAGTGACTTGGATTTGGGTGCCTACGCAGCACACATACCAAAAGTCCCCCACCACTGCACTGGGCTGAACAAAAATTATTTTCTAACAAACCCATTGTCTAGAAAATGACTGTAATCCATTCATGAAGGCTCTGCATCCCTGATCTAATCACCTGGTCCTCCCCTTCCCCCAGCACTATTGTACTGAATTTCTAATATATGAATTATGGAGAGCACATTCAACCCACGGCAAAGGGTGTGGTAAGTTGCTACCATTTTGTCCCGCTTTGTTTCTGTGGTAGGCAGTACTTTGCCCTGGTACTTAATCATATTTCAGTAAAGTTGTCAGGTAAAGGATACACAATTTGGTTCATAATATCTTGCCTTTGAGTTTCAGTTGAGTATTTTCATTACTTATGAACCGAAATGACCCTTTCTTGGCTGAATTTTCAGCATAAGAGGCAAAGCCTCTTCAGTTTCCCTGTAGCAAGCCAAATCCTATCACCTCACCAAGCTGGGCTTTTTAGTTAACTCTCTGATTAGACATAGCCCTCACTTATGGGGAGATGCCCCAGCTCTTTGCCCTTTTACTTCCTGGGTGTTACCTTTTAGGTATCTTCTTAGGAGACCCCTCCCCCCCGTTCCATCTCCCTCCAGCGTAACCCACTCCCAAGGGGTGTGACTGCATTCAATAATACAAGATGTTTGGGACTTGCTTTTCTTGGATGTAAATAAGGAAAGCTGAGATCTAAGGAGGCTCATGAGAATAAGTAGGCTCTTTTCTTCCCATTCTTTTAATTTTCAAAATTTCAGGTAAGTTTACAAATAAGACAGTATTATTAAAAAAAAACATTTTGTATACTTTTTTTCTTTTGAGTACATGTATTTATTATCTATTTATTTAATGCATTTGGTACAGGGTCTTACTACACAGCTCGGACTGGTAGTGAGCTGTTTCCAGCCTCCCCAGCACTGGGGAGGCATGCACCACCATGCCCGGTCTGGAGCACATTTATTGTTGAAAATAATTTTTGTTTAGTCTAGTATTCAGATTTGTACATATGAGATAGAGACAATAAGAAATTTTAAAAAGCCATGTTATTTTGTAAAAGAAATAATCTACTATGAAGAAATTAAGCTAAAATGTATCTTAGCAATTTTTAAATGATCTCACATATTATCAGCAACATTTCTTAAGTGAGACTGAGTCCACATTACTTTTAGCAAATATAATTGCATTTTATTTTAAGAAATACGAAAAGGTCAGTAGTCTAAAATAGTTTAGAAAACTAATTTACATTCCTTTGAGCTAATTCCAGTGTATTTTACCTAATGTTGAAATATACAATACAAATATAAAACTTCTGTTGGAGGGACTGGATAATGCATGTTTCACTAATCTCTGGTATCCCAAAAGATTATTCTTAATCAGATAGGCTGCAGAGATGAGTTTATGAGGTTAGTGTGGTTGACAGAGTAATCACCCCAAAGAGGACCATGTGCTAATCCTTGGAACCAGTGAATATTTTACCTTACATGGCAAAAGGGACTTTGAAGATGTGATTAAGTTAAGACTCTTGGGATAGGGTGATTATCCAGATTATCTGAGTAGACTAATGTAATAATCACAAGGTCATGATATGAGGGAGACTGGGGGCCAGGAGTCAGATATGGCAGCAGGAACAGAGGTTGTGTGTGTGTGTGTGTGTGTGTGTGTGTG
>NW_004524703.1:6494782-6502178 GCF_000260255.1 Octodon degus
AGAGAGAGACAGAGAGAGACAGAGAGAGACTTGAAGATGCCGTAGTGCTGGAAGAAGCCACAAGTGGACAGATGTCCCCCCAGGGTTCCCAAGACAAGTGTAACCTCATAGGCTCCATTTTAGACTTTTATTCTCCAAAACTCTGGCCAGCACATCTGCACTGTGTTCAGCCCTTCTGCTGGTGGCAGCTTGTTCCTGTAGCAATAGGAAGCATTCATTTAACTGTGAAGTATCTTATCAACTTTTAAAATTTTTTCTATCACCTTTTGATAGGCACACTTAGAGCGCTCTGCTCAAATGGTTTGAGGCCTTGTGCACCCTTGGCTGTCCCTGCCTGTCTTCTCTCATCTTTCTATGACAGTGTAGTCTGTGATTTGATTTTTAATTGTGAAAAAATTTCCAGTTGCTGAAAGTTCATAGAAAGACTATTTCACACAGCCAGGTATTTCACAAGGAAGGGTTAGTTTTGAGAAAGAAAGCTGATACAAAATGTAAGTGTTAAAGAGCCACGGTGTCACATTTGGAATGGATGTGAGGACATTGTCACATGTCCCCTACATGTTGCTATTTTGTCACTACAGTATCTGGTCACTTGGTAATAAATCAGCCACATGAAGATTATGTACTTGAACTTAATCACATTTCCTTTTAGAAAAATCTTCACGTAGTATAGACAGTATGTGAAAGAAGTCTTCATTGGTAAAGGAGTGTCATGTTTTGGAGGAAGATCTTACTTAATAGGGCTTGAATTAAATGGTTAACTCTGAAAGTGTGCTTGCAAAATGGACTGAATAGGAAAAATCTGACATCAATCATCCCTGTTAACTACTGCAGGGAGGGGAGTCTATGAGCTTCCAGTTTACCCAGGTTGTTTTTGGATTTAATTGGAGGGAAGGGGATGCTCTCTCACACTCTGTTGAGTGAGCATAAGTTCCTTTAGAAAATGGCTCCTTATAAAGAAGGTGTCATCTCTCAATGGTAATCTGAACTCAAAACTCAGAAATACACAAACACTAGGGTCTGGTCTTCTGAGACTTGGTCTTCAACTCCTAAACCAGGGCCAAACCTGAGACCCTGTTTTCTTTCCTCTGAATTCTCATCGTTTACATTCCAGATCTGCACTGCCCAGTATGGCAGCTGTAGCCAAAGAGTTGTTGAAGGTGGTTGTGATGGCAGGTGCCCTGGAAGCATGGCTTTGATGCCAGGGCTCTTGGCTAGGAAGAAGGGGCCATGGGGAGAAGAGCATGGGACCAGCAGGGCATGGGATGATAGTGGAGGTGGGTGAGTGCCTTTTGATATCCAGATGTTCTTCTTTTCCTTATGTTTGTCCTAACTTTCTTTGGTCTTTTTTTTTTTGCTTGATGAGTAAGTTTATAGGTTTTATCTGAAAAATCTTCATAGAAATTTGGTCTAACTCTCAGCAGCCTGCTCCTGAGCTCTGAAGAAGCTTGCCTTCTTTTGAGCTACCCAATCTTCTTTCTGGGCAAGGAACATTTTGGTATGGCTCTACTTCTTCTTTTTAACCTCTCTCCTTGGCTTCTTTTCATGCACTGGATCCTCTCGTATAGCAGCATGAGCTTTCTTATACATCTCCTCCGTCATGTCTGGAATTACATTGTTCTTTGTGTACTGAGAGAACTGTTTCTTGTAAGCATCTTCATCTTCTTCCATTAGGTAGCACATATAGTCTGTGACATTGTGACCCATGATGTGCCTCCGATGTACTTCTGCATTAAACTCCTTGCTTTCAGAATCATAACCAGGGAACTGTCTGGTACTGTGAGGGATAGACAGGCCTCCATCCACAGCACCCTGGAGGGCTCCAAAAACTTTATTGCCAGTTGTAGTTCTGGCAAGGCCTGCATCCAAATAGCAGGTGAAGGCACCAGGTTTGCCATCAGTGTTTTCCACATTGTGTTCATCTCCAGTCACCTCCACCTGGCCTTCATAGGTCTTATCCATGCCAAACCTATTGAGAAGCCTCCGGGCCAGCAGCAGGCCAGCACAATATGCTGCAGCATAATTTGTTAGGCCAATTTTCACGCTATATTTTTGGTAGTTTGTGTGTGTATATGCCACACAGACTATCATATCCCCTTTAATACAGGCATAAGCAATCTGACAAATGATATCTCTGTTAGTTACACAAAATTATCTTGTATTTAGGTGTGTTGTACTTATTTTTGTCCTGGATTACCAAGAGTTTCCTAGCATAGTAATCAGTTTTGCCCTCTCATCGTCTTCTAAATTTCACTTGATATCTCTTAAAGTAGGCCTTACTCTTGACAACCTTAACAAAACCCATCCTGTGTCATATAAACCCATGCCCATGACTCTACACAGACCTGCCTTTTTGGTCTTAATGTAGCATACAGAGCTAGAATAAGAATCACCTGAACAAAATTTATTTGAGCACATTTATAATATTGATCTCGGGGGAAAGGAGTCTATGGAGAAGATGCACTGTCAGGATTTGTTGGGGAATGGGCTATGGTTGGTCCATGTCTGGGTTAGTTATGGGTTAAAGTTATCTAGGAGCAGTGTAGAGTGCTGCTAAGGTCAGATGAAGGAATATTGGAGTGGGTTGAAATGTTCTTAGAATACAAATGGCTTTTGTCATGTCCGGACAGCTCCTCATATGAAATGAAATTTGATTCCTTGAGAGAGGACCTTAGTGTCTTTTTTGGGTCTGCCCTTTCTCCTGTGTGCCTTTGCATGTGCTGTTCTGCCATATAAAGTTATCCCATTTGGGACCATGTCATTCACAACATAAAATTTTTCAGCCAGATGTGATGGTGCATACTTGTAATGCAGCAATTCAAGAGGCTGAGGCTGGAGGATGGACAGTTCCAGCTCAGCCTGAGCAATTTGTGAGTTTGCAAGTCTCTATATGCAAGTGAAAAATAAGGAAAAAAATAGTCTGTGGATATATATAGCTAGCTCAGTGCAAAGGCTTTGGGTTCAATCTTGAGTACTAGGGAAAAATAGCTTAAAACACTGTCATGGTTTGTGTCTAGTTGTCCCCCCAAAGCCTCATGCAGTCATGGCAGCTTCTGGAGTATGTGATTGATTATTGTGGGTGTGCCCACTGCACCTTCCCTGGGGCAGGTGATTGGCATTACAATGTAAGGAGGGATGAGAGGCTGGCTAGCTGCCTGGGCTGCTGCCACTCCCTTACGCTCTCTGCTCTTTGCCACTGCCATGAAAGCTTGCTCTCTGCCATGAGCCCCTCTGCCTTGGAGCCAGCTGAGTATGGACTGAAACCTCCACAAACTGAGCTAAATAAGCCTTTCAGTACTTCATTTTGAGAGTCAGGTATTTGTCCCAGCAACGAGAGAAGAGTTATGGAGACAGACACTATATGAATATTATGGAGACAGACACTATATGACACAGTCATATGAATTCAAAACTCACTTCCATCATATTTCTTGGATAAATCCTGCCTTGGATTCCTTGGGTAAATCCTGTAGTACATTGCCTTCTGCCCTCTGAGTGCCAGGCTGGCCTTTCCTGTGCCAGGTGACAGCACAGGGAGTAAGCCAGGGCTCCTTTGCAGCTTTGTCTTGCACAGCCCCCTGTGATGATGGGACTCCTTTGTGCCAGGAACGCTGCTTGCAATCTAACACTCCACTGCCAGCCACATGGGGCTAGTAAGTGCTTGAAATGTGGCTGGTGCCATAAGGACCATCTAATTTTAATTAATTTAAATAGCCTCATAAGACTAGTGGACACCATTTTGGATGATTTGCATGGAGGGACTACACACAAGCTGACAACCTAGCTCTGAGGAAATCCCTAATCGCTTTGGACCTTAGGCACTCCTCATGTGGTATGCTGAGGTAGGAGCTCCTGAGACTCAGAAAACTTCATTATACAGAGGGCAGATGGTTCAGTCTTGTGCAGAGTTCTCTGGGTAGTCAACCTAAAGAGAGATGAAGGTTTTGGGAGATCAGGGATGGCCCAGAGGGACAATGATAGGAGCCCTGCCCCAGGAGCTTCTGTGCACAAGTCCAGCTTGACTCCGGCTAGGTATCAGTGACTGGCTCAGAGAGAGAGGGAGAAAGGGAGGGAGGAAGAGAGTGGAAAAGGGGCAGAGAAATCATAACCTGTACTTTGCCAGGACCTTGGGCTCTGGGGAAAGAGCTGGCCCCTGGGCTAAGGGTCCTGGTAGGAAGGGGCAGTAGGGACAGGGGTGGGAGAAACTGAGCAGCCCCTAGGAACTGGAGCTTAAAGAATGGCAGGATATAGGGGGCGTAGAGTGTGGGTGGCCAGAGGGGTTAAGTGATTCTTTTGTTGTATGCATGTAATGGTGATGACCTTCATGAATTGTGATAGTCCAAGAAACAAGAGTCCTGGGCATTAGGGGCCCTAGGAAGAGAGGTTGGGTAGGTAGCTCAAGAGCAAGCAGGGGTGTCTCTGTTTGGAGGGGTGGGGTAGACAAGCTGCCTCACTCCTCCAGGAGTCCTCCCCACCCCTCTTGGTCTTTGCACCCAGACACATCTGGCTTTACAGATTGAGGGGTGTCCCTGAAAAGGTGTTTCCAATGACAAAAGAAAACCAACTCCAGGAGGAGCTTTTCATGCACAGAATTGGTTTCAAAATAATTGCCGCTGAATTTATTGGTTCTGTAGGGGCTCAACCATCTGCAGTTGTCTTTTAATTTTCTCTTTATGCAAGAGTGGCACCTGCTTTCATGTAGCTTTTTAGAAGTATATTCTGTGTATTACTAACTTACTAAAAGTAATGGAGTCATTATGGGCAAGGGTCATAAGCATCTTTTGTTTATTGAGGGTAGGAGAAGGATGCTGCTTATCAATACAATATTTGGCCATGTATACCATCAATCAGTGTTAATATGCGTGGTGTGGTGATACACTCCTGTAATCCCAGGTACTCAGGAGGCTGAGGCTAGATAATTGAAAATGTGTGAGGACAGCCTGCATAACCTCATGAGACCCTGTCTCAAAATAAGACAAAACAAAAATTGAAAGGGCTGAGGAAGTAGTTTAATACTCTGGGTTTAATCCCAGGTACTGCAAAACAAACCAACCAACCAATCAACCAACCAACCCACCCCAAAACCAAACTAACAAAACATGCCCCCTAAAAAACCCAAACAAAAACCCATGACAAAAAATGATCTGCAGAAGTGACCTAATTTACATGCATATATGAAGCTCCCTTTAGCTTTACAAACACATCATTTGCTTTTGTTTTGTCTTTCTAAACATTATTAGCAAATACCCCAGGAGGTTTCCATCAGTTGCTCTCTGAGTGTCTCGCTGTGTGCGAAATCCCAGCAGCCTCCTTGGTGCCGCTGTCCTAATTCTACCGATGAGTCGCGTGTGCCTCAGAGATTAGGCAGCTTCTTCAGGCATCAGCTATGAATTCAAATGTTAAAAAAACTACACCATACATGTAGCAAGCCTCATGTCTTTCCAGGTTTTTTTTCTCTAACACTTTAAAGAGATAGTAAAGGGAGAAGGTCTTAGCTGACAAGGTAGGTGTAGAAGACACACTTTATTTATTCAGCTATATTTGCCTGGTAGAAAGAAGTCTTGGCTTCCCCTGTGAAACTGGGAGTTTGTGTAGCCCAGGCTTGGGTGGTGCATGTGTCTCCGGCTTGGGTCTCCAACCAGGCACTGTTCCACGTAGTTCTGCCTTCGTGGCCGATGGACTGAGTGGTGCTGTCTGGCAGGGACAGTATGGAAGTTACAGCATGATCATCTTCCTCTGTGTTTATAAACAGGACATCTTTTCCCTAAGATGGTGTCTGAGAGCGATGCAGCTGGAATGTGCTGTGCAGGGGAAAGGGCTGTTCAGAGACTTCAGCTGCTAGCAGGGTGTGGAATTGTGTTCCCCTCAAGGCAAGTGCCCACAAAGCCAGCTGTAGTGTACACTGCTAGCCTGCGGGCAGAGATGGAGGAGCTGGCACTTACCGGCCACCTAAGGTGAGGGACCTTTGGGCATTGGGTGAGACTCGGGGAAATGTAACAACTGGCTATTTCCGCAGAGTGCTTCCTGCTGGGGAAAAGGGCCATGTAAGAGACCCATCAGGAAATCAGATGGCTCATAACAGGCTACAATTGCATAGCTTATCATGGTGGCAGGAGGATTTTGCAAAGAGAGAGATGGATGCCAGCTGGATGTTCTTGTACTTGACCTTGAAGTCTGAGCATTCCAGGCAGGAGGTTCAGTATGAGCCCTGGGAAAACCAGATTCACTAGAATGGCTTTACTAGAGTAGTTTTCCTTTCTCACACAGAGGTCTGAGTCTTCAGATAAAGTCTTATAAAGAATTGGTTAATAAACTATCACAGAAAAATGATGGAGGTTATGGCCCCAGAGAACCTGGACATTATTTTGTGTTTTCATAGACTTTCATGCATCTGGATTTACAGAAGGGAGGAATAAAAACCAGATGTGACAGTCTCTTCCTTTAACAGAGGAGACTTGTCTTTTAGCGTATGACATTAGGCAGTGTCCTACTTCAGATATTTTCCACTGCAGCAAGAGCGCCCTTTGGTGCCCAGCTGCCAGCCTGGGAAAGCTCATCCTTGGCTTGTTTGGCTTCGGGATTAAATCATATGGAGCTCTTTTCTTCCTGTATTGTCATTCTGAGGTGCTCCTATTTTGCTGTCTCACTTCTAAACTGTGAACCTTTTCTTCTGCTGTAACCCCTCTGAAATGTCTACTTCTATTTTATTGTTCCTATGAAAATAATTTCTTTACAGCAATATACATTGAAAAACAAGACCGGAAATTTAAAAGTACTATGGAGGGGACAACAGTGTTTTCTCTTCTTGAGTAGCTTTGCTCTTAGCCAATGAATGTACATTGGTGAATGATTGGCCTTGCTCCAGGAGCGGTGTTTGGGAGCAATGTTGACTCTTTTGCTGGTAATGCCACCATCTGTAACCTGCTTATGAAGAAAAGAATAGTGAACTTCCTTAAGTATAAAATACTTTACCACTTGGACCAAGAATCAAAATTCTGGAAGAGGACAAATGAAGTGATCCTGGTGCATGTTTGTGCCTGGCCTTCTGGGCCCTAGGGGTTAGAGGTCAAGATCTCATGTCCTCTTTAAATCTGTGTGCCTTGTTCTTTTTTTTTTTTCCCATAATTTTATTGAGAAACAAATAGCAATGAGAGAGTTTCAAACCAAATTGGTAGGACAGTTTCAATAATTAACACATTGCATACTTTCTTCCTAGTGGTTAATTGCTGTAAAAGATGCGGACTTGATATCCTATTTACAAACACCATTAGAACAAATCCCTCTATTCATTAAGAGAATGTAACTATATATCTATCCTAGCCACTTTGAATATACAGATACAAAATGGACATTCATCTGTATACCCTTTTTTTTGTTAAGTCCCATCATTTAAATA
>NW_004524703.1:6502528-6558784 GCF_000260255.1 Octodon degus
TCTGTGAAAGCCTGTGTGCCTTATTCTTGAGAGCCTTTTTCCTGCATGATATTGAGGTAGAAGTCTACATACTGAAGAAATTGTAACTCCTGGCCAGCGCCCCCGGTCTTCTGTTGGGACAGTGTCCCAAGTGAAAGCTTTTCAGTTGCACTTATGATCTGAGTCTATTTTAGTCATCCCTGTTTGTTGAAAACCTTACTAAAATTGGGGTTGACTAATGGGCTCCTTAAAACTGGATTGATTTTAGCCTGAGTGTGTATTTTCTTTTCTTTCTCAACTTCTGCGTGGCTCATGTTCCAACTAGTATGATTCAAATATTCCAGTTCAGCAAAAGATCCAAACTATGTCCCTTAGGTAGATAAATAAATAGAGAATGGAATTCTTTGGAGCTGCCAGACTGACCTCTTTCATGAGCACTAAACTCTCTGAAAAAATAGTACAGAGAGTTAAGGCCTTTAGTTACAAAGGGAAGGAACAGAGATGTTTGAGGTGAAGGATTTAGGAGCCTTGTCCTGTTTGGTTCCTTCTCTTGGGCATTAATTTTTAATAAGGAAGTGAACCCCAGTTGCAGAACTGATTTGCCTTTATGGAGTGACTGTTTAAATCTATTCCATTGCTTAAATCAGGTTAAATGATGCTCTGCTAATCTGGCCTCTGGTTCTCTGGTACATTTACAAGTATTTCAGCTTAATACTTATTTCTGTTTCTCAGGCATTCCTACAATGCCACCTTCTAGTATATCGGGTTGGAAAGGATAAGATGGAGGAAGAAATATCTTGTTTTGCAATCAAAGCAACTTCCAATTTTTTCTTCAAAGAGTACATGAGCTTAATTAAAAGACCCTTGGTCCCAGTGAGATAGCTCAGCAGTCTAAAGCGCCTGCTTAGGCAGGCTTAGGTAGGTGCAGGGGACCATGGTTAGATCCTGTGCTGCACCAGCCCCACCCTCACAGTGGGCTGAGCTGACCAAAAGAAAGACCCTCATGCACTCCTTCTGGGAATTCACAGTCGGAGTGTGGGCCGTAACGAGGCCATACTGCCTATCTCATGGATGAGGATGGAGAGGGAGAAGCAAGCCCCATGTCCTGTGGTCTCTGGGCAGGCAGCTGCCCCCAGTCCGGTTGGCCTTTGTGATGCTGCTGCTGCTGCTTCATGGCATGCATCTGTGTTTTACATAAATACATTAGGTTGTGATTTGAATTTCAAATTGAGTTTCCTTTACCACTTTCTTTATTAAAATGTATACATTGCATTTTATATACTTGAAGATAAAAATCAAGACTGACTCTGATGATCTTTTTACCCCTTATTCATTTCCCAGAAGAATGGTAAATATTCAATTATTAATGTATAAATAAGGCATTTAAGACCTTGAAAGTGGAGAATATTTGGCAAGTCACTTGTGCCATAAAATTTCTGAACACAGGAGTAGGGCCAGTGATTCTGTCTCTATTGATTGGTTGTTTGATGCGTTTTATTTCTCCCTCTAGCTTTATTTAAGTGTAGCTGATAAAATTGTATATATTCAAATTACACAACATGGTATTTTGATATCCTTGTGAAATGATTGCTGCAACCAAGCAAATTAACTTATCTATCGCATCACATAATTTTGTGTGTATTCAGAACAATGAATATCTACTCCTTTACTGAGGTTCAAGAAAATAACCAGTGTTACTAACATGTTCTATATTAGTCACTGTAGTCTAGATACAGAAACAACCTTAGTGTTCAAGGATGGCTGAGTGGGTAAAGAAAATATGGCAGATGTGTGCAATGGAATCCTGTTTAGCCTCAAGACAGAAAGAAGCCCTGTCAATTGTGACAATATGGGTGAACCCACAGGGCATTATACTAAATAAAATGAGCCAGGCACAGAAAGGCAAAATATTGCCTGGTCTTGTTTATATGTGGAATTTGAAAACATGTAACTCATATAAGAAGAGAGACTGTTAGTATTTGCCAGGGGTATGGCAGGAGGGGATGGGAAGATGTTGGTGAAAGACAACTAGGTTACTTCAGAAAGACTGACTTATGGATACCTAATGATTCAATGCTGATGGAAGGAAAAGTCTGAGTGCTTTAGTGCAGACCTTGTACAATACTCAGGAGATCCCAAGATGGTGTCTTTAGCTATCTTTACCCCAAGCAGGTCTGACCCTGATCATATCCAGTGGGAGGGGGCCTGAAAATCTCCGTGTTCCTCGTCTGCACAGATGCTGTGCCATATAAATCAGTGGACGCAATAGTCACCTTGAACCACCAGAAAGTAGTATGAACGCTAGAGAAAGAAACCCAGGAAATGCAATGTGATGCAATATTTAAGCTAGTTCAGCTAGTGGTTGGCAGAGGACAGTGTTGTCCCCATGTTCCTGACCACTACAGCAAGCTGATTGTAAAGTGAATCCAAGGATGGACTGAAAAAGCTTCGCTTTCTTAGAAAATTGTTTGGGGAGTTCCACATGGCCTGTTGTAAATTAATGGAACCTACTTTTCCTCCGAGAAGTATTACTTCTTTTTCTGTATTGGAGATTGAACACAGGGCCTTTTCATTGACCATCCTGTGTTTTAATTAAAAGAAATTTAGATTTTGAGACAGTGTCTCCCTAAATTACTAAATTGCTCAGGCTGGGCTCAAATTTGTGATATGTGTGCCTCAGCCTCCCCAAGTGCTCAGATTATAGGAGTGTGCCCTCACATCTGAAGCATGGCATCCTGAAACAAAATCAAAGTGATTGGGGAAAAAATGAGAACAGTAAGTTGTGGAGTGCTGGGTGCTGGTCTAGGTACTTAATTTTACCTCCAAGTTACAACCTGCTCTTTTTCCTGCATTTTACACCTGTGGAGACAGAGGCAGAGAGTTCTGCAGCTTCCGCAAGGCTCAGCAGCCAGTGGGAAGTGGCTGGGCTGGGAGCTCAGCTGCAGGACTGCTGCTCTCAGCACTGCCTCCCAGGTTTCCAGCAGCTGCCTCAGTCTCTCCTCTGGCTCCATTTCGGGGCCCAGGCAAATGCGTAAGCCATGGCATCTACCTTCTTATCACCTGCCCTCCCTGACTTTGACAAATGGGTTTGCTTCCATTTCTCTTAGGCAAGAGACAAACTTGAATAAGGGGCAGTAAGATAGTGTGAAATGAGAACAACAAAGAAGAGGGAAAGGCAGGGAAGGATGTGGGAGATTAGGGAACATGGCTCCTCTTCCCTTTCTGCACACACACACATTACTTATCCAGCCCTCCTCGTGGCCTGAGCCTTCCGGGGGCTCTTAGTCTGGGATGTCAGTGGACAGCTGCTGAACAAACAGAAGCTAAGCAGGAAAGGTTTTGTGTCCCTGGGATTCATGAGAATTTTCAGAGTCAGCACCCCAGCCTTACCTTTGGTCTGCATCCCAGGGGTCCTCTGGTGTTCTGTCCAGGCCCTGGACCCCAAGAAGGAAGATGCTCCCTGTGTGGCACCTTGCCATCTCCTCTCTGTGGTCTTTGTCATGGCGTCTGTCCAGGTCCCAAAGGCTCGCCGAAGTCTGAGCCTCTCTGCTCTGCTTGGTTTGTCACCACGTGATGTTCAGGACAGTCTGTCTGTGTGACCTCACTTCCTAGGCACTGCCAGCTCTGGAGCTCTGTGACGGTGCTTCCTTTTAGGTCCTCCTGTTGAGCTCATTGGCAGAGCTGGAAGGAGGTTGCTCAGTGAGTAAGCAAGTTCAGACACTTGGCTGTGGCCACCTGTTCTGTTAGATGCATCCCTCTGCTGGGAAATTGCCTGTGAGATTTCAGCCCTGCTCTTCATATGTTTAAAGTAAACCTAACAAGCAAAATCTTTTGTTGTTTACACACCACATTATGTAGTTCTCACCATTAGTGAGGAGAGTGATTTCCTGAGACTTTGAAGAATTATTATTCCTGTGTAGAAAACAAGCCTTGTGTGTACTTGTTCTCATTTTTGTCTTATGGCAGCCACTTAAATAGCATCTCTTGGACACTTGCTAAGTCCTAGGTATGGTGACACGCATGCACACACACTGAGTGGAAGCAAGAGTAGGAATTCCTTCTGCTCAATTTTTACTATTGTTTAAAGTACACATGCCCACAAAGTGTGACTTAACTGTAGCAGGCAGCATCAGGTAAGTGCCAAACAGTGGCAGACAGTTTTATAACACCACACAAACCCTTATTGGTCCAAAAGCAAGAGCAGGTGACTTTACTGTTACTGGGCGAGTTGTCCTAACTCTCAAGCCTAGAGCCTTATTCATGTTAGGCAAGTGTTCTACCACAGAGGTACACTCTCAGCCCTCAGAGGGGAATTAAGATAGTATACAAAATTAGTTTTTCATCTCTCTTCAGTTTCTCACTTAAGAAGCCAATCAGCTGCTTAATATGTATTAAGAATTCTGTGTAAGCCAAGGTGTGAGAGGAAAGCGATCATGCCTATATTTAAGGCATGTGCATTCCTAGCAGGTGAGTTGGTAAGGTTGTGTCAGCCGGGAGCCTCATGGGCTTCTCACAGTGAATGTTCCAGGAAGTTAGTGGCCAACGAGATGGCTGAGGCCTGAGGGCTGGGAGGTGCCCGGGCGTTATGGCAGGTGGGCTGCGGTGAACCCCTGCACATGGGTGGGACTGAGCCAGGTGTGGGGTGCCTAAAGAGAAAGAGGTGCCAGAGGGGGTGTCATCTACCTGGAGCAGCAGTTTGTAGGGGGTGAAACCGTGCTCTGGGTGGAGCAGCAGAGGGGTAGCTTGGAAGGTCACAGATTTGTTGTCATCTGCTATTCTGCGTGGATGCTTAAGTACATGGGCATACCAACAAGCCTTCCCTAGTTGAAGGCGCCTTTTTCTACCTACAAATGCATCTAGGAGCTTTACACCTAACTCTTCATTTGACAAAATAGTTAAGTCACAGTGGGAGGCTAGGCATCAATAAATATAAACTCGGGTGTTTTCCTGCTGGTTTCATCAGCTGCCTTAAGAGAGCTTTTTTCTTTTTATATTGATGGGAGAGAAAATTTTTGTTTTTATTGTCATAAAATACACTTGTAAAATTTACCATTTTAAAGTGCACGGTTCAGGAGTATTAAGTATATTCACACTGTTAGGCGACAGATCTCCAGGTCTTTTCATCTTGCAGAACTGAAACTCTGCATCCATTAACAATGGAGAGGTTTCTTTGTTTTTGTTTATTACATGAATGCTTTCTAGGAGGGCAGAACTGGGAGCCTGACCTTGGGTATTATCTGACCTCACATTTGGGAACACAGATGCCTGGTGCCAGCAGGAGCTGAGAGGCCACTCAAGATAAATTCGCCCACTGGGAATTGTGTGTAGTGACAGAACCTGCGTAGTGGACATTTTAACAAATTTTGTTTTGGACATCCAGCACCAGAGCCCTGCCCTACATCCAGGAACCTCGCCCTGCTGGGAATCACAGTGCCTTCTGCAGTAGAAGCGAGGTCAGCACCTGCTTCTTGTGCACCCCGCAGCTGGGGGCAGGCAGCCTGACCTTAGCACAACCAATCCAACTCCCCCTAGGCCTTTGATGCTGTAGTAAGCGAAGTGATGAATGGGGGCTAGGTGAGCTGCTACTCAGGAGTAGGTGTGGGGCAGCCTCTTGCTCCTGGGCGTGCTGTGCATCCAGCCCTCTGGCCACCAGTGGCTTTTGGATCCTGCCCATTTTGCAGCCTGTTGTCTGTCTCCTTTTGCTTTTTCAACTCATTTGGTCTCTGTTGTTTGCAGCTGGGAACTTTGACTCTCTTGTCTGCCTGTCCCTCTGTGGTCACCATGTCTTTATTATTCTGGGCAGAAGTTTCTCAAGGGATTCTTAGTCTCTGGTGACCTTCACAGCAAATGCATCAGTCTAGCTCCCATCATTTAGCACCTGAACTCTCTTGTCACCACCCATCCCTCACCCTTTGTATTTGTAGTGGTGTCTGGATGAGCAGTGGAAATCCATTATCCCTGGGAAGTGCCCTCCTGCCTGTGACTTGGGCTTAGGGATTTGGCCATAGCTCCCTTGCATTGTAATAGGCGCTTAAAAAACAAGTGTCCCTCTTTAGTGACAAGACTCTGGCCAACCAGGTCTCCAGAGCTTTGCATTATACTCTGGGTTATTTTCTTCCATCAGAGTTGTATGGGTTTTTTCCATTTCCTGTGAAGTCCTGCTAGGTGACTGGCTAGGTAATTCAGGTGCATTTTCCTTTTCTTGCCTTCATCTAAGCCTTCTGGCTTCTCACTGCCTCTGAGTTTGATTAGAGCCCTGCCCTCCACTGCCTCTTCTGCCTGTCCACCAGCCACACGTGAACCTCTGTTCATGCCTTTCCCTCCAGCCACCTCTCCTGTCGGGCTTTTCTTGTGATGCTCAAGTCCAGTAAATTGATCCACACCACTGCTTTAATGGGCTTTGCCTGCTGTGGTTTTGCAGCTGCTGTTCCCTCTTCCTTGTTTTCCTGGCAAATCCAGGTGTTCCTTGCAGCCTGTCCTGCAGGACTTTCCCAGCTGTCATTCGCCCCATCGGTGCTGTGCAGGCCATCATAAGCATGTCTGTGTGTTCCTCTCTTGAATAGACCTGGAGCACAGGAAGGAAAGTGAGTTTCTGAGCACGGGAAGCGTGGGGTTGCTTTCTGCATGCTCACTGTTGTGCGATAGCTATTCAAGCTGACTAATTTTTGTCTGCATGATAATGGCAGCGAAGGTCTTACCACATTCCCTTCTCTCCAGAGGCCTCATCCCAATGTGTGATGCTGCTGCTGGGAATTCAGCATTCTGGCAGCTGTGCACTGTGTGTGTGTGTGTGTGTGTGTGTGTGTGTGAGAGAGAGAGAGAGAGAGAGAGAGAGAGAGAGAGAGAGAGAGAGAAAGAGACAGACAGACAGACAGACAGACAGACACAGATAGTGGGAGGGAGGCATGCAGACAGACAGACAGACAGACAGACAGACAGACAGAGTGGCATAGAGATTTCTGTGCAGAAAGCCCTCTGGAACCTCACACAGAAAGATTGCTCCTCCAGCTTGTGAGCCATCCTTCTCCTGGCAGGAGACTCTTAGTTCTGGCCACCACCAGGTGGTGGGGCCACCTGGCACCTCATGTGCTGTCTGGGAAGTGTGGATGGAGCACCTGAGCTTGCCCTTGTAGGGCTTAGGTGCTGGGGAGGCAGGATCAAAAAGAGACAGCAGGAGTCACATGGTATATTAGAAAGCTGTAAATACAGTATGGGGGGTACAGGAGGAGTGAAAAGAGTAGCAGGAGGGAATGAGCTCGGACTCTATAGGCTCTTACAGATGGGGTTTCTCTAGACTGTGGCCTTTGAGTGGACTTGCAGGGTAAAGGGTAGATGGGGGGGGGTCTGCAGGCTGAGGGAACAGACAGTGCAGATGCCTCATGGGAGGGGTCCTGCTGAGGCACAGAGCAGAGGGTGTGCTGGGAGGACTAGGAACAGAAAGGGACCAAGGCGGGGCAGATGGGGCAGCCTAGCTGGTTGTTATGGGACAAGGTTTTTCCTCTTGCTGTCAGAAAGTCCTTGCAGAGCTTTAAGCTGAGGGTCACTTGTTCCAGTTTTCATATTAAAAAGTTTTTCCAAGTGCTGCGTTGAGAGTAGACAGGGCCAACAGAGAGAGCAGCTCCAGGTGCCTACTTGGACCCCAGGCAGCAGGACTCTGGGTGTGTTCTGGAGGCAGAGATGGCAGGATTGCCCCATGGTTTCAAATGTGGGCCATGACTGAAGGCATGTGGCATCAGCCCAGGGCCACTGGCAAACAGGTAGCATGTCCATCTGCAGATTTGGAGTGGGAGAACAAGGGGCAGAAGAGTGGTTTGGGGGAACTCTGTGGCAGGACACTCAGACAGTGCTGTGTGTGGGGGGTCACGAGTATGAGGAAAGAGACTGCTATCCCTGAGGGTATGGTTGCATGGTGTGGTGAGCGTGTGGCCTCTCTTTCCCAGCAGTTGACTTTATTCTCTCCTGGCTACTGTGTCATGTCCATAAGGACTGGGTGGCCTCTAACAAGAAATTTACTTCTCAGAGATCATGAGGCTGCAAAGATCAAGATCAAGCCCCAACAGATTCCGTCTCTGAGGAGGGCAGCTTCCTGCTTCATAACGTTGCCTTCTCTCTGTGGCCTCCTACTATAGCACCGATCCCATCCCAAGCCATCTTGGCCCTCACAACCTAATCGCCTCTGAAGACCTCATCTCCCAATATGATCATCTTCAGATTAGGATATGTCAACATACGAATTTTTTTGGGACACAAACATTGACATGTGGAAGGTTTTTTGGATTAAGAAATCTAAGGACTGAAGAAGGATGATGAACCAAAATGAAACAGACCAGCATGTTAAGTAATGGCATCTAAGTAGCAAGAGCAACGCATACTTTATATGCCTCAGCAGAGAAGTTATGGGGACTGTGCTACCAATTGCATATTTGCTTCTCTGCTTGCTAGAAGACGTTACAGGATTTCACCCCTTTACTTCTGGTTTGTCTGAGATGCTTGTAAATTCACCTACTGTGGTACAGGTGAGGGGTGTTGAGTGCTTCAGATTCCTGGGTCACAGCTGATGAATTCCATCTCAGATGTCTTTTCCTTGAGAACACACAAGCTCTGATGTGGTCCCAGAGATTTAGGGAACTACATGCACTACATGCATCACTTAGTGATGCACAGTCCCACAAGGTCTTGGTTCTGCCAAGTAGCACCTTATGGGGGGCACACAGGGCTGCCACCTTCCATGCATGCAGACTGCCTCCTCCTTCCTAGTGGTAGACACAGACCAGCTCACAGCAGGGCTCTGTGCTCTTTAATCTTTATTTTTTTCTGAGGCATTTTTTTGTGTCTCAGGGATGCTTTACCTCCTGGCGAAAATGTTTCCATTTTCAGCTCACAGTTTCTTTTCCCTGTGGGGAATAATTCAAGGTAATCTTACTGGTACTGAAGACCTCTGCAGAAGCTATTTTAGATCTACTCCAGTTGTTCATAATGGAGACCTCAATACTAAAATATTATTTAACATAGTATATCTCCCAAAAACCCGTAGTAAATCTCCTCAAAAGCCCATGGTATATCTCCAAATTTGTGAGTATTAAGACTCATCCAGGCTCCTGGTCCAACGATCAGGTTCTGATCTAGAAGTCTGGAATCAGTAGTTCCGTGCAGAGTGCATCTTAGTATATTAGTCAGTGTTCTCCTCTTTACAGTATAATTCCTGACACTCTCAACTTGATTTAATTTGGCTCATATTTCCTGGGAATTCAGTCCATGGTTGACTAGCTCCCAGGCAGAAGCATCATGGCAGAAGGGTGTGGTGAAGCAAAGTGCTCATGGTTGCCAGGAAGCCCAGCAGGGGAGCAGTGGCAGACAAGGAAGAGCCAGGGGCTGAGTTGTATAGAATGTTCGGGGTCACACCTCCCTCACGCATGGAGACACACCCAAGAATGTGCTTTACTACGGTGCAGTATGTCCCCGATTTACAGATATTTGCATTGCAGACGTTGACAGGTGGACTGCGTTAAGATTCACAGATGTACTGTATGATGCTCTTTATCAGAATATGAACAAATCTGATTTAGGACTGTTTTCCAGAACTGAAACTCATTCATAAATCAGGGACTTTCTATAATCTGCAAGGTGTTTCTAAATCCAATGAAGTTCATATATAAGAATTCGCAGTCACACCTTAGAATCTAGCAGTTAGGACCTCACCTCTTGGAGCTATCCTGGGGTCTAGTATCTAATATAATACTCCCTTTCTTGCCCAGGTTCTGAAGACATTGTGAGAAAGACAGTGCCTAGGATAAGTGGAGGTCTGAGTGGCAAGCTTGGTTGTAGGGCAGTGTGTGCAGCCAGCTAGCCCAAGAGGCCTGCTAACAGAATTCCTGGAGTGAGGCTGATGTAGGAAGAGGTTCTTCGGACCCCTCCCTGGGGTACAGCCTTGGGCAGCAACTGAACTTCACATAACCAAACCCAAGGCAAGAGCAGGGCAGAGCTAAATGGGATGCAGGAACTCTCTGATCTGCCAGTCAGAAACATCCTCTGCTTCCTTGGCAGGTACCAGAGAGGCCAGGAGTGCATGTATGTGGGCTTAGGTGAGAGATTCCTGCCCTGGGAAGCAGGAATGGGAAAAGGTGGTTTGCAGGCATGGGGAAAAATGACCATTTTGTATCTGTATATACAGAATAGTTAGGATAGATATACAGCTACTTTCTCTTAATTCAATGAGAAGAAAGATTTGTACTAATAGTGTTTGGACAGGATATCCTGTCTGCATCTTGTAATATGGATAACCACTAAAAAGATAACAATATACAATGTATTAATTATTAAAACTGTCCTATTAATAAGTTTTGAAGGGCCAGGGAGATGGCTCAGTGGAATAAGCACTTCCCTGGCAAGCGCAAGGACCTGAGATCAATCCCCGGTTCCGGGAAAAAAAAAAAAAAAAAGTTTTGAAACTGTCTCATTGCTATTTGTTTCTCAATAAAAGGAAAAAAAAAGAAAATTGGGAGGCAGGTCTTCAGAAGCCCACAGGTTTGCCTTTTGCTCTGTGTTCTGCACCAGCTTCTCTATTTGCATTTTTGCTGCTGGTTGCTAAAGGCAATTGATTTAATTATGAGATCTGGACTTATATTTCTGCTGTTCTATGTGTTTGTGGGTCTAATAGAATATTAGGGAAAAATGAACGATAGTATATAATGCATGTATGTAACACATACTTTCAGTTTGAAATAGGTTTAGTCATAGTAGCTTGCGAAGAAATGTACAGAGAAATCTTATGCACCTCTCTAATTGATGTATTTTTAAAATTGAGAATATGCTTTCAGGAGGCAGAAGAAGCACCCCACCCATTCAATTGGCAGAGAACCTGTAGTTAAATTCAAACAATTACCTGGAAAGGAAAAGTGTTTTTTTTTTTTTTTTTCTTTTTAAATCATTGATCTTTTAAAAAATGTGATGTTAGCCAGGTGTTTTGGAAAACCCCAAAACTGCTTATTTGTGCTTCATGTCTCCAAAGCCACCAGTGTACTGAGACTATGATTCTACCAGGGAGCCTGTGTGGGGGGAGGCCCTGTTCCCTGTGGGCGGTAGGCAGACGGCATCTCTTCCAGCAGCGCCTGGCAGCAGGGGTGCAATGCGATTGATTGGGGAAGTTTAACAGGAACATTTGCTGGGGTTGTAGGGGGAACAGAGAAAGTGTGATGATTGTCACCCCCCCATGTCCGCTTCAGAAGATACCGCCTCTGTGAAGGCTTTTGTCTTATGTGTCACTGTCACGATTTTAGCAGTGCTCACTGAGCATGTGACCTGGCTTTGAGCATCCAGAAAATTCCACAAATAAAAGGTTCCCTAGCTCAATTATAAGACAGACAAGACAGACGTGTGACCAGCTCAGGGAAGTCAGCTGAGAATTGGGATCCCCCAGCTCTATTTCCCAGCAGCGAAGATGTTGGACCGTGCTGTGTCCTGGGCCAATTTTTCTTCTAGAACTTGAGACCTTGGGATGGACTTTGCTGTTCTCCTGGCTTCTTATCAGGGATTCTCCAACTTTTTTTTTTTTCCCTGTATTTTAGGGAAGGCTCTACAGGGTGTTCAGGGTCTCACTACCAGAGCAGACTCATAGTGATTCTCCTGTTTACGGCCTGCCAAGTGTTGGGATTACAGGTGCGCACCACCAAACCTAGTCTCAATTGCTGGCTCAGTGCACACTGGGGGCAGAGCCTGCACAACAGGCCTAGGGATTGAACTCCAGCCCTGGCATCTGCTTGCAGGTGCTTTAATCCATTGAGCTCTTTGGCAAGCCCTAAAAACCCTATTTCTACCATGCCCAGTCTCCGATTTTCTATCTTGTAGCACAATTCTCTGTAAAGCTTGTTAAGGTGTGGATTTCCAGGCTCGAACTCTGGTTTTTCTGATGAGATGTGTCTGTTTGGGGACCCAAGGATGGGCATTTTTAGAAGTTCTCTGATGTGAGTGATACTACTGCTCCCAGCCTAAGGTCCTCACTTTGAGGATCATTGTTCTAGGTCAAGCTTGTAGATTCAACTCAGGTAAGTGCACACCTGCTGCACTTCCAGGTCAGCAGTGTTCCCTGGCTACTGTGTGTCATCACACCTTTATCCATCCCTCTGGGTACCTGGGCTCTGAATCCTATTGTGGATTCAAAAATTCTACAAGTGATTAAAATGAAGATATTCGCTGTGGGTCAACTTGGCATTTCCATGCTTCTGTGGTACTGGCTGCTAGGCTGCATAGGGCTTATCTTTGGTGTTTAATTTTACAATCTCATGAGGTCAGTCTCAAAGTCTCTGTTAAGACTTGAGAGAATTCACCAACACTATTAAGATCCTTTGCGATACTGGGCTTCTTATTTGGCGCTTCAGGTGCTGGACCATTCCACTAATTCCCTTTGGGTTGAAGTCCTTCCCAGGAGCATTTGGCTCCTAGTGAATCTGCTTGGACTAAATAAATACACATTTGTTTAGTGGAAGTTCTACCATTACTGTATCACACTGTTATAGAACGGGAAAAACTTGATTAGGATGCTGTTTGCTGCACTATGCTTCCTGAGTCATTTGTGGAATTACCTGCTTTCCACCTGTCCTGTTTTGTTCTTTCTCCCAAATGCAGCAGAGGATGGAGGAGCAGTAATTTATTGTGAGAGGAAATGACTTTAATGTATTCCATTCCTTTCCCTTCTCACAGTATCTTTGGGGACACAGAGAATTGGGTGGTGATCAAGCTGGTGGCCATTGCCTTGAGGGTGTGCCCTATGGCAAGGAGTTAAGGGGAAGTGAAGGTTTCAAGTCCTGAGTGTGAAATGGACCTAGAGATGGAAGTTGATGGGTGGAAGACTGCTAGCCTTTGAGTTCTCTTCAGTTATTGCTAATATTTGTCTATTCTGAGAGACTCACAGGCATCTTGAATGTGGGGGTCAGACAAACCCCTGGCTTGTACCCTGACTGTCCCTTATAAACTGGAGTGCAGGAAGGGCCTGAGGACAGAGTTGGGTTTCTTAGAACCCAAACAGCAGGGGGACAAAAATGTGATCTACTCCATGGGAAGCTCCACAACACAGTGTCCTGTCTGGTCCCTCAGTGGCACCTACCCCTCACCCCCACCCAGCAGGCTGTCAGATGGACTCCCAGCCATTGGAGGAGGGTGGCTAGGTGGGCCCTGAGGGGCTGTCACATGGGATAGTATGTCATTGAGGCAGGAAGAGCCTGGGATCGAATTTTTGCTGCTTTCTTTGTCCACGTTGTACTTAAACTGGCCCCTTTTGTTTAGGTTTTCTACTCCCCCCCGCCAGGCTATACCTTAGACAGGGAGAAAGATCTTACTCAGTCCTTTCTCAATTTTAACATTTAAAAACAAAAATCAACTAATGGCTCACCCGTGGCAGGCAAATTTCTAGGATTAAATGACTTAACGTTTTTGTCCTCTGATGGAAGGCTTACCTTTCCACCCACATAGAATGATAATTACCGCTGTGAGTTTCTGTGGACCCATGTTTATTTGATTTTATCTCTCCATGAGGATGTAAGCCTCTTAGGAATGGTTACCATGATTCTTCCATGATGCGCGGCTGACTTTTAAAATAACAGCGGAGTTTCTGGCTTGCACTTAGTTTATATGCCATTGTATAACCGGCTGTCATTCTTGTGTTTGTCTGGATTACCCTAATCCTATATCTTGACTGTTGGCTCTTTTTAATCCTTAAGTGCTATACCTTGCAGAGTGTAGGCATTATGTAACTATCTACCGAAGGAGCTTACCAGTGTTCACACACCGCAGTGGTGTTCTGTCCTCCCCCTCCCACTTCTGCGTCCTAGACACAATACTTTGTAGGGATGCAGGGCAAGCATACAAGTGTCTTTTAGCTACAAGTGTCTTCAGTGGTTTAGTTCTAGGAAGCTCTGAGTGGGGGATTGTCCATTCTACCCGCACGTGGAACATCTCAGCACTCTGCCACATGATCCTATAGTGATGTGTCTGGTCCCCAAGGGCTGGAATCACGTTGTGCTGATTTTTAGTCTGTAGCCCCTAGGTTTCATTTCTGGCCTGATGTCTGCACTTTATAAATGTGTGTAGAAGGGAAGAGAGACTGACATAAAATAGAATAGAGAATCCATGGAACACTCTTTTGAGAAGTGAGAGAAACACCAGAACTTTTCAGGCACAGGGATAGAGCTAGAAGGTAGAATTCATTTGCCTCATACCTATCTAGAGGTAGAGAGATAATTTCACTCACATTTATTTAAACATCTGTGAGTATATTATTATTATTATTATTATTATTTTCATTTATGTATTTGATATAGGGTCTCACTACATAGCTCAGACTTGTAGTGATCCTCCTGTTTTCAGCAGAGCCCCCCAGTAGTGGGATTACAGGCATGCACTGCCACGCCCTGACTGGCCCAGTGCACCCCGGGGGTGGAGCCGGCATGGCATGCAAGACGGGATCAAACCCAGGTCCCTGCACTTGCCAAAGCGGGCACTTAGTCTACGAGCTATCTCGCCAGCCCTGAGTATATTATTTTTTTATTTTTATTTTTTTTCACAATCCACACTGTTAGAATGAAATTTTAATACAGATTAATTAATATGCAGATTAGATTCCTTACATAAGGCAGGTTTAGCCATGCAAATGAGTAAGAAACAGAAAAGTAAGGGAAATGTTACCTTAGGAAAGAAAAATAGTTACATAACATATGTGTAACAATGCTATGGGCAGCAAATAAAAACAGGAAAAAAAACCCCATAGAAAGTCACACATGTGACACTGAGTGGGTACAGAGCACAGGGTCAAAATACAAGCTCAGCAGGAACTTCCTGGGTGAGGTCCTACTACTACTGCTTATGTGACCGAAGCATTGTTGCTTAGGATACCACTGCTTTTACTGCACTGTGATCTCAGCTAGCAGAGATATATAAGAAATGTCAATAATCGAGTTTGGAGTGATTTAAAAACTAACCAAAGACTCTGAGTATATTATTTTTAAAGCTTATACGAGAAGGAAGTCTGCCGTTGCTTTATGATTAGCTCGTATTGCAGGGAAGGTTCTGCAGAAGCCGGGGCCTTGGGTTCAGGCAGCACAGGTGGCCCTGACAGGTTCCCTGCTCTGTGCCCTTCCTTCCCCAAATGAGCACACACGGTCTCTTCTGCTTGGCTCCCAACTAACATGTGTCTACGGGGAAGTTCTCAAGAAAAGGGCAGAGACTTTTGCTTCACAAATAGAGACTACTTAAAAATATAGATGTCCCTGAAAAGTTATAATTCAGCAGGTGTAAATTTACATTAAATTATGTGGAAATGATTTTTTAAATAGACTTTTTCCTGGGGCAGGGGAACCCCAGGGCCAAGGACCCCCAGGGATGGACCTTGCCTGGTGAGTATTACTAGGAGTGGCCTACATGCTAATGACTCTTTGTTTTTTGCTTGTTTACATTTTATTATTTACCCAAAACACCACTACATCTGCTAAATTTTATATATTAGAATCTTTAAAATTTTAGCTATAATAAACACTTTGTTGAACTTTGAATAACAAGACATTGAGGCTTTTGAAAGTGGTGAAATTGGAATGGCATCTTCACCTGTAGGAAGTGATAATAAATAAGCACGGATTACAGAATGTAATAATACACAGTTTTAAAATTCAGATATGTTACAACTTGGTCATTGTCAAAAAATTGGAAATATAGGGTTGGTGGGATAGCTCAGTGGACTAAAGCACCTGCTTAGGCAGAGCGCAGCAGCTGGGGTTCAATCCCCAGTGTGCAGTGCCGGCCCCACCCCAGGGCGCGCTGAGACAGTGATTGAGACTGGGCATGGTGGCCCATGCCTGTAATCCCAGCACTTGGGCGTCTGCAAACAAGAGAATCACTACAAGTCCGATCTACATATGACACCCTGTAGGACCTGTACACCCTGTCTTAAAAATACAAAATAAATAAATAAATAAAAAAGGGAAATATTTAGATTTCAAAGCTGCTATTCTGGGCTAGGGGATGTAGCTGAACAGTAGAATGTTTGCCCAGTCCACATATACAAGGTCCTGGGTTACATCCCAGCACTGCAAAAAATGAAAAAGTAAAATAAGAAAATCTTGAAAAAATTGTTTTCCTTTTTAAAAGGTTGCTACTCTTACATTGGCAAGACATTGGAAATCCTCTCAGGAATCCTGAGGGGTGAAGCCCCTCAAAGGTGGATAGAACATTACTGCCTTGAAAAGTGTTCATGTAGGGTAACGATGGCCCCGGCAGTCCAGCCATGGATTGAGGGCCCAGGTCCCACTGCCTCCAGTTCCTGTTGTGCTCTTGGGCAAGTTGCCCTGCATCTCTCACCCTGGGTGGCACTGGTGGTCAGGCATAGGGGCTCTGTGTGGCATTTACCCCACCGGGCTGTGGTTAGAACATTCTGCTTGAGTCATGAAGGTGCTTTTGGCGCAGAAGGGGACCCTTGGACCTGTGTTTTGGGGTATTCTTGGTTGTAAAGTTGCCTACTCAGGAACCTGGGAGGCACCATCACGTGACAGGGCTTGAGGGAGGGTCCCAGCAGGGGAGGGGAGCCCTCCACCCCAAGCTGTACCACTCACTGAGGTGACTGAAAGGAGCAGCAGCCGCGCTGGGACCGTGGCCTCTGTGCTCTGGGCCTGTGGCGGCCCCGGCTTGGGGTGGGCTGCTGCTTCCTTGGCACAACAGCTGCTCTTGGAGGACAAGCCATCTTCCTCTCCAGGACTTGGGTACTGCAGAGCCAGCTCGGTGCCAAGGCTGCTTCCACTCAGCCTGACCCCAACACAGAGGGAGGCTCAGGTGATTAAAAAAGCATTGGAGAGGGACCAGGGAAACCCCTTTAGGAAGTGTGGTAGCACCCTCTTCCCGTGTGGAGGAAAGTGTTCCTCTTGTTAATGAAGCTAATTTTGTGGTAACTACTACCAAAGACAAGAGTACATTTTCATGAAAAAGACACGATGAAGCTCCAAACACTGGAACACAGCTTTGATTGTAGGAAAGGTAAGAAGATATCTGCTGTCTTGGTGAGAACATGCGTATAGTCTCAGTACTTTAACAACAACAACAACAACAACAACAACAACAACAAAGTTCTGTGATACTGGAGATTGAACCAGTATCCTTAGTACTTATTTTATTTATTTTTTTTGGTTTTATTTTTATCTTGAGACTATATCATTAAATTGCCTAGGCTGGGTTGCACATTGTGATCCTCCTGCCTCAGCCTCCTAGATGTCTGAGATTTTAGGCCCGAGTATTTATACAGCTGTGAAATGTGACTTCAGCAATGAACTGAAAAGCTAATTTAGAAAATGTGAAACTTTGCTCCAACAGTGGTGTTTTTATTTGTTTTTCTTTTCTTAAAATAAGGTTTACTGTAGCTAGGAAGATTTTGATGTTACAGAACAGCTGGCTTCATTTGATTTTATTGCATCTAGCTCTTAACTTGGATGGACACATTTGTTCCTTTTTTTTTCCTGCCATAAGAATTGAACTCAGGGTCTCATGCAGGTCAGGTAGTCATCTATTACTAGGTTATATCCCCAGCCTCGAACTACACACTTTTTTGTTTTCTCATTTGTGGCTGATGTGGAAGAAAGAGAAAAAAGAAAACTACAAGGAGAATTTAATAGGGTCAAATGATGATTTCCAGTGATCTCAAAGTCTGGAATTAGGATATCAGAATATGAGTATCTTCTATTTAAGAATTACAATTTTTCTGGGTGATTTTTGTAGGCCTTTGCAGATTGTCACAAAACCATGCAAAGAGGAGACAGCAGGTATTATCCTGCCCTTGCTCTACAGAAGGATAAGGGGAGCCAGCGACTATCATAGACCCAGCTGGCATGCACTGCTGTCACCAGAGATTGCAGAGGAAGGTGGGAGAATTGTTCCTGGCTTTCTTCCTTAGGGACCTACTCTGTATGCCAAAAACTGTTGCCAGGCCGTGGAGAGTACAGCTGACTAGAACACCTTGCCTGCCCCGGGGGAGGTTCTGGTCTAAAGGGGATGCACATATTAGAGGAACTGCGTACACACCCGTATGTGATGCAGACCCGTATATGGTGCGTGTACTTACTTATCTGTTCTAAGTGACTGTCCAGCATGATTATGGAGGCTAAGCAGCCCCACAATTTGCCCTCAGCAAGCTGTGGACCCAGGGAGGCTGGTGGTGTAGATCCTAGCCTGAGGATAAAATGACATAGCTTAGTCAGTGAGGTTGAAGTGAGGAGGGGGCCAATATCTTCCAATGCATTTTGTTCTGTTCAGCCCTCGATGGGTAGGATGATCCCAACCACCGTTGGCGAGGACAGTCAACTTCACTGAGTCCTCAGGCTCTATTGTAATTTTATCTGAAATGTACCCAGAAACAGTTTTTTATCTGGACATTTTATGACCACATTGTCTTTGTATGAAATTAACCACCCCAGGGTAGTGGTGTGGGCCAGTAGTCTGAGCCCACAGACCAGGGAGGAGCAACCATCGGGTGTAGTCAAAAAGGCCTTGGGTCATGGAAGTTTTTCAAATAAAGAAGGTGCTGGAGGAGGAGGGAGAGGAAGAGGAAAGAAGAGCAGATGACAGAGTAGACATTGTCTAGAACATTATAGGTCATAGCGAGAAATACCTTGCACTGTTGGTGCAGAACAGTGGTAATGGCAAGGGTGTAGCAGGTGTGCAGATGTGCTATCCTGTGAGGTTCCAGCCTGCTTTGACCACAGTGGGGGCCAGCAGAAATTACATGAAGAGAAGGACACCACACTGTGTGGTTAGGAAATTAATATGGTGGGAGATGGAGAAATACGATAGAGGTACTCATTTTCTTTGTCTTTCATTCACTACATAAGGTGGGTATTTCTGGATTCCTGCAGTGCAAGTTAGCAGGGCCTCAGACCCTGGCCTGGGATTTTAGTCTTTAGGAAGACTAGGGTCCATGACCGGTTGATGGTAGTTTCAGTTTTCAATCTTTGTGTTTTGCAGTACATAAATACCTGCCAGTGCTTGTGCTATCATTTTCAAAGAACCTACAATAATATTCATATATAGAGGTGCACTTTAAATTGAAGTTGCTTGGAATTTGTTTACTTCTTGAGAAACTTTTTAAGAATTGGATTTTCCCAGAAGCAATTTGAACTTGGGCTGGGAACTACCACTGTGGAGCTCCATGGTCCTTCTTGACCACATCTGGTGTGAGCACTGTGGTCACAGGGACAGTCACAGGCATTTGCTAGATAGAGTGATGTAGTTGCCTGTGTCATCATTTGCAACCTGCCTGAGCTACATCCTGGCTGCTGTGTTGACCCCAGATAAACCAAAATAAAATCACTTGCATTCTCCCTGCTCCATGGGGCAGACTCATTTTCAGTGAGCACGTACTTACTCTGTAGTCAGATTCTTGAAGAGAAAAAGTAGCGTTGCCAGGGAGGGGAACACTGGGAGTGCTTGTTCATGGGAACAGAGTTCATTTTGCAAGATGGCAAATACCCTGGAGATGGACGGTGGTGATGGCTGGTTGTTCAATGATGTGGATATAATATCACTTATCTGAATATATAAAAATTATTAAGATGGCAGATTTTATGTTATGCAGGTTTTCCCACAACTAGAACTAATCTCTTCCTGAGAAACTTGTACATGGGTATGTGCATGTAAAAACTTGATTATTTTCAAAGTGTGTTCCGAATATATTATCTATAATCACTTCAGGAGGGCTTACTGTCTTCAAGACATAGTGAGGAAGCTAAAACTCAGAAAGCCTCAGTGCCTGGATAGACTGGACATGGTATATCAGGGGAGGAAATATTTTTTCCCTATTTATTAAAAAAAATGCTAATAAAAGCAATGCATTTTCCCTAACCCTGCTTGGGATAAGTTTAGTGCACACATATGTATGTATGTATGTATGTATGTATGTATGTATATCTGTATGTCTATGTATCTAACTAATTTACTTAGGAGATTGGCATAATATTGAGTATGATGCTAAATAACTCTCATTTGTAACTTAATAATATATTGTGAATTTATTTTTTATTTTAATTAATTAATTAATTAATTTGCAGAACTGGGGCTTGAACTCAGACCCTTGCACTTGCCAGGGAAGTGCTTATTCTACTGAGCCATCTCCCCAGCCCCTTATTGTAAATTTTTAAAAAATGTATTTAGTACAGGGTCTACAGGGTCTCACTACACAGATTGGACTCATAGTGATCCTCCTGTTTTCAGCCTCCCAAGTGGCTGATTACAGGCGCACAGCACCACACCCAGTCTCAGTCACTGTCTCAGAATGCCCCAGGCACAGGCCCAGCAGGGCATGTTGGGGATCGAACCCTAGTCCCTGCGCTCTGCCTAAGCATGCACTTTAATCTGCTGAGCTACCGGCCATATTATGAACATTTTCTAAGCTATAAGCATTCCTCAACTACATGCTTTTTCATGGTTGTATTAAGATATCATAACACTATTTATTCATTTTAAAAATTAGTATTCTTTTTTAACTATTGTGGCTTGAACCCAGGGCCTGGGACATGCCAGGCAAGTGCTCTACTACTGAGTTACAGCCCCAGCTGTGTAATCAGTTCCATTAAGTGCTGGGCATGTATGAGGTCTCTGAAGTCTGCAGCACATTGTCTCCTTTTATGGAAATGTTCAGAGGAAATGTATACATGTGGAATTGGTTGGTTCAGTGGGATTATCTTTATTTTCATTTTCTCCCTCTTGTTAACAGCATTATTCACATAATTAAGGCTAAGAATTTAAAGGAGCCTGAACTTCTTAGGCTTGAATTTTAGACCTGATTGTCTTAGGAAAGAAAAGGTAAACAAGATTTGTAAAAGTTGCACTTTGAATGAAACTATGCTGATTGCTTATAAAGAAGCTTATCTCTAATGTGGATGTGATAAGCTGAACTGTGTACTCCCCAGTTGAAAGGCTGAAGTCCTAAGCCCCAGGACCCCAGAACATGAGTGGACCGGCAGGCGGGGCCTGCAGGAGGGGATGAAGGTTGAGGGAGGTCTCCAGTCAGGCTCTGATCCAGTGGGACTGGAGTCCTGATGGGAGGAGGGGCGCTAGGAAAGAGCGTGCACAAAGACAGTGCTACATGAAGACAGAGTGCAGGCACAGCCATCTGCAAGCCAGGGAGGGGCCTTTAGAAGGAGCCAGCCTTACAACATCTTCATCTTGAATGTCCAGCCTCCAGAACCAGAAGATGGGTTGCTGCTGTTTTGATCACTCAGTCTGTGCTGTTTTACAGAGGCAGCCCTGGAAAGCTGCAGCAGGTGACTGCTACAACTGTGCACGGTGATGCACACACACTTTTCTTAATGCACCTGTGCTTGCATCTGTGGCTGATCCTGGCAGTCAGGCTCCAGGTGTGCAGAGACAGATGTCCAGGTATGGTGTCAGATGGGCTTCAAGCTCCATGGATGCTTCTCTCTGAGGGTTATCTGCTAGTTTGGAAGACTAACATCTGGTGGGTGGCAGGAGAGACGGGTAGCCTCGTGGTGGTTCTGCTGTTTTGAACTATTGTTTTATGAGCTGAAGTTAGGGCCAGAGACACAGATGGCAGCAAGGTGAAGGGCTGCCTTCCATTACCCTGAAGCTCCAGGGAGCCCTGGAGGAAAGTGTGCATCTGGCCCACGGGTGTGGCTATTGGTACCCCATCTCTGTCTTGACTTTCAATAAATGATGTCATCTCTGATTGCCTTTGATTGGGACTTTGTCCACATTAATTCTGTAATGCAATTGCTTGTTTCTCCTATCATTTTAAAAGAAAGGACAGAGCAATTAACTTTTTTAAGGCAAAAACTTTTTGGCCAGGTACTTCTTAATGGAAGAGGTAGAACAGTGAAATGCCTATTTTTATATTCTCTGGAGTAAGATCTCTTAGTTTTGGCTCCGCTTCTTCCATTTGTTTCATATTCTTCAGCAAATTTATTGACTTCTCTGACCCTCAGTTTCCTTGTCTTTAATAATTCCTCATGTTAGCAGTCATTTCTTTTTTCATCATAGGTGATGGGGAAGATTAATGAGGTAATTTCTTTATGGCTCATGTCAATTGCCTGACACATATCAAGTAGGTGATAAACGTTGGCTCCTATTTTTATATTATTTAAGCATCCTATAAAATGGTGCCCTGGAATTTAGTGGTTGAAAAATGTACTTTGAGTTCCAGCAACCCTGAACTACTAGCTTTAACTTAAATTTCTGTTAGAAATGCAGTAAATTTGATGTAATCAACTCAGCTTTGAAGTGAAGAAGTTTTTTTTTTTTTTTGTATTTAAAATTACATCTATTTAAATTTACATAGAGGCCACAGCCTACAAAAGCTTTTGCATTTTTCCACCTGATGAGAGGCATAGCTGTTATGAGCCAGGAGAGAGATGCTGCATGAAAATGTGTAATGTAGGTGTGGAATTGTGTGAGTGTACAGCAGATGATGACTAGAAAAGGCAGAGTCCAGAGGGCAAGAACACTGGTGTTGTCTGACTTCTCCCCTTAGTGGCCTTGTGACATGAAGATGTCTTAAGTTCTTCAAGCCTGTTTCCTTGTTGGTAAACTATAGATGAGAAACTGCCCAGAGAGGCTTTTCTGCAGCTCAGGTGTGCTTCCTGAGCATTGTTTAGCTTTGTATTGTTCCTATTTTTGTTGTCCCCTGATTTGGCACTTCAAAATCTTTGATGGCTGATGAGGTGCAAGGGTGGAGTTCTGAGTGGTTCTGAACAATTTTCATGGTGCACTGGTGGCTTCCCTGGTGGCCAGTTGTTTGGAGGCTAAGTGGGATCTCTCTCCATGCCATGCTGTGCCTGTCCCTAGTCCGCAGTCACATCAGCAGAACAGCTGTCTTAGACTGGATGTGGGGAGAGTAGATTTCTGGGCAGACAGAAGCAGAAGGGAACAGCTTTCTCCTTATGCAAGAACCCTAGCTAGAGTCTCAGGGTGCACTCTTATATGTGCACATATGTGCTTTAGTTACTGAAACCACTGTAGCACACACATGGTATGGTGTACAGGCGTACTACCTGGAAGGTGCCCACAGAAAGGATAAATATCCTTGAGAGGTGAGTCTCAGGCAATTGCAAGCACAGCAAAATAGCAGTTACCACCTTCCTCTGGTTGGTGTAGAGAATGGTGAAAGATGAAAGAGCCTTACTTTGGCTCCTGGTGAAATGAAGAAAGGAAGAAGACACATATTTTTGAGTACCAGTTTAGCACTAGGCACTGTAGTGGCATTTTACAAAAATTCACTCATTCAGTGGAAGGGTAATTGAAGATAGAAAGGACAAACGCTCAACTCCTACTTTGCTTCAAGGAGACTATTTAGAGTAAAACCATCTTTATATAAAAATTGAAGCTTAGGAAATATAAGGAAACAAATGAACTCTGAATGAGTTGGTTTTCTGATCTGGACAAATTGTTCCTAGAGTTTTTCCAGAATCTGTTATGCAGATTGCTGAACCACTGCCATGAGCCACTGAGGAGCTGTAGAGAAAGGGGAGAGAAGGGCAGAGAACTGAGATCTTTGATTGTGCATTGGTGTTTTTATATTAATTTTAGGTGATAATCTGGGCTGAAAATCAAATATATGTTCCATGAGAAAGTAAAGCAGTAATCACTAGCAGCTACAATGGATTCATTCAGACAATCATGACAGTGACCTCAATGGCTGATAAATAGTATTATCTGGTTGGAAAAATTACTGGAATGCTGGGAACATGAGGCTATGTGGATTCAGACATAGTATATTTTGAAGTCTGTTTTGGTATCCTTGGGAAATTAAGCAATGAAATGCAAGAGAAAGCATAAGGATGATGATTCATTAAGAGAGACAAACTTAGTGCAATGGCTATCTCCCCAGGTAGTGGGTGGGGGTGGAGAGTTGACATCACCTTGGCGAGGAGCTTACCTACCCCTTTTGGGCTCGGTGTCTTTATTAGTGCCCTAAATGAGGTTATGGATACCAGGCTTATCAAATTTGTGGGAAATTTAGTTAAATGTTAGCTGCCAGAACATAGGTGTTGCCTTTGGTGCTTAGAGATGCAGATAGGAATAATCCAGTTGTGAGGGAGATGATCCTATAGTGAAGTTCACAGTAGCAATGAAGCATACCCGTAAACTGCTCGCTGATCTGAAATGAGAAATGAGTTTCTAACTAACGAAAGACTTAACAGAATTATGACATTTTCTTTTCAAAAGATGAAAGTGAAAAGGGAACATGCACAAAACGGATGGCACATGTAGGATGAATACTGACTTAGTCAGCAAATATTATGACCCTATTAAAGGGTAGGAAAAGCAGTTAGCTAAATTTTTTTTAAAGGCATATTGCTGAAGTTTCATTAGGTACACAGGAATACTAAAGTTTGTGATTGTAGAACAAGCTTAACCTATTTATAACTGGGCCGTCACTTTCTCAAGTAATTTTATTAGTGAACGTGTTTTCTCTTTAAAAATGTTTTAATGAAAAATCTTATGTACACAAAGACTAAAATAAAGTTTCCATGGATCCTGAGATGGGAATGTATTTATATCTTCCTTGAAGTTACATAATGAGCAAGTGTCGATGCTGTAGAGATTGTGCATAATGCAGCTCTATTTCACTGTACTGCAATTTTTGTGTATGCCATGTGCACTACACTCTGTTGCTGGCCTTTCTGGGTCATGCAGACCTTTGGGTGGTGACCTGTGGTGAGAGCTGCAGTTTGCATGGTGAACCAATAGAGTCACATACACAGCTGAAACAGAAGTCATTACCCTGTGTCTGATCATTTCTCGTACTGTTTTGTTTTAGATTCTATTGGTGAAAACCTTTGTTGTTGGATTTTATTACTGGCTACTTTGAAAACATCACTGTGAATGAGCCTCACATGTGTTGAACACTGTAGCTGTCCTGTTCATCCAAGGAGAAATTGATTTACAAGATCATTTCATCTTACATCACTGTAAATGATGTCAAGTGGAATATTTTCTGACAGCAGGGACTTTGTCTTTTACGAAGAGAGCAGAGTTGGAGGGAACGTGTCATAAACAGGAACTGAGCTGGCATCTGGCCATTGGCTTATGGACTGTTTTGTGATTACTTACTCCAGACCTGTCAGCCATCTCATGTCCCAGAATTAGGGAAAAATACAAATTGAGCATTCCTAATCTGAAAATCTAGAAGCTGAAATGCTCTAAAATCCAATACTTTTTGAACATCAATATGATGTAGTCCCTGCAAGAGACAACTTCCTGGGGGGGGGGGGGAAATTACCCACTTGCCCCCCCCCCGGGACAGGAGCTTTCTTTCTCTCAATAAATATATTCTGCTCATAAAAAAAAAATATGATGACACAGGGGCTGGGGAGATGGCTCAGTGGAGTAAGTGCTTCCCTGGTAAGCGCAAGGGCCTGAGTTCAATCCCCAGCTCCAATATATATTGCCACAACTCAACAATTTTGACCTCATGGTATGGTTTGTAGCCCAAATGCACAGAATTATTAAACGTGTTGTATAAAGTTATCTTTAGGTTATCTGTACATGAAATTGTAAGTGCATTTTATGTTTAGATTTGGGTCCTGTCCCCAAGGTCTTGTATATAGACAAACATTCCAACATCTTGAAAAATCTGTAATCTCAGCATTTTGGATAAAGAATATTCATCCTGCACTTATTTGTAGATTCTTTGAGTACTCAGGAGTGGCAGAAGTTGTATAGTGTGATGTCTCATTCAGTCAAATGGAGGTCATTTCTTTGGCCACCTCACAATTGACCGTTCAGCATCACTTGATAACTTTTAGAAACAGGGAATTCACTGTATGGCATTAGTTTTATATTGTGCTGTAATAAATTACTGTATGTTTAGTGGCTTAGAATAACCCAGATTCATTATCTTAGTTTTGTAGTTTGGAAGTTTGCAGTGGGTCTTGTGCAGTTTCAATAGTGGTGTTAACAGGGCTATAGTCCTTTCTGAAAGTTCTAGGATAGAATCTGTTTTCATGCCTCTTGCAGCTTCTGGAAGATGCTCCATGCTTCCACCCCATTCCACCATCAGAACCACTATGGCCATCTGAGTCTTCCTCCCGTCCCAGTACTCTTACTCCTATGTCTTCTGCTTCCTCTATGTGTAACCCTCCTTCTGCCTTGCCAGGTAAGCTAACACCATACTGTCTAGGGGGATGGCCTGGGAGGAGGACTGATCACTGTGCCATCCACACTCAGCACCATGGAGCTGACCCATTTATCTTCCCTTCACTTCTAATTTTGGAAAACATGTGTGTTGACTTATGTTCATGCAACAGGTGAGCTTTTTAATGTAAAAAAGGGAACTCCAGATCCTTAACCTTTGAAGTAGTTTTGAAGGCTGAGAGCAAGAGAGAATTATGGCAGAAATTAATTCATAGGAAGTAGTGCTTCCTCTTCTGACAGTGAGGTTAACATGTGTTTTTTATGGAGAAATTTGGTTGGTGTTCACCAGCAGGAAGAGAAGCTGTGCTTTTGGATAAAAGCACCAGAAGAACATCAGGCTGGTGAGCATCTGAGCTGTACTGCTCTTTCTTGGTCAGCATTGGGAAGGTGGCTTTTTAAGGTGGCTGCGACCAGGCTCTGCAGGCATGGTGGATCCTTGGCAGTTCTGATTGTACTGTATGTTGTCATCGGCTGAGATTCTTGTCAGTTTCGGCTTCATGCCTGTGATCCCCAGCCATGGAGGGAAAATAAGTGAAGTGGTGACTTACCAGAGTCAAGGCACGGCAGATCCTGTGACTTACTGCCTCATTGTAACAGTTGGATAACCCTTTAGAGGGTTTCACTGTTATGAGAATGCTTTCATTTTGGAGAGGTTAAATGGATTTGTAGACTAAAAAACAGATCGATTAAGGAATTATGTAAAATATTAACAGCACTGTTCATATTCTAAGTTCCATAAGTGGGTTTAGAAATTATTAAACTGAATGAAGAAAGCAGTTTAGACACAGTTACTTAAGTTAGAGTCCTGGCTGCTGCTATAGCCTGGTGGCGTGGTTCCTGCCTGGCAAGCACAAGGCTGAATTTCCAATTCAAAAAACAAGACAAAACAGAAGGAAGAAAAAACATATATGTGTGTATATATTTCTATAATTGTACTACTAATTTCTATTTGTTTATTGAAAGGAACAGTTAATGCTTAAAAGTTTTTTGAGCAATTTTACAAACATATCTGGAAATCTGAAAAATTACTTTGAAGACAACAATATGTAATATAATAACCATTGTTGAATTCCTATTATCTTGTTTGTTTTGAAATTCTGTATTTTTTAATTTTTATTTTATTTATTTGGTGCAACCAAGGATTGAACTCAGGACCTTGCGCTTGCGAGGGAAGTGCTTATTCCACTGAGCTATCTCCTAGGCCCAATTCTGTATTTTTCTAATGTTTATTTTTAATTATCTTTATAACAAATAAAAAACAAAAATATCAAAAGCAAAAAAGAAATGTTAGAAATAAAAGATAAAATATCAGAGCTGGAGAGTTCTTTGGGCATAGTGGTACCAGTCCTTAAGCCGTTCCCTCATGACCCCTACCATAACCTTGTGTACCTAGTTCATACACTGAATAGGACTGGCCTGGTAATATTGGAGTATTGCATAAGTGATAGTTGGTTGTTACATAAGCTATAGTATTATAGCTTTTGCTTTTTCCTGTGTTGGGTCCTGTGTTCTGGGGGACCACTCACCCTGTAAGGAGGGCACAGGGGTAGTCTGCAGCGCGACAAGCTGATGCCTCCTGCCGATGCTCAGAACCGCTTCCGTGAGTCACCCTGGAGGAAGACCTTCCAGTTTTAGTCCCTCCTGCAGTGTGTGGCTCTGCATGGTGTGTTGATGGCAGAGTGTGAAAGACTCTGAGCCAGAGCACCAGCCCAAGTGCCCTTGAATTCCCGATCCTCAGAAACTGTGAGATGACAAATGTTGTGGCTTAATGCCACAAGCATTTCACTTTGGGCTAATTTTCTTTGCAGGAATGGATAGCTAATGCAGATTGAATATTTCAGAGGCAGAATTTGTGGATTTGAATAAGTCATCAAAACCAAGGCGTGAAGAATGGAGAAAAATAACCACATAAAATGAACAGCACTTATGAGGCATACAAGAAGAAAACAACACACACACACACACACACACACACACACACACACACACACACATAGTTGGAGTCATAGAATGAAAAGAGAGAAAGGGATGTAACAAATGTGTTTTAAAAGCATGGGTTAAGTTTTTGTAAAATTAAAAAGAAAGATAACACATTTCCTATCCAAGAACCTTAGAAAACTATTAGTATGATGAGTACATAGAAAAACACCAAAACACAGTGCAGACCATAGAGAGAAGCAGTGACAGCAAATCTTGAAGGCAGACCAAGAGCAGAGCCCAAACAGGAAGGAAGGTAGTAATGACGTCCATCCTCTCATAAACTATCCCACCAAGTCACTATGGTGATTGCTTTGAAAAGCGCTAAGAATGGAACACATGTATTTTCTGAGGATTATTTTGCCCAGAGAAAATACCTTTGAAAAATAAAAGTAATACCAAAAGTTTCACATAACAAGAGCTGAGGAAGTTCCTTACCATGAAACCAGGAATGTAAGAAATTTTAGGTGCTGTCCAAAAGGCAGGTGGAAGATGAAACCAGATGGAGAGTGTAAAGACTGCTGGAACTGATGCAGTTGGGGGGAAAGAGCGGGAAACATTTTACCATGATTTTGGTATCTTCAAATAATAGTTGTCTAAAGAAGGGCAGCAGCACTGTATTGTGGCATTATTAACATTTGTGAAAGTAAAAATCTGACAACAGTAGCACAAAGAAGAGAAAGTTGTAAACGGGTGAATCTTCAGCCTTATGTGAAGTGGAATAATGTTTGGAGGTGGACAGGGATATGTTAACAGTGTATATTGTCAACTCATGAACAGTGACTAAAATAACATGATCACAAGAGCCTTGGTTAATACGCAAATCATAGGCATAAAACAAAAATTCTTAATTAAAGGAGGAAAGCAGGAAAAAGGAACAGATGTAACAATCAAGAACTGAGACCAAAACAAATGCCAGAAGGTAAATACGTATGCAGCATATTGATGATTGCACTTGATGTAATTAATCTATAAACATACCACTTCAAAGGCTGAAGTTCTTAGATTGGAGAGCGAAGTGAGAGACAGCTATCTGTGCTATAGGGGATGCTCACTTACATATACAGGCATAGCTAAACAAAAAGCTTTCTATCTAAAAAAACAAAAACATTCAAAGGAAAACTGAACTAGGAGGTGAGAAAAGTCTGTAATTCCAGTACTTTGGGAGGATGGCAAATTGAAGTCCAATCTGGGCAGTTTAGGGACACACTGTCTTAACAACAACAACAACAACAACAACAACAACAACAACAACAAACAAAAAAAGGGTGGGGGTGAGATTGTAGCACAGTGCAAGGAGCTCTGGGTTCAATCCCCACTACTAGACAGGGAAACAAACAAAAAATTGCTATAATGATTCTGAGGTAGTTGCCAGAAAAAGCTGTTTTGCAAGGACAGAGTGGCCCTGTGAAATGATGACATTCATTGTCATTAAAAAGACATATCTTAAAAAATTCATGGCTCTGATAACATAACTTCAGACTGTATGAAGGAAAAACTGATAGAACTAAAAAGAAACAGATAAATTTTCAATCCTAGGTAGGTATTTCCACATTCCTTTTTCAATAATCAATTAAAAATAGAAAAATCAGGATATAGAAGACTTCAACAGCATTATCAGTCAACTGTGTTTATAGATCACTCATTTAACAGTAAAAGAATATATTTTCTTTTCAAATATTCATGGCTTCTTCTAAGGGTTGATAATTTTCTGTATAAAACAACACCCCCTAAAATAGTACACTTATATTCTGTTAAAAATGGGGTTAAGATAGAAAAGTATATTAAACCTCAAATATTTAGAAATTAAATAATACCCTTCTAAATCTATAGGTTAAGGAATAAATAACAAAGGAAATTTGAAAATATTTTTAACTTGAACAACAACGAAATCATAAAATTTCTAAAACATTTCAAAGGAAGCTAATAAAGTAGGGAAAATGTCACAAATCAAATCACCTGGCAAGATGTTAGATTTAAACCCCAGTGTATCATTACAGTTAAGTGAAAATCTACTTTTGCTAGTTGAAAGGCAAGGGTTGTCAGATTAGATGAATGAATGCAGTTAAAATATGTAGTATCAGGGCCAGGGAGATAGCTCAGTATAATAAACACTTGCCTGGCAAGCACAAGGTCCTGAGTTCAATCCCTGGTAATGCAAAAAAAAAAGAAAAAAAAAAAGTGTAGTCTTTACAAATGTCCATTTAAAACTAAAACATACAGTTACAAAACTGTTAAAAGGCTGGCCAATATCAATGCTATGCTAATGAAAGATGTTATAAAATAATAGTAGCTGGTAAACTTTAAAACACAAGACATTAGTAAAGCTATAGGTATGTTTCTTAAAGAGTCATTTAGTGATTCTAAATTTATATGACCTATAACCTGAACAAAATAAAGTAAAAATTGACAAAACTTTGAGCATAATAGCCAGATTCACAGTCATAAATGAGTTTAGCACAATTCCTCTCAGTAACTGATAAACAGACGGAAGTCAGTAGTGATTGAAAATTTGAACACAAAGAAAAATATTTTGTCAATCTTTTTAGATGTTTATCTGATTGAGTATGCTCATATTTATTCCTAGGTTTTAAAGATCTTTATTATGCATGGATATTGATTTTATCTAACACTTTATTTCTTTTTTCTTGTTTGAAATGATGCAATTTTTAATTTTCACAGTTGCTGCGGGGAATATTAATGTGAAACCAAGCTTGTATGACTAGAACAAACCCAGGTTGTTTGCAATGTACTATAATTTGTACACATTGCTGATTTTGATTTGCTCATATTTTGTTTAGAATGTTTACATTTATATATATGTATATATATTTCAATTATAGCACTATTTATTGTATTATTCTTTTTAATGAAAACAAAATACTACAATAGATGCAATAGTACAACTGGACTAAATCAAACAATATTTCAAAACATGTTTTGTTTTGTTTTTTTCAGTGCTGAGGATCAAAAATGGGACCATGTGCTTGCCAGGCAGGGACTTATGCCACTGAGCTCTCTCTCCGGCCCTATATCTCTGTCTTATACATCAAGAAACTGTGACAGTGAGGGGTTAAGTTACTTGCTCAAGGTCATACAGCTTTCTTTTTCACCTTTCCTGGGTATTGAAACCAGGACATTTGCACTGAGCTACATCCTCAGCTCTTTATTTATTTTTTATTTTTTTCCCATAATTTTATTGAGAAACTTATAGCAATGAGACAGTTTCAATAATTAACACATTGCATACATTCTTCCTAGTGGTTAATTGCTGTACAAGATGCGGACATGATATCCTATTTAAAACACCATTAGAACAAACCCCTCTATTCATTAAGAGAATGTAACTATATATCTATCCTAATCACTTTGAATACATAGATACAAAATGGACATTCATCTGTATCCCTTTTTTTTTTTGTTAAGTTCCATCATTTAAATATCATAGGTGTGTAAACTCAGCAGAATATTCTAAAAGAATTCAGTAGTCCATAATAGTATTAGGTCTTCCGCTTCACTGGCAATGTCAGCAATTGTTGACCTGAGTCCCCTACAGCTCAACATAACACCATGTCTTTATACATTTATATTGATGAATGAAATTAATAAGTATTATTTTTGTGATGTCTTTTTTGAGTTTTGGATAGAGCATAAATTAGAAAAATATTATTTTTAGGATTGAAGATATGGTTCAATCACCAAGTAATTTCACTTTTTTGTATATACATAATAAAGTTGTATGCATGTATTCATGAGAGACTCATAGAACACATTTATAGCTGCTGTAATGAGAAACTGACATTTTTCTCACTGGTTCTATTTTCTTAGTGAAATGGATGGGCTGTCTTCTGAGAGAAAGGGATAGAAAGATGTTGGAATACTGAATGAAAGAAAAATGAAATAGAGTGGGATGATATGAAAGTGAATGGGATTTTCCCCAGGCCTCACTTAGTTCAGGGCTCAGATACAGGTGGGATTTTGTGTTTGATTTACACTAGTGGTTGGTTTTTGTTAGGCAAGGAAAGGGAAGAAAGAGAGGACTTGAGCTGAGGATGTCCCCAGGAAGTCACACAGTGAAGCTCCTGGATTTGTACTGGGTAAGGAGGGATATACGGTTGGGAGACAGGACAGGCTTGGAGGCCAGCGGGCAGGTCACAGGATCAAGAATTATATAGCTCAAGGAGCAAACAAATCCGGTCCCTAGGCTTGCACGGCTGAGCATGGGATGTTTAGGGGTGAGGTTCTGGTGGGATGGATTTGGTAAGTCTGAGAATCCCCTGGGATGTGGGGCACAGAGGTGAGGTGGGAGCAAGAGTGCCCGAAAAGGACAAGACAAGGTAAATTATTTTCCCTTTCTTTCTTTCTTTCTTTCTTTCTTTCTTTCTTTCTTTCTTTTTTTTCTGAAGGTAAATTATTTTCTTGGAGGTGCTGTTTCCTGTAATGTAGATCATTATGGACTTGCTGGCCTGTGTCACTTGGATCATTGGTCTAGGTGGGCTTTTTAGTCTAGTTTTCATCCTTGAAATTAGATAGGAGTTAGATAATGATTTGCTTGGACTATAATGAAGACCTACATTTTTTGCTCACATCCAGCGGAACTGGTGATGGACTTGGATTCTCTTATGGAAGGTGAGAACTTGAATATGCTGAGAATTTTTTGTTTTATTACTTAGGCATGGGAAGAAAATATGTAGCAGAGTATTTGCTTGAATGTTCTAATGTTGTGTATACTTGGTTGGATGTCCCTCACAGCAGATAGACATTTTCCCCATTGGTTGGTGGGCATTTAGTGTGGGTGTAGGTCATTCCTTTGGGACATGTAAGAAAGCCTATGTGCTCCTTGACCTGCCCATATTTCTGTTTGCAGTTCTGAGAGGCGCTTGCTTGGATCTGAAGCACCAAGCTCAGGGGCAAATCTTGGGTGGTTGACCCTCTGAACAGACAAAGCTAGCACTTGGGATGCAGGCAGGCCAGTGGGCTTCCTCTGAGTCTCCACAATGTAGCAAGCCTGTGAACTCATGGCCTGGGTGCCACTCTGTGAACCAACCAAAGCTAGCACTTGGGATGCAGGCAGGCCAGTGGGTTTCTTCTGAGTCTCCACAATGTAGCAAGCCTGTGAACTCATGGCCTGGGTGCCACTCTGCGAACCAACCAGGCTGTCACTGAGTGAGCCAGTTAGGTCTTGCTGTTGTACCCTGCCTCAGAATGAGAAATTTCTGACTTTTGGTGTTCAGTTATTTTTAACCATTTTATCTGTTGTACTCTTTATTTATATGGAAAGATGGCTGGAGTGAAATGTAAAAGCATTACTTCTTGTCGCAACATTAGTGGTCAAAGGGACTATCAAAACATTTGACTCTATAATGTTTAAGAAACACCAGCTATAGAAAGTGCCAGGGACTTTTGTAATCATTTCATATTTGTTAACTTCTTTGATTCCTGAGGTACTCTGTGATAGCTATCATCACCTTCCCTTTACAGATGGGTAAACACTGAGCCATAGTCAGTGACTGGTAGGGCTGTGCTTCGCATCCAGATAGTTGGGCTCCCAAGTCTTTGCCTTGCTGTGCTGTCCTATACTGTGCCTCATGGTGGCATGGAAAATTGAAATGCAGTAGAACCATGCCCAGAACTTGAAAGTAGAGGCAGAGTCCAGAAAACATAAAATTTAGATCACTTTTAATTAATGAGTAAGCTGTTTGCAACTTATTTATATGAGAGGCCTGGGTGGTAGATGAGTCATGCGTTCAAAGCTTTATATAAGGTGTCTCGGTTACACAAAATATATTTTCAGGTATCTTTAGGAATCTTTAGGAAATCTTAGCAACAGCAACCAGGTTTGGCGCGGCATCACTTCAGTTTTCTTTGTGATATAAAACCATGAGATAAGTAGAAATCCAAAGTCTCTATAATAGAATGCATGGAGAAGGAGGCTTTTGTTCTCATTTGCAGACTCTAAAAAGCACACCATGTGGTTTTCCTTAGTTGGTTTTTACTACATGTGTTTCACATAGAATTTTGATTTATGGTTTCCTGAGAGTCCTTAATTGTGACAGATTTGTCTCTTTGTACAGCTTTTGCTCTCATAATGATCTCTGTGTGGAACTCTCCAGAGGATCTGTGCTTTGCTGAGTGCTGTTTTTGGAGGAGATGACATGAAGTACAGAGAACGGGAAGAGCCCGCATGGAGGGGATGTGCTGTATGATTGTAGGGTCTCTGCTGTATGATTGTAGGGTTTCTGCTGGGCCCTAATGCCCTGGCCTGGGAATGGGTGGTTCACATGAGTTCTGCATCGTGTTGGGCACAGGGATGGCCATTTAGGCACCCTGCCCATCTTCCTGTATATTTGCACAGAGACCAAGCTCCTTGCTGCATATTGGGAAGGAGAGAGAGGGACAGTGGACAGACTGACATAAATCCAGTGCCTGTAGCAAAGTGTCCTTCCACCCCTCTCCCAGCAACTGGACTTACCAAGTAAGTGCTCTTCCTGCTGTTGGATATAGTAAGAAATTGGACACAATGCTCTGTTCCTGGCCTAGGGTAGTGCAGCCATAAAAAGAGCAGTGTGTGTGGGAATCCTTAAATGCAGAGCTTAGAAAAGCACCTAATTCAGGGCAGAGTTTCATGAGAGGGCTCTAAAGCCTCAAGTTATTTTCGTTGTGAAATATCATCTCACTTCATTCTATAGGTTTTGTGTGTGTGTGTGTGTGTGTGTGTGTGTGTGTGTGTACATATGCATGCTGTGTGCCTGCCTGTGCACTGGACAGGTAGTCTTCTAAGTGCCCCTGGTGATGCAGGACTGGATAAGACATTTTCCCCACTGTGTGGGTTATCAGAGTCCCAATGTGTGAAGAGCTCACCCTGTATTTTTCAGCAGGCCCTGGGAAGCCTCGATGTGTTAGTCAGCTTTCTGCCACTGTAACAACACATCTGAGGCAATCAGCTTATAAAAAGAAAAGATTCATTTTGGTTTCAGTCCATGAATGATAATGTGTGCCCAGGCAGTGCATTATGGCATTAGCGAGCAGCAAGACTTGTGGCCAGGATGAGAAAGAGAGGAGGAGGAAGTGGCTGGGGTCTAAGTGTCCCCCTAAAGGACATGTGCCTTATGATAAGAAGACCTTCCACTAGACCCCACCTGCCATTAGGTCCTGCCACCTCCTAATACTGTCATGGGCCGGACACTTATTCAAACCATATCGTTTGGCTATGGTGCACCATAGTGATTGTTGAAGAGTGGTGCTGAATTCTTGTATGTTTCTAGCTCTGGATGTGTGAGGTAAATGGGATAAGGTTTGCCTGTTTGGCTCATGACAGTGTGAAAGCAAAGCCATGGTACAAAGAACATCGCAGGTTAAATCCAATGGCTCAAAAAGGATGCAAGACAAGATATTCTAGATCCCTTGGCCAGGGGCCCCACCTTAGTTCATGCTATACTAAGATTCTTGTAAAATTTTCCTTTCCTTTATGAATCACTGGGTACTTCAACTTTGGGAGTGTGGTCCCAACTGTAACTGCGAATTTCACTTCCTTTAAGGGGTGATTAATTTGCTAGTGGTAGGAGCTTGGGTCCAGGGATGTGAGAAGCAGCGCTCATTTTTGCCATTGTCCCTGTGCCCTTGTTCTGTGTGTGTTCTGGTAAGGACATTTTCTTCCACAGTTTGAAAATTTACTGGGGAGCCAGTGCTGGCTGCTAAGCAGTGTCAATATTAAAGTTTTAAGAGCTACCGTGATATTCTTTGTAGTGCTAATAATTTCTTGGTGAGGAGGAAGAACAGGTATGACTGAGCAGTGTGCTCATTTTAGAGTTAACAAGATTGTCAATGATTTCATGATCTTACAATGAGTGTAATTTTCAGTCAGGTGGTAACAAATGGTATGGATCAAAGGGGAGTCACCAAGAAGAATGCGTTATCTTTGAAAACAAGGCTTTGGTTTTTCTATGCAGAATAAATTAAAACTCACAATGTGGTCTTTACTTTGTCCTTTTGATGCTCAGCTTTGGGTGGATTTCAGGTCATTGTATTTGTCAAGCAGAATCTCGTTGTTTAAAAAATTTCTTATTGTGAAACATAAAGTCCACACAAAATTACTGAACAGGCAAGAAAATAACTGAACATGTTTAATCACTTTTCCAGATAGAACGTTATAAGCACCACAGAAGTTCATAATGACCCCTGCCCAGTGACCTCTGCAGATCACCTCTTCTGACTTTTGTGATAGCCTTTTATCTGCTGTACTTGCTTGTTTTGTCATTTTGGTACTGAACATAGTTTGAAAAGTAACACAAGGGTTTTTTAAAAGTTAATTTTGTTGTTATCCTTCATTTAATTCCAGAAAGAGTATGGCCTGGGAGGCAAGAGACTATTTTATTATTCTTTAGGCCCAAACTGGGTTTGACATGTAAAGTCTCTGGGTTTATTGTATATAGGGAAAAAGGATAAAATTGATTAGATGAGTGCTTTTATAATATTTTTGAAAAGTCAAGAGATTGCTTATGAAACTCCAATATAACAAGAAAAGAAGTTAGTATTTTTTAAGTTAGAATTTATAAAATTCACTAATTATAAAGTGAATAAATGATAGCACTTTAGTGTATTGACTGGCAGTGTCCAGTAATTCCAATCTGGAACCTGGGAGTTTTCTAATTTAAGTGTAATTCTGCTTTGAATGCATCTAGCAGTTAAATACAATAGCCAATAAGCATGTGAAAATATGCTCAAATTTGTTATTAAGGAACTGCAAATCAACATCAGAATGAGACACTATTTCACCTCCACTGGCATGATTTCAATAAAAAAGACAAATGTTGCTGAGACAGTAGAACCTGCATACATTCCTGGGAGTAATGTGAGATGGTGCAGCTGCTGGGAAAAAGTCTAGAACTCATTGAAAGGTTAAACATAGAGTTAACATATGTGTCCACTTTATAATAATGAAATACCTGATGCAGTTAACTTATAAAAAGAAAAGGGTTATTTTAGCTCATGATTCTGGAGGTTCCAGCCCTAGATGAGGCAGTCCCATTACTTTGGGCCTTTGCAAGGGTGGCGTATCATGGCAGGAGTGTGCGAGAGAACAAACCACTTATATCACAAGCCAGGAAGTAAAGAGAGAGGGCAAGACCAGGGTCCCACAACCCCCTTGAAGGTCATGCCAATCATCTTAGGACCTTGCGTGAAACCTTATCTCCCAAAGTTCCTTCATTCTCCTATAATACTGTGTTTTGTTTTTTTTTCTAGTACCAGCACTGGGGATTGAACTCAAGACCTTGTGCTTGCCAGGCAAGCACTTATTCTACTGAGCTATCTCCCCAGCCCTATAATACTATCTTGATCAAGCCTTTAACACATGGATCTTTGGGAGACAGTCTTCCAAATCGTAGCACTATATAACATGGCATTTCAACTCCTGGGGATAGACTCCAAAGAAATGAAAATATGTATACCCATAAAACCTTGCCCTTGAACATTCAGAGAAACAATACTTGTGGTAGCCAAAAATAGAAACAATCTAAGTGTCCATCAGCCAATGGGTGGATGAACAAAATGTGGTGTATCCATACAATGGGCTGTGTGTCCCTATGAAGGAGTGGAGTCCTGATGTACATGTATATGAATGTTAAGAACTTACTGAGCAAAAGAAGCAGTCACAAAGGACCAGATTCCATTTATATGAAAGGTCCAGAGCAGGCAAATTTTTAAAGGCAGAAAACAGAGTTGGCTTCCAGAGGCTGAAGACAATGGTTGAGTTGGGGATGGTGGCTGAAGAATGCAAGACTTCTTGAAGCTCTGAGTATGCTGAAAACTACTTACTTGTAGTCTTTACATGGGTGAATTCTATTGTGAGTGAGTTCTATTAAAGCAATAAAGAAGTTGGATATGCAAAAGTAAGTTAATAATCATGGACAATAGTAATCAAGGAGGGGAGGGAGAGACGAAGGACCATTTCTGAGAGAAACAGCAGTGTGATCACCTCACTGTGAGCACTGCGTGTTGTGTGCCCGGTAACAGCCTTCCTTTTCACACTGCCCGCAGCTACAGTCACCTCTTCTTTATGCCTACTTTCTGATGGTTTTGTCTCCAGTGCCCCTAGTATTTACATTTTCAAAATGTTTGTTTCATTTTTTTATACATCATGGTAGTGTAAAGCACTAACAGGTTCAGATAATTTTATAAGTACTGTGGCACTGAAAACTATGGCAGCTTCAACCAAATGGAATTGCCTGCTAGCAGAGAGTGTCTAGGGGCGGGGTGGCTTACTGTGTGTGCCAGGAGATGCAGGCAAGTTAGGACTGTGGCAAGTAGGTGTGGTAGGTGTGCAAGTGTGACCTCTTCAGAAGCTATACATAGACAAAGTTGTATAGTGACTTCTTACATCAGTGTAACACTTTGAGTGTGTATGATTCTGTATAACAGTTTTGATAAGCTTGGAGCCTACTAGGACAATAAGTCAGAGTGAAACATTTACAGACCCCTGAAATATCATTGAATAGTATGAGTTACTGGGACCAAAACCCAAGAAAGTCGAGTTAGAGGAGCAATGGTTCATGTTGGTTCCTGGTTTCAGATGTTGCAACTCATGGACAGCTGACTCCATAGTGTGTGGGCCTGTGGTGAAGGTGAACATCCTGGAAGAAGAGTCTCTTTAGAGAAGAGCTGCTCACCTCCTGTCAGCTGAGAGGCGGAAAGAGGAAGAGCCTGAGCTGTGGGCTCTATGGATCCCACAATCCACTTATATTACCTAAACCCTGCCTCCTGTTCCCCGCAACTTCCATGAAGACCATTAAACTATGTCTCATCAATACATTAATCTACTGTTGGAATTAGTGTCCTCATGATTCAGGTATTTTCCCGAATCTCATCCTCTGAATGCATGAGTGGGAAAGTTTAGATATAAAGCAGATTATATCTAAATATTTTTTAGCTTTTGTATTTTGTTATTTTATTTAGTTTAAATAAAATTTTAAAGAAATACCTTCTCACATTGCCAGTCATGTGGATAACCCACTACTATTATAGAGTACTGGACTATATTGGATTACTTTGCTGAATGCATGCACCTACAATGTATGAATGGCAAAGGAATACACATCTCTGATGAAAGTAAACAAAAAAGGGGGATATAAATGAAGGACCATTTTGTAGTGAAAAAAAATTATATATCTGTATCTACAAAACAGCATAGATATACAACTACTTTCTCTTAGTTCAAAGAGAAGAAAGTTTTGAACTAATAGTGTTTAGACAAGATATCATGTCTGCATCTTATACTATGAATAACTATTAAAAGACAACAATATACAATGTATTAATTATTGTAACTTGTCTACTAACCTGGTTTGAAACTGTCTCATTGCTACTTCTTTCTCAATAAAATTATTTAAACAATGAGAAGATATGTACAAAGCTGTTTGCACCATGCCTGGAACATTATAAAAGCTCAGGAAATGCTAACCTTTGCGAAATGCAAGACATATAGTTACTGATTAGCAATGTATATATAATTAAACACATATGTATATGTTGAAAAAAATAAAAACCTCAAAGAAATGCCTATTATCTTACATGTGAAGGGCCTGATGGATGGGTTTGATACATACTAAATTGTGAAATAATCATTGTGCCTCATTATTTACATGATAAAGTTTGAGATAATCTTTAATAGTATTATAAATGAAAGCTATTTTTATAGGGTCATACACATTTATTAAGTCAATCATCACAAGATAGGTTGTATTTATTTCTTTTTCACACTGCTGTGTGCATCTTAATTTTCTCTAGAAAGACATCCATCAGTGATGCCCTTGTGAGCCCATCAGAAACATTCAGTACCAAATCCATTTATTCACGGGGCATTTATGTTCTCCTTATTGAGTAAGAGAAAAGTAAGGCTGTTAGAAATGATCTAGATCGATTTTCTCATTTCTAAAAATGTTTGAAATGAGACATGTTGAGTTGGTGTACTTTCTTGGTGTTGTGAGGTAAATGTTAGAGATTTGGAATTATGATTGAAAATTTTTTAAATAGGAAAGCTCTGGAAGCATGTAGAATTTCTGTGTTCAGGTTATTATTTGTTCTTAGTTATTTTAAGATTAAAATTTATTTTTAAGATTGCTCTGAATAGGTGAATTTGATGCCCTTTGGATCTAGAATTTTCTCTGAAACATCTATATGAAATCTGTTTTTGATACCACAACTTAATTACACCTTTCCTTGCTTCTAAGTGTCCTTTATGCAGAATTGGATTGAGCTCAGCATCTTCATAACTGGTATCTGCATCCGCTTAGTTAGGTTCCTTTGTGATTGCTGGTATCTGCATCCGCTTAGTTAGGTTCCTTTGTTCCTTTGTGATTCCTTTTGATTTATTTTTATAGTCTTCTGTTGATGGACGTTCACATTGATTCTTTTAGAGATTGTCCTTATAAAATGATGTTTAGTGCACAGTCCTACACATGTCTCTAGTGTGCAATGTGGGGCATCTTTTAGAAGTACTTAGGGGTAGAATTGCTCAGTTGCAAAGCATGCACATATTTTATTTTCTTCTTATTCCCCAGTTAACCCTCCTGTCATTTCTGGTGCCATGCTTCGTAGAAATACTGCTGAGAGTATCTTTGTCTCATAGCTAAACTTAAGGGAGATTGCAAAAGTTTCACCATTAATTTAGGTGTATGCTGTAGGCTTTTGGTTGAATTTTCTCATCTTGTAAATTAAATCCCTTTATTCTTGTTTGGTAAGGTTTTTTTTTTTTTTCTAAAATCACAAATTGTAGTTGAATTTTACCAAATTCCTTTCCAGCCAACTTGTTTTAATCCAATTCTGCAAGGTCTTTCAAATGGAGCACTTCCTAAATTCCCTTCTGTTGAATATTCATGGTGTATTCTGGGTCTTCAGTTTAGCCTTCATGCTTTAGGAGAGTAATACAACTTTCATTTGGGTCCAGAGTGTCAGAGTTTGTACTTCCTCAGAGCATTTTTGGGATTTGCCTACAACAGTCACTCCTTAAAGCTAGTCAATGAGATAATTTGATATAGAAGAGGCTCCTTTAAGGGATTTGTTACCTTCACTGCCCTAGTGGGTGCTGCTGTGTCACTGAGTGTCTGTCCTTACTGTCTTGGGCATGTGAGCTTGGCCCAACTGAGTAGGGTTTGAGCTCCCTTCTTTTTCATTTCCCACCCAGTTTGCCAGGTACTTGTGTGAAACTGACACATTAGTGTCTTGTATTTGGGAACAAGAAAAGGAGCTGTCATACTTTGCATGGTTTCGGGAGTTTTAGTGCCCTGTTGGTTGTCAAGTCACACAAGGCTGAAAGATGTGGCTGTGACTTGAGAAAGTAGCCTCCTGTTCCATTTGTCTCAGCTGAATTTGAATCATGTTTCTAGGAATGAGCCACAGGGGGGGAAGCAGAATGGTAGGATCCAGAGGAAGCCTGCATAATCTGGGGAATAGAGGAAAAGTGAGTCCAGCTGCCTGCAATAGCCACAGCCCTGCCCTATGAAAAGGCTCAATCCAGATGGACATTAGGGAGAACAGATCTCTGGGGGAAAGAGATGTCCTTTGTTATCTTCTGTCTTATCTAAATAATGAGCTCTGGATCTGATAGACAGAGGGTGCTGTGGACCTCACGCTGTTCCCCACTTGCAATCTGTTGTATTCTCCCCTGTGCTACTGTAGGCTGGGCATGGACAGAGTAGCAGAGTGTTCCTGCCTCTCTGTGATCTCTGTGCAGGTGGAAACCAGTGATGCGGGTAAGTTCTGGATCTCTCTGTCTCCGTTCTGTAGCTCCATGCTAGAAAACATATACCTCTGCTCCTTCACTGCAAACTGGCTCAATATTGACATAGAGCATCATGCCATTGCGGCATTCTTTGTAGAGTGAAGGTCCAGTGACTTCAGTGGTAACTCTGACTTTCATAATTTTTCTGTGTTGGTTATGATGGTTAAGCACAGTTGTCAACTTGATTGCTTTGGGAACCCTCTAGGGGAAGGATTGGTGTCCTGCTAGGAAGTGGGTCACACAGCAGGTGTGCCAGTGAGTGAAGCATTCTTAGTTGGTATAGCTGCTCCACATCACTTGTGTCACTGCCCGAGTGTGTTGTCTTGTCAGATCAGTGGTGGCATTAGAGTCTCAAAGGAGCACAGACCCTACTGTGAACTGTGCATGTGAGGGATCTGGGTTATGTGGTCTCTTGAATCATCCCCAGATCATCCCATCCCCATCCATGGAAAAGTTATCTTTCATGAAACCAGTTGCTGGTGCCAAAAAGGTTGGCCTCTGCCCTAGGGGATTAGTAAGGCACACTTCTTTTGGTAGGTAGTGGAGGCATGGCCTCATCCCTGGGCCTTTCTTTTCTGGTGTTATTTCCTTGCTTTGCTTTCTTGTTACCACAAACTAAGTAGCTCTCCTCTGCTACACCCTGCTGCCATGGAGCCAGCCAACATGAACTGAATCCTCTGAAACCAGGAATCCAGTGAACCTTTCCTTCTGTAAGCCATGGGTGACAGGTATTTATGGTCTTAGCAGTGGGAAAGTTGACTGGTCCATTGGGTGACTCCTATAATCCATAACAAGATACATATTTATAAATCTACTGAAGGGCTATAGCACCTGTGTTTCCTTATTTTCTGTTGTTCTACTATGATGGTACTAAACTGTGAATTGTTAAGTCTAGTCATTGTCGTAAAGTTCTTTAGTGGATTCCCATTGTCTTTAAGCTAAAACCCAAATTCTCTCACATGAGCTGAAGGGCCCACAGCATCTGACTCTGGCATATCTCTCCTGTCATTCTATCGCTCCTTGGTGCAGTACCTTTCTATAAACTTCTCTCTCCTCAGTAGTGCAGAGTTTGGCTTACGAGTGTAGACTTCTGCAGCTTATCTTTGGGGAGATTCCTCTAGACATGATTTACTTTGCACACAACAGCTGCTGACTGGGAGTTTACTTCCCTGGATGCCCTCAGATTCCTGTAATTTCCCAGAATGGAAGCACGAAAGGCCAACTCCTCCTGAGACAAAGACTACCTGCTTGTTTGTACTGGGGGATGAGAGACTTCAGCCTGTCATAGCTGCCCTTGCTTGGTTGATGCCCTGTGCCTGTCTTGCTTCATCCTTACCCTCGGAAGCACCCTAGGAGAACTGCCTTATTAGTCTTCTTACACACAACTCTTCTTAAGTTCTGCCCCTTGGAAACCTGACCCAGGATGTCACCCAATTTGACTATGCCCCCTCCAACTTCTCTTTGGAAAATATTGAAAACCATATCTCCCAACCTAGAGAAACCTTCCCACAAAGGATACAGAGAAAGAAAACAAGTTTAATGGATTATTGAGTCAGCACGAAAGCACAATATGGGTAGATCAGACCATCCACAGGGTATAGCACAGACTAATGTCACCCTTTCTATCAGTCAGTGGATGCTATTTCTTGCATATATGTTCTTAGGACAGATGGCCGAACATCAAGGAAAAAGAGTTGAGAGTACATCATTGCACAAAGTTAAACTGAAATTCACCTGTATTTTGGGGTGATCATTCATTCACTCATACCTTTTTGACTGCAGATGGTTTAAAAACTTCAGCAGGGGACCACCCAGGTTAATCTCCTCCCCTGTCCTGGAGCCTGGGAGACAGGGGCTTCATCACCCTTGGCTGTTGATAGTCTAGAGATGGTTCCCTTCAGGAAGATATTTTGTGGTCAAAGAGTTGAAGGAAGCTTTACTTACCCTTAAAAAATTTACACTTACAATATTTTGAAGAGACAAGAAAGTTTTCTATAATAAATGCTCTCAAGAAAGAGATAACACTTCTTTTCAAGAGTGAGAAGACTTATTTTAAAACTTTATCATTACAGTATTTCAGCCTTAGCTGCTCTAGAGATTCCATCATCTTCTTCATGTTATTTTCTCCATAGCTTTTTGGATATAATATGTGATCCATGCCCAATATTATATGTAACATACCTAAGTTATGAGATCTAGGAATAGATATATATGGCTTTCAACTGGAGAACTGGACCTTAGGTGTCTCCAGTTCTTCTCCTCAAGGTCCTCTAAACTGAATTTAGCATTTATTTTTTTCCTATTTTTTACATGTAAATTATATATAGGATCATACATCTATGTAATGGATAACTCTAAATTAAGCCTTTAATTCATCTCTGCTTAGTTTTGAATGCAAAAACAACAAACAAAAAACTGCAACCTATAGACCTTTGGAACTGGCGATTTCTACTCTTCATTGATTCTGGCTCCCATCTGGACTGTAGTGTCAGATTATGATTATTATATAATATTCCACTTTGTAAGCATGTAAGCATTTATTTATCCGTCCTCTTGCCCATGGACCACTGAGTTGGTTCCTATTTTGAGATAGTGGAGATGATGCACCTGTGACCATCTCCTTGCCCCCTGGTTTCTGTGTGTGTGGGGCTGTCTGTTGTGGGCTCTGAGAAATGGAAGTCTGGGCACCCTCCTTTTTTTTCTTAGTAGCACCTGTGCCTCTGAAGATCTCTTGTCCCTGTCTTGTTCAGTACTTTCTATCTCTCCTCACTGGTGCACAGGTAAGCTTTATTACTGGACCTTTGTTGCAGCCTTAGGAGAGGTTGAGGTCTAGACCTGCTCTATTTGGGAGCATGAATGACACATTTCCTGATGACCTGCTTTCCTAAACTGGCTTTCCAGAGAACATTCACTCTTCAATTAGTGATAGCAGCAAAAAACTAAAAAACAAATACCTACAACCCCAAAATAAAAAAAAAAAATGCTGGGAAACTGGGTGTTGTTAGTCTGAATATAGATGTTTCACAAGAGATATCACATATCTTGGCTGCAGTATTTTTAAATATGGGATCTGTTTCCCTTCTGGATGTCACTGTGTTTGCATAAATAAAAGTTGTATTTAAGGCCTCAAAGTCTAATAAATAGAATTATGTCAAAAATTTGACTAGAGGTACTAAGTATACTGACAACGGATGTTCATTGTGCAGGAATTTAAGACTAACAGCTATTTGGATAACCAATTTGATATATGACATTGTCTGTGGTGTAATGAAAACATAATTGTTCAATCTGTCTTAAAAAATCTGCAAAGAAGGGATGAGAAAAGTTTATGGAATAGCAGGGTTTGGAAATTTAGGGGGATACCTTAAGTATAACTGAAGACTTGAGATGGGTGATTCCAACATTTCGAATCTCACATTTTAATTTAGTGTGTGGTATTCCTAAGCTCTCTATAAGCTCTTTGAAGAGCACACCAGTGTTAGAGAGAGGTGCTGCTGAGTTTTGTGTGTGGTTTGTGTCTTGGTGAAAGTTGTTGGGTTGACATGGAGAGGGACGTGTGGGAGTGAGGCTCCAGGAATCTGCACATACCTCTCCGGGGACCTGCTGGGAATCTGCAGATAATGTAGCAGCCGCATTCCAGGCGGAGCAGTTCCCACCCTGATGGGGCACGTTTCTCCTTATTAACACTTTGCTGTACTGCCAACTGCTTTTCTTGACTATCTCAAGTGTAACAGTTTAAATCCTTTTAAAATTTATTTTACACTAGTTTCTGTCCACTAGGAAGTTTCTTCTTAGGTCTGCTTGGAGTTGGATCTGTTTTAAATTGTCACTTGGCCAGTTTTGTTTCACTTGGAGCATGTGTTAAGCTATTTCCAGAATGCATTTTAAGTATTATCCTCATCTGTTCGAGTAGTTTCATTGCTGAATTTTGAACTATAGATTCATCATCCTGTTCAAGCTCTGAAAAAAGAAACTAGAGTTTGGAGACATTGTCTGGAATTTCTTTCTCCTTAAAATCTAGAATAGTCATCCATTTTGCATCAAGTGTAGCACTTTTTAAAATTTAAATTTGCTCTCGCTTTTACATTAGCTTTACATTTGGGGTGAGGGACTGCAAATGTTCTTTGTTCTGGGATGGAGATGATTATTGCTTATACAAAACTCTTTGCAGGAAGTCTTTGGGATCATCCAGGCAACTTAAAAATACAGGTTTTAAATCTCAGGAAATTCTTTACATAAATTATTACATACCAAAAAACAAAACAAAAACAAAAACAAAAACAAAAACCAAAAACAAAAAATTACATAGACACACTAGAAGAGAAATCTTTCTGATTGAAAGATAACTTACTGTTTAGAGCATTTTAAGTTTAGCTTAATAATTAAACAAATGAGAGTCCTGCTTGCTTTTCTAGTTTTGAGAAGTGGTTCAATTTTTGTTACTGTGAAAGGAATGTGATTTACGTTTATCCTGGTAACTAACAGTCCCCACTGAAATACAACATGAGGGTGTAGGGGTGAGGAAGGGGATTCCATTGGTGATCACATCTTGAAATTTCATTATAATGACTTTTCACCAAATGCCAGCTTGGAGCCTCACAGTACACACAAGACATGAAGTAAGCCATGGCTTATCATTTTCAGTTCCTCTTAGCCATGTGGTCCTTGAGCCCTGGGTGTCAGGGGAATTGAATGCTTTTGAATCCTGGAGAACTATCAGGAAATCAGAATTTCAACTGAGCAGAACAAAGTAGAGACCCAACATGTGGTTACTGTGAAGTCTTCTCATGCTAGCATAATGGTTAGTAAGACTGTGTTGGCCAACTTCAATGTTGTTTTATTAAAAAGACTTTCTTCCCATGTTGCCCCTATCTGGTTTTATTCAGGATAGAGTTTATTTTAGTGCATGAGGCCATGCAGTTGGTTCATTTGAAAATTTCCATATGTCTCTTTGGAAACATATGAAAAGTCTCAAATTCCATAGTTCTCTCTTGAAATAGGTTCCCCTAGAAGTAGAGTCACATAGACTTGAAAATCAACTTTCCAATGTCTGACAAAATTCAGAAAGTAAGATAAATGAGACAGTTAATAAAAAAAAAAAACTTTTACTAAGTTTTCTTTTTTTTTTTTTTTCAATGGGGGCATTGGCATAGAAATTTGTCTATGTGGATAACTATTGATGTGGTTGTTGTAAACAGACATTTTTGGAAAAGGTAGCATTGAATAATGGAAAGAATTTGGGTTTGAGTCCAGTTGAGATTGTGTTGGAATCTGGTTCTAGCTATGTTGACCTTATAAAAATGGTGATACTTATGAGGAAAAGACAGATCTGTGTGGTGTTAGATATGGGAGTTATCCTGATCTGCACACTGCACTTTCTTTACATATGTTGAAGTAGAATCCTTATCATCTTCCTGTCACTGGAACAAAAGAACCGAGCACACATTTAAGGAAAAGTTGAGTATTTTGGCTCACAGTTGCAGAGAGCTCTTTCAGTCCATGGCTAGCTCACTGCAAGGCAGAAATGGCACAACAGAGGGCCGTGGCTGAGGACGGCTGCTCATTCCACATGGGCCAGGATGTAGAGAAGAGGACACTGACCCTCCAGGGCACCCCTAACCGCACATTCAGCCACCAACTTGGCAATGGCTGAATTCACTGATGAGTATCGTGCACCTGTAACCCACTCATCTTCCAAAGCCCAGGTTCTGAGCACACTGGACATTTCCAGGGAGGCAGTTTAGATCCAAACTATGGCATTGTACCCCATAAATAGGTCAACTTCTTATGTATACATTAAAAATAAAGACATAGGAAAAATGATGATAATGTTATCTACTCTGTTGAATTGTTATAAAGATGATGAATATAATGGAAAGTGTCAGGTATATATTAGATTATTAAGTGACAGTACCTTTGTTATTTTGTTGTCATTGGAATTGCATTTAGGAGTTAGATCAAATTGCCTTTAAGTCCTATTTTCCAAATTTTGGAAAATCACTTCCCTATCCCAAATTTGTTACTTCTTCAAATTTCTATATTTTTTAATTTACTTTTGTCCACAGCTTTAGCTTTGGATTGGTTGGATTAGTTTGCCCTCTTGAGTGAGCAAATCAGGTAGCAGAAATTGTTCAAAGCATTGCTGGGGTGTTCAGAAATCAAAACCCCAGGCAATAATTGTTACCCAATATAGTAGAGGAAATATGCCACTTACAGTATTTTTATCTCTCTTGCCATCTATATGTATGTATTTAATGTACTTGTTATACAGTGGTACCTCAGTTGACAACTGCTTTTTGTTTGCAAGCAGAAAAATTTGGAAAATGTTTTGTTTTTGTGTGCAAACTTTGCACTGGGTGACAAACATGACTGTGGCCATCTTTCTCATGCAAACACGAATGTGAGCATCTTTTCCAAAATCACAGAACAGTTTAAATTTATGAATGAAGGTACCACTGTCTATATATAGAAGAACTAGAATAAAGTACATAAAAACTTGGTATGGTTAGTTTGTTTACAAGGTGATTTGGGTGAGGATTGGCAGTTAGGTTCCTGTGTTGGTCTTTTTTTCAGGATTGTACTGAAATGCCAGAGGTAAATTTATTTATAAAGAAAATAGATTTATTTAGCTCACAGCTCTGGAGGTGAAAAGGCCTGATGCTGGCAGTAGCAGGCCCTGGGTGAGGATCTTGTAGGAGATTGGCATTTGAGAGGAGGAAGTCACATAACCAAACAGGAAGCCAGAGAGTTACTGGGGTCGTGCAGTACCTGCTGGGGGCACACCCTAGTGACCTGGGATTTCCCACTGGGCTCCACTTCTTAGAGCTTTCACCGTTTCCCAACATCATCACAGTGAGGACCATGCTTCCAGTGCATCAATTTGGGGAACAGCACACTCAAACCACGTCCAAGTCATAGCAGTCCCCAAAGCACTCTTGTACATAGAGTGACATAAAATGAAGTACTGGATCTATTTAGTGAGATTAGTCATAGGTAGCTTTCCCATAGTGCATGGAAATACAGAATGGAAGCAGAATTATTATTGTTAGATCCCACTTAGAGGGGCATGATGGATTTTTAAATTTTTCCATGAAGTATAATGAAGGTTTCTAGATGTTCCATTAGCTCAACGTTTATTTTGACTTCTTCATTAATTTCTTGGGGAACATGAAGATATTTTACTACCTTAACTTGGGTATTAGATTACCTTGTTTACATGTAGAATGGCTCCAAGACTATTCCACCTATATCATGAAGTGATGCTCTTTGGGAATTAAGTGAGGAAGGCATGAATGTTTTCAAGTTCAGGAGACACTGCCATTCTGATTTGTGCACACTGGCTTATTTTCTACCAGAGAAGACTCATTCGAGAGTTTTGTGTTAAGGAAAAACTTTGAAAGCTCAACATAATGGCTACTTTTGCTGTTGTATGACTTTCACAGCAAAAGCAGAATCCCTTAAATCAGACACAGAAGGTTAAGTTTTGCCTGGTTCCTCTAATATGACAGACCCAGAACACAAATAATTAAAAAAACGAAAGGTTCTAGGAAACAGGGAGGTAGATTCTGCAGATTGGGGAGGGATTCTAGAGAAGGAGGAATGGAGATGATGTGGGGTGAATGTGGTCAAGATGCAATATGTATATGTACTGATTCCCCCAAATGAATGTGGTTATTATGTGTCCCAAACATAAATTAATAAAAAATTAAAACACATTTCCTGAGATCTTGTGGCACCAGTGCATTGTGCTATATTTTCTGTGCATTCTTGCTTTTGACACTCTTAAGGGTAAGTGCATTCATTATTTTCCTTAGAAATCCTCCTATTTCCTAAAGGTTAGAACATGAGTAACTCTTCAGGGACACACCAGGGTGAGTTGCAGAGTTGTGGCTGGCATAGAGTCTGATGTCACTGCCTATGCCTGCGTACTGCTGTAGCCCTCTACTCCGTAAGAGCTGCTTTTGAATATGGTGGACTTAAAAAGCATGGAGATCATAAATATGTATAATCACTATGTGTTAATTAAAAAAATTTATTTTTTATTTATGTGTGTGTGTGTGTGTGTGTGTGTGTGTGTGTGTGCGCGTGGCCAGCTCAGCCCACCAGGGGGCAGGGCTGGCTGGCATGTGGTGCTGGTGGATTGAACCGTGGTCCCTGTGCTTTGCTAAGCTTTTTCTAAGTAGGTGCTTTAGACCACTGAGCCATCTCACCAGCCCTAATTAAAAAAAATTTAAAGCATGAAGCTGAGTTAAGAGGATTGCAAGGTAGAGTTTCATTTCCTGCTGGACTGAGGTTTGGCTTTCAAACTGGCAATGTTATTGATAGGACAAGGCTGCAGAGTGCAAGGTTCTTGGAAAACAACTTTCAGAATAGAGCCGGCATAAGCCTTTCTAATATTGCATCCTCATTATATCCTCAGTGCTTGGTACAGAGGCACTTGGGCAATCTCTGGTAGAAGGCTGAGACATGGAGATTTCAAGTTGGAGCGCAGCCTAAGCAATTTAGCAAGACCTGACTGGCCAAATACCTCAGTAGATTAAAGTGGCTACAAGCAGGTGCAGGGGCCAGGGGTTTGATCCCTGGGCCTGTCGTGCCAGCACTGCCCCTGCGGTGTGCTGAGATGACAATTGAGACTGGGCATGGTGGCACGCACCTGTAATCCCAGCTCTTGGGAGGCTGTAAACAGGCAGATCACTACGAGTCCAATCTAGTAGTGAGACCTTGAACACCCTGTAGACCCTTCCCTAAAATACATAAAAAAGTAGCAAGACCTTATCTCAAAAAGATTGTTTTTTTCAAAAGTTCCGGGGGTACAGCTCAGTGCAAAGGCCCTGGGTTCCAACCTCCATATAGGATGAAAAAAAAAGCCTCTTCATATAGGTAATTCATTGGAAAGGACTTTTTCTTTCTTTTAACTCCTAACACTGTCTATATAACTATGAAAAAAAAAGCACAGGTAAAAATAGGGCATTGAAATTATTGACAGTATAAGGCATTTTATAAGTTCATTGTATGTAGTCTTAAGAAACTTGAAAATTTAAGGATGAATCTCTTTATTATTTTAACCAGAAGATTCTGGAAATCTAGGATTATATGGGTGAATGAATTCATGGAAAGATCCTATTAATTTTAGCTTCAAAGGCTTTTGATTTTCAGAGGTCTGTTGAGCTCAGTCCTGCTGTAAGAAGAGAATGCTAATTTGCTAACAGGAGGGACAAGGGCTTAACTCAGTGATTTTAGATTTAGTTTGATCACCTGTCTTCACTTGGATCTCAGGGTCATGACATTGAATGAGATTTAAGAAGTAAACAAGAATCACGTAGAAAGTACGTTGGTTGATTAATTTTCATGTAGTTTTTTTTTACTTTTGATTAATGTTAGATTTAGGAATAATAGTAGTGCTGTTAGAAAAATACTGTCAGGGGCTGTTAATTTTGCATTTGGATTTTATCTTACTTGATTTTTAATTTTAAAGCGCAGTATCAAGGAATTAGTATTCAGATATAGTTCTGAAATTGCCAACTGTCTAGAAATCATGTCATGATTCTCTTGAAGGTCATTATTACTAATGTAAACCAAAAACTGGGTAGATGCCTGTTCCACTTAACAGACACGTCAGTAGAATATAGACATCCCTTGTTTTAATGGTCATGCTCTGCTCTTATGATTAGGTCATTAAATGAATCGCTCACTTAATGAGGGACTATGTATAATATGTACATTACAGTATTCAAAACAAAGAAGTGGTCAAATGAAGCTCCAACTTGGATTTATTTTATATAACTCTTACATGCAGTACTGTAATTCATAAGAGCATAAAACTACAGTACTGTATTATATAGTAAAATCAGCAAAAATTACAGTACTGCACTTTAGAAGCAGCCACCAGAAAGCTGCACTGTCACTCATGTTCTTACATTATAAGTCTTAATGCAAGTCCCTAAGTCTGAATGAACAGTGGTTGAACAGGTAGTTAAATGAGAAGTATCTTAGGTAACCCAACGGAAGCAGCCACCTTCATTGTTTTTTTTCATTCTTTCTCACAGTACTGGAGATTGGACTCATATCTTTTGTATTGAGCTACAGCACCAACCCTTTTAACTTTTAAAGTAATTCTTAAGACAAAAATTTAAACAAAATTAATTTATGTTTCAAAAGTTTGAGACAGAAGCTCACTAAGTCAGAGTTGCCCAGGCTGGGCTCAAACTCACAGTCCTCCTGTCTCAGCCTGGGATTACAGTCGTGCACCAGAACCCCCAGCTTTGTGTTTTGACTCTAGAGAAAATGTTGTTTATTAGTGTATGCAGCACCCCCTAAGGTGCTTTTAAAATGTTATTTATTTTATTTAGACGTCAAATTACATAATTACATCATTTCTGCTGTAATTGAGCTTTAAGCCTTAAGTGATGTGATCACAGTATGTTAGAAAAACCTGAGTTCAAATCTCCCTACTTGAAATCTATCAGTATTGTCATACAAAATCCTATTTTTCTCCCCAGCTAAGTGAGGACATGAATACCTCAAAAGGTTCTGAGATCCACAGTGCTGAGCTCTATGTAGGACCATTGCCGATGAGAGTGACTCAGACTTCTTGCCCTTGAGAGATGGTGGCTGGCTAGGGTAAAGGCAAGTGGGCTTGTACAGTAGGATTGGACATGGTTTGGGACCCAGTAGGTACTTACTGAGGGGTTTTATGACAGTAACTGGATTGGTTTTGGGATCTGATTTGTGTTTTAAATAGGTGAGTTAGTCTGAGTGTAAGTTAGAGGACAGGGGAGATGCTTTTGCCTGGTGAGAGATAAAAAAGGTCTGGACAAACAGTATATATGGGTGAAGGGCCATCTGGAACAGGTTGAATGTTAGAGTTGAATGGGGGGGAATGTTGAGGGACGGAAAAGAATGAATGATGAATGAGTTAAAATTTTTTGTGTTGGCAGATGAGTAAATTATGGCTTCATGAATGGGCTTAAGACATCTACAGGAAAAAGAATAAGTTGGTAGCAGATTGGGCAGGAGATCATATTTCCCAAGGAAGCCTTTAATTGAAACCTAAATTGCTGTGTTGTTTTTTTAAGTAACAATGGGCCTTCATTACCCATCATTATTCTGACAGCTCAAATTAGGTGATAATATTTCTGTGAAACAATTCTGGTGCACTGATGCAGTACATCTGGAATAATAATTTAATGTTGAGTCAGTGGGCATGGGACTTTTATAGATAGCACAGAGGATGCCTATCCATCTCCACATATCTTTTCCTTTGGGTATTTCTTGAAGGTTATAAACCACAACTCAATAAGTATCTTTAGGTTTTTCCATTAAGTTTTCAGACAGGCTGAAAAAACATTTTTTAGGCCTTTGGTAGAAAATGAACATCATAAATTTAGATGCTGCTGCTTTCTCTGAATTGCTACATATTTTTCATTTATGTCACCCTAAGGCTATATTTGCATTGGAAATAAAGAAGTGTTTTTTTGTTGTAGAAATACTGTCTTATCACTGTTCAAAGAATGTTTTTCAACTTTAAAGAAATACTTAAGATTAAAGAAATACATTTATGTTTACATCTTTTTATTTTTTTTCTAGGCTGGTAGTTGTCAGCTTCTAAATTTTTCATTACAAAGAACAGAAAATTTAAATAGTGGGTGACCTTGGGCATTAGGTTGGTCACAAATGGGTGTGTAGAATTCAAGAATTTGATCAGGAGGAATAAAAATTGCATCTTAGAAGAGGAGCTTTAGGCTGCAGAGAATATTGCTGACCATCAGTAGCACTCCTGGGAGGGAAAGTTAGAGGAGCTGTGGATGTAGCCTTTGAGTAGCACAGTTTTCTCCAAGAATGGGATACTGGGCTTTTCCTCAGCTTAGATGTGTACATTTGGATTTGTCAAGTTCCACAGTGACCTGACGGAGAGGTTGTCCCTTGTAAGTGAAAAGGGCTGTTGCCAAGGAAAGTTGCTTGTGACTTATTTTCATGTTTTGTTCAGCACATTTCCACCTTACTCAGCTTTGAAAACAATGCACATTGTAGGGGAAACTTTCTGTAATGACCTGAATGGTATTAGACCTCTTTCCTTTCTCTAAGAAGTTTTATAGATTTATAGTGTATGGTAATATACATTGTTTAAAATATCTTATATTTGTGTGTATTTTTCCTCATACTTCTGGGTGGGTTTAAGTATGAAATAGAATCTATTAAATGCTTGCATAATTTCCCCTGTAGTGGGCTGTCATTTTTGACAGTCATGAAGATGAAAAATCACTACATAGCTGAGTAAGGAAGGAAGAGCACTTTATATTTTTGCTCATACTTCCCCCCTGCTCTTCCTCAGTTCAGATGCCACCAGGGACCAGTTGCTGTTCATGTCGCAGGGATCCACAGAGACCTTAACATTTACTTTGGGACATTTGTTTTTTGGTTTCCTCCAATTAAGCTCCCCAGTGAGAGAAGGAAAGTAAAATAAATTAATATGTGAAGCCAAGAGCTATTATTGGACAATGGTTTATTAAAATAGAGAAAAGGGATTTAGTTTTCATTGTATTTATGAGAATTTCATGTAATTGTATTTATGAAAAGAGCAATTATTTGAGATCCAGTCCTAGCCCAGACCCGGTGAGTGTGTGGGAGAGCTTCTGGCTACCCTGCACCTGCGGGACCTGCCGATCCAAGCCCACACACAGCATGGGTGAGACCCTCTTCCACCCCCTTGGGATGCCCCCCAGCACTCTGCAGTACCCCCTCACACCCCACCCGCCGAGTATGAATTTCTGTCACATTCCAGGAACCCCCAGGTCCAGTCCTAGCCCAGGCCCAGTGAGCGTGTGGGAGAGCTTCCTCACCCCCTACTCCAACTTGTCCCGTACAAACTCAGCTCAGGACTGGCATACAGGCCTGAGGAGAAACCCTGCAGCTGTAATCCCTGCAGACAGAGTAGGAGACAAAACCACCTAGCTAGTCCAGGAGCAGAACATTTTGCCAGAGCAGCACAACAGGATCACTCCCAAGGGTGGCAGCAGGAAGGAGCTGAGCACAGCAGCCAGACCCAAGCTAGGCACAGCAGGATAAATCCAAACTTTGTAGATCTGCACCTGAATTTCAGTAGGTGCTAAGGTTATAACAGCATCAAAGCTCTACAACAAAGGTCAGAAGACAGTGTTACAGAAAATGACAATGAGAAGGAGCAAAATGCAATCTCAGACCCCAACCCCATCCATAACAAGTGCAGAGGACACTAACACAGAACAAATTGGGACTCACACAGCTGAAATCAATGAATCAATGGCTTATGAAATAAAGAAACAACTGCAGAAAGGTATAGAGGAACTCAAATTGGAAATGAAAAAGGAAATCCCTGAATTAAGAGCATCTGCAGTAAAGAATCAAATGCAGAAACATATGGAGGAAACCCAGTGCCCACCCAGAACAAGTGCAGAGGACACTAGCTCAGCTCAAATGTATGAATTAATAGCGTCGATAGTAAATAAGCAACAGCACAAAGTTATAGAGGAACTCAGAGTGGAATTATTTTCTACTAGCTCAGCTCAATAAACACAAGGCAGGAGGCATTACAATTCCTGACTTGAAATTATACTACAAGGCTGCTGTTATAAAATCAGCATGGTACTGGCAATGAAGTAGACCTGAAGAACAATGGAATAGATTAGAAGATGCTGAAGCCCCTATGAACACACTCAGCCACCTTATCTTTGACAAAGGGGCCAAACATACTCACTGAAAGAAAGATAACCTCTTTAACAAATGGTGCTGGAAAAGCTGGCTCTCTACATACCAAAAACTCAAACTTAACCCAGGTCTATCACCATGCACTAAACTAAAGTCAAAATGGATTAAAGATCTAAACATTAAAACAGAAGCACTAAATCTCCTGGAAGAGAGAGGAGGAACTCTTGAAGACATAGGGGTAGGTAAAAGGTTTACGAACAAAAATCAAATCACACGGAAAGCACTTGAAAGAATTAACAACTGGGACCTGCTCTAACTGAGGAATTTTTGCACATCAAATGAAATTACCATCAAAGTGAGAAGACAATGCACAAATTTGGAAAAAATCATGACAGATATGTACTCAGACAAAGGTCTGATCTCTAGAATTTATAAAGAACTGAAAAACACTAGGCCTCAAAATTTAAAGACCCAGTCCAGAAATGGGCCTCTGAGATGAACACACACTTCTCAGAGGATGAAATTAAAGAAGCGAATAAATATATGAAAAAATGCTTCACATCACTAGCCATATATGAAATTCAAATTAAAACAACATTGAGATATGATCTCACCCCAGAAAGAATGGCTATCATAAAGAAATCACCCAACAACAAATGTTGGAGAGG